>NW_016107617.1:598295-657964 GCF_001604975.1 Cebus imitator
TTATCCAGGCTGGAGTGCAATGGCGCAATCTCGGCTCACTGCAACCTCCGTCTCCTGGGTTCAAGCAATTCTCCTGCCTCAGCCTCCCGAGTAGCTGGGACTACAGGCGTATGCCACCATGCCCAGCTAATTTTTGTATTTTTAGTAGAGACGGGATTTCACCATGTTGACCAGGATTGTCTCAATCTCTTGACCTCGTGATCCACCCATCTCGGCCTCCCACAGTGCTGGGATTACAGGCGTGAGCCACCGTGCCCGGCCCATTTTTTGGTTCTTTTATCTTAGGCAAGTTATTGGCTATTCATGTAACTTGGTTTTCTGATCCATAAAAATGAACATCAAGTTGTCTTTACCAGTTAGGGTAACTAAGATTTTACATAAAGCACCTAGAATAACCTGGCACATAGTAAACACTTAATACATGCAGAATTATCTCTATTTCCAACTTTCTGAGATAGCCTTGTGCACTTTGCTCTCCATTGTTCAGAGTAGTCATTTCATTTCTAAAACTATTTTTCTCATGCATGTATAGACTGTCTGCTGTAAGTTGGCCAGGATTTAGAAATCATAGTGAGTTCATGATTATATAGACCTTGGTCATAAGCTTTAATCTTTCCATTCTGTCCTAGCAGGGCAGTCCTCAGGCTTTCTTGATTACAATTTAGCTTCTGAAGATTTTTTTTTTTAACTTTTTTATAGGTTGTTGGATCTGCAGCAATAAGGACTGCATTCAGTATTTAATCATTATATGGTATGTTTCAAAGCCTCATGAAATAAACTAAGAGATTCCTGCTTTTATTTTTTCATTCCCATAATTTTCAAAAAGAACTAAAGTTCAAACAAGTTAGAACATTTATTTAAGGAAATGATTTGTTGTTAACAGTTCCATGCCCTGTAGCTAATTGCGTGGGCCTTTGACTCAGTCTTGATTCAAATATCAACCCCTTCTCATGTGACCCTAGAAAGTTTATGTAAACTCTTATAGCCTCGATTTTCTTATATGTAAAATGGGGAAATCAATGTATGTACTCCAGTTTGTGCTGCAAGGAATGAATAAGGTAATGGAGCTCCAGGCATGTCAAGGATGCTTAACAGATATGTGTTACTCTATTGGAGGTGCTTAACTTGGGACGGCCTCCCTGTGCTCCAGAAGTCTGTTGAATTCCTATTGCTTTCAGACTTTTGAGTTCTAATTCAGTATCTAAGTGCTAGTTGAAAGAATAAATCTGGCGAGGGTCTTGGAACAGAACTGATGATGTTGCATTAAGTAAAAATTGTGTTGTGATAATTATTATAAAGCTAATCCTGATGTCAATAAGGTGTATTCTAAGAATAGGAGGAATGCATTTGATAATATTGATAATCAGAGCACTGTATTACCGTGTGTAAAACGGCTACAATTTATTGAGCATCTGCTATAGTGGGCAGTATGCTAGAAACTTTCTTAGAAGTATCGTTCCCCATGGATTTGTAGAAATTAAAATAGGGAAAGAAATCTCTCAGCACAAGATACTGTAATAGGCTAGGAGGGAGGGGTTGGTAATTCCAACACCACTGCATCTTAGTATTTATTGAGTGATCATTATTTGACCCACATTATGATTAATATCTAATGTACTTTATTAAATCTATTAAAAATATACAATACAACCTAAGTTATTACAGATGGGGAAACTGAGGACTAGACAGATTGAGCAGTTGTTCAATGTCATGCTGATAATAAATGTTGTAGCCATCATTTGAACCCAGCTCCCTCTGACATAACAGAGGCAGCCGCCAACTGAGAGTCCTTGAAATATGGCATCCACAGCCTTGATGCTTTTTTCTTAGTCCTGCATTGAGCACTCAGGCCTAGGAACTTAGAAAGTGGATTCTATTTACCCCATCAATTCAGAGACGTACTTTTCTCACATTTAACCTCTCCCAAATCAGTACGTGATTCAGTGCCTCCTGTCACCCCCATCCACCCACACACCTGGTATAAAAAACAGCAGTGCCTCTAGCATATTCGATTCAAAGAAATTTAATAACTCATTAATCCTTATGTCAATCCTTTGAGAAGTACATATCATTATCCCCAATCTGAAATATGGAAACTCAGGCATAGAGATGCCAGTGGACTTGCCCAAGGGCAAACAGTCAATGAGTGGTAAGGTCAGGATTCCAACTCAGGTAGTTGAATCAGAAAGCCCTGGCTCTCACGAATACAACTGCAATACCTATAACATTGTGTTAATAATGTACAAATTAAAATTTATCAATGATAAGAACCAAATCATTACAGTTCAGCAGTTACATGCTATCTTGGCTTGAGCTCTGATTAATATCCCCCTTCCATTCTTACCAAATACTTCCACTAGGTCTTCTTAAAACGGTGGAAGATTAACAAGTGCATGAAACACATTGAGTTTCAGAAAGTACAATTGGGAATTGATTTCTTCTCTATCCATAATGTGATGGCAAATGTTCTGTCTTCACCAGTGATTTATAATAATGGGGTCCACTGTCATTTCCTCCTTTAGATTTTCCAGTTTAAGAAAGCAGTGAAGTGAATGTTGCATGCAAAAGAGATTCAGAGCAGCCTTCAAGGGTTGGAACACAAATCTTAAAGGCACACCAGAGAATTTCCAAAGATGATCAGTGTAAAAACTCAGCATCTCTTAATGAGGACAAAAGGAAAGGTTACAATTTATCGTAAGGCCTTTGATGCTTCCTTTTTGTTAGGAACTTCTTGGCTTTAAACAACTGATCAAGACAATGAAGCAGAGAGAGCATACGGCAGAATAGAATGTGATCATATCAGCAAGTACTATTGAAATGGCCACTTGTAGGAGCCATCTTGCATGTAAGAATGCTCATTAACTCACATGATTTATTGAGATAATACTTTATAGCTATTTGTGAGGTTTTTAAAGAAAAAAAAGCGTAAAATTGTGTTTCTCTTATTTTGGGTAGCCTATTGTTTCCATTTTCCTAGCTATTTACAAGCAAAGGTTAAAATACCAGTTATATGTTATTATAGCAAGAGAATGTTTATGATTTTTGTTTTTTCAATAGTTTTGTTACTTTGTACCTCATGGTAGATTTATTATTGCATAGAATTCCTTGAGATATCGTGTTAGCTACAGACATAGTGTATATTATTTAGCTTTCAAAACTGTAATAAACCACCCTAAAACATAATGACTTTGAAACAATAACTGTTTATTTAGTACGTGGGTCTGCAGGTTGACAATTTGGGCTAGCCTTTGCTGGGTAGTTATTCTGGTCTCAGTTGGGTTCACTTATGTACCTGTGGTCTATTGTTGGGTTTGACCAGGGACTGGCTTATCTTAGATGGCCTCAACTTCAATAGCTCATCTCTGTTCCATGGGGTCTCTCAGGTTATAGCAGGTTAGCCTACAGTCTTCACATGACAACTGGGCCAGTTGCTAAGATATTGAGGGGAAACTTGTAAGCTTTTAGGCTTATGCTCAGAACTGGAGAAAAAAAATGTCATTTATGTCCCTTTATTTTGGCTAAAATCACAGTGTCAGCCCATATTCAAAAGGAAGATAAATAGACTGCATTTTAATTGGTAAAGCTTCAAGCACACATTGCAAAAATAAGGGTATAGGGAGATAAAGACAAATGGCCATTGTTGCATTGTACCGCACTTAACCTTTCGTTCGTCCTTGGTACCATTCCTGAGTTTATTCTACAAGACCACCTACCATGAGATTTGTGTGTGTTGGGCAGGGGGAGTTGGTGGGGAGAAAGGGTTGAAAAACATAAAGACAAGTTTCTCAAATGGACAACTCTTTGTACAATGCCTTGCTACCTGATAGTGTCAGTGATTACATAATCACTACAAGGAATCCTATCATCAATTCAACCTCTTTCTCCAACCTACCACAGTAGCTAGCAGAGTATAGAAATGCACCATTTCAAAAGATAATGGGCCCCCTATGGAAGATGAGTTCTTGACATGGCAGAGGAATTGGGGCCCATGAGATGTGAAGGGCAGCTGAAGGAACCTAGGAGCTAGTAATTAAGGGAAGAGAAGTCTCAGGGTAAACACAGATATCTCAAGATATAAATTAGGCAAGGTTTAAATTGGTTTTATTTGGTCCCAGAATACTGAGCTGGTACCAAGTAGCAGAAATAACAAGTGTCAGGTTTTGTCTTCTTATACTGAGTGTTTACTTTAAACAATTAGTATTTTTCAGAACTGAAAGGGATGGTATCAGCATTGGTTAATACCATGATAAGCCTGGAGTCAGACTGATCTGGCCTCAAGTATGTTGTGCTTCTTAGCTGCGATATTGGTCATGCTGATTAAAATCCATTATGTTTAAAATGGGCCTAATAAGAGTGTGTACTTTCTAGTATTATGAGGACTCAGTGAGGGTATATGGAAATCCTCATTGTAGTCATTGGCAACATAAGTGCTTGATAATGCTTAATAGTTAACAAAAAATATCTACATACCTAAAACTGGCTAAAGCCTCTGCAAACAGGGCACAGTAAGTGAACCAGGCAGTCAACGATACTAGCGCTTCCGTGCTTCCTGGGCAAATGATATCTGTCTATGTTACTGGAGATTTTCTCCTATCCTGTTGCAATTGCCCCTGGCAATTCAATAAAAATCTGCTTTCCTGTAGGTCTATAAAAATACACTATTATTATTTTGGTCCAAGTCTAATTACTATGGACTGAGCTGTATTTCCTCGTTAGAGTAATCAATAATTCCTAGTGTGCAAAGATGTCTACCACCAACTATGACTTTATATAAAAAAAAATCAGTATTTTAATGATCATAACATTTTCTTCCTTTTTGCCAACATCATTCTTCACCAGACCATTGCTTTAGGTGACTTAGAAAAATCAATTCGAGGGAGAGAATTCAGTGTCTGCAGGAGGGCAGAGTAATGGTGGATAGTGCCCAAAGCAATGGCTTCTGATTACCAATCTGCTAGAGTGGGCCTTGGGATTGGAAACAGATTATTCAGCCAATGGCTGCCTTATCAGTTTGTTTGTAAATTGGGGCCATTTGAGTCACAGGACATTGCAGAGCTTCAGCTGTGCTCTTAATGTGCTTGGGGGACTTGGTTGAAAGATGCTAATAGCATTACCGGGCAGGCCAGGGCATTTGAGTGATCACCTGCTGACTTCTGTTAATATAGGCCAGCAATCAGGAGAATTCAGTTGCAGGAAAAATCCGTTTCCTGAATCCAGCCTACACTGCTTAGAGAAAACTCCTGTGAAAATTTTCAAGTCATACCAGCCGGAAAAATATCATAGCAAGACTTTGAATAACAGCTACTATTCTGGGTTGCGTGTGTGTGTATGTTTGTGTGTGTACACACACATACATATTTTACATATATATGTGTGCGTATATGTATATATATACACACACATATGTATCTGTGTGTATATATATGCATATATATATGAAAAATAGACTAGTCATCAATTTACAAAAGATGCTACAAAAAAAGCATAATTGTTATATTGTACTAAAGGTTGCTTATAAGAAATAACACTAAAGTTGAATTGCTTGAAAAAGAGCAACCAATAGCTTGGATTTTCTAAGTGTAAAGTCTTACTTCTAAGGCTGCCCACTAGCTAGAGCCACACTGATACTGCTGCACTGGCCAAAGTGCTATCCTTTAGCCGTAGATAGCTACTGAGCATTTGAATGTGGTATTTCAAATTGAGATATACTTATATGCTTATAACGTATGCTAGATTTTGTAGACTTAGGACAAAACAAGGTGGCAAAATATCTCACTAATTTTCCATGTTAATGTTGAAGTGATACTATTTTGAATATATTAAGTTAAATAAAATACTTATTATATTTAAATAGTTTTTTTTTTAATATGTCTACCAGAAAATGTAAAAGTACAGGTTTGGTTTGCATTAGTGACTTATGTTTGATTTCTATGACATGGTGCTGGGCTAGAGCATCATTACTCAGTAAGGGTCCTTCAGACCAGCGGTCTCAGCATCCCCTGGGAGCTAGTTAGAAATGCAGACACTCAGGCCCTGTCTCAGACCTACTGAATCAAAATCTTCATTTTAACAAGATCATTGGTTGATTCATGTGCACACATATGAGAATCACTGGGCCAGAGTGTCGTAGGGTTAGCGCGATTGAGGAGAGTGGGCCTCCTGAGCATCTCTGTGTCCTTGCTTTCTCGGAAATGCCATTCTTACTTCCAGTTTCTTCCAGATGTGTCTAGCCTTGTCCACAGGGATCTTCAATGAAACCCTGTTCATGATTTTATGATGGAAATCAATGGGGAAAAAATGAGGCTCAGATAGCAGAAAATGCACCTTATGGTCAACTTTTTAAGAGTGGCTCTTTCAGAAAGCAGAATTTTCACTTGCTTTTTCTGGCTGTCCTGTTTGATGGCTATCTAAAAAAGACAGGGCCCAGGTCTCTTTGTTTATCCCTTTCATCTTTTGAGTTTTAACTCTCATGTCCTTCCCTGACTACACCTTCTCTTTCCTGCTACCCTGTCACTTCACATCCCATTAACCTTAGTTTCAAAGCACTTCGCTCTTTCTGAAATTCGTTATCATTTCTTTACATGCTTGCCACCTTTGTCTACTAGAATAGAAGTTTCATGAGGTCAAGGGCTGTTTCTTGTTCACCCCTGCAACGATTTCTGACACTACCCTAACTTAGGCCATAGCTTATGGGCATGGTTCCCATAAACTGCCCTCCCTTCAGATACAGCTGAAAGTTTGGGGGTCCCCAGGACACTTCACTTCTGACCAACTGACCTAAAATTTGGCGGTTCCCACTATCCCCTCAGGGTTGACAATGCTAACATGGCATTTTCCTGAGTTTTATGACAGTTGTGTCACAGCAAAAGGATACAAATTAGAACAGTCAAAAGAGGAGACACATGGGTAAAGTCTGGGAGAATTCCAAATGTGAAGCTTCTGTGTCATCAGGAGCACGTCACCCTCCTGTCACATCAATGTGTGACAGTACTCAACAGAATATTTACAACTACGGACGCCTTCTTGAGCTTTAGTATCCAGAGATTTTATTGAGGTTTTATTATGTAGGCATGATGAATTCAATCAATGGCCATAAGGTTTAACTCAGCCTTTAACCCCATTCTTCCTTGCAGCCCCAGGTTGACTGATATTACATGGCTCAAAGCTCCAGTCTGCCCATCACTCCCATGCTGAGTCATCTCCTCAGCTTAAACTATCTACGGTCCCACTGCAAGTTGCCTTGTGACCATAAAGTCAGGCTCACCGTGAATAACAGATCCTTCTATCACTTAGGAAAGTTCAAGAATTTAACCTTCTTCCCAGGAACTGGGAACAAAAGCCACAGCCAAACAAATTATTTATTACACAGGCACCTCCCTATTCCTAATGCTTATAACAGTGTCTAGCACCTGTCAAATATTTAGATAAATGAGTTCCCAGTGTCTAACAGTGCTTTTCACTAAATGAGTGCTCAATAAAATTCTGTTGGTAGAATGAGTATGCTCTTAACTCTTAGACAGTTAGACATACTATCTCAGAGTCAGACCAAAGATTCAGTCTTCTTAGCAAGTAGCCTTCTAATACCTCACAGAGATGTAGATAATTAAACAGAATTAACTACAATAATAGAGGTTAGGTATATAAATCTTTTACTACTACTTTTCATGCCAGCACCATGTTAATGGAGGGAAATTAGCTCCATAAAATGACTGCAAAATGTTGTTTGAGCCTTTTTCTTCTGTAATTAATTATTGACAGTTTACGCTCATTACACACTTTCAGGGAGAAAAACAACACTAATAATTAATGTTTCAAGAAAACTCCCACAGATGAACCTTTTTTGATGAATATTTTGCTGTCCTCAAAAACAACATTGCTGCATCAATAAATAGTTGCCGTTACTTTTTTCATGCGCAAATTATTGGTTGAAGTTGCTAAAATGCTGACTCTGTCAGTAGAGGCATTGAGGGTGGAGCGGGAAACAAGTTTTCAGTTTAAATAGGATTAAACCAGGCATGATATTGAATCTGTGGCCTCATGAAGGTTCAGAACCCTCAATAATTTCTGTGAAAGGAAGGGAGTCTACAGAAAATAGGAGTGGATTTGAAATCGGGGCAAGGGCAGGATGCAAGGAGAGTCACAGCAAGTGGTTTGGGGTGCAGCCTCCTACTGTTTGTTAGTCTAGATCAAACCTACGATACAGTTTAGGAAAAATAAACAATTGAATCCTTTTGTGTTTATAAATCTAAACCCTTGCTTTAGCACCTGTTATTTAAGTGACTTGAAGTGAGCTACTTAAAATCTTGACATTGGTTTCCTCATCTGAAAAATGGGGAGAAAAATTCCTATCTGAAAATAGCATCTGCCTGGCAGGACTGTGGTGGGAGTTCAATGGGCTGTGCACATAGTGTTCTTAATCAGCATGTGGTACAGAGCTGCAGCTCCATAAACATCTTTTTGATTTTCACATTTTCTCATATTGGGATTTGGATGGTAGAACTCAGCAGGGCTCTGTGACACTTGGCGAGAGATGTGGATGTTGAACAATTCTCTAGAAAATTTTCAGTTTCAGACCCTTTTTTCCCTATCACTCTTTCTTACCACTATCCATTCTTCATTAAGCCTGGTATAGATATTCAGGTTTACCAGTTTCTTCACATCTGTGTTTTTTAATGAAGGTTCCTGTGTCACATAAAACTTGCATTAGATAAATGTGTATGTGTTTCTCTTACTAATTTATCTTTTGTTATTGGGGCTTCAGCCATGAAACTAGAATTAGGAGAATGGAAGCTATTTTTCCTCCTCTATAGTAGCTAATATTTGTCCACTGTGAACTTTCCAGTGGTAGAATTAACCACCAAAAAAGGACATCACAATTGTGTTCACATCGGCTTATGCCAATTCTCAACAACAATGCTGAGAATGGGAAGGCTAACTGAGGAGGAGTTAACCTTGAGGAATCAGGAAACTGTGGTCAAGGTAGAGGGGTCATGAGGGAGGGGAGAGGGTGGCTGGTGGTCCCATAATAGAGAATGCCATACCATGATGGTGCAGGCTGAAAGAAGTTTGGAATTGTGTAGAAAGTGAAGCTTTGCAAGAAGGGAGTAAGTTTGGGGTCAGTAAGGGTGTGCATAGTCAGGTTCACCATGAGCAAATATCAAGTAAGGCTTCTGTGGGACCCAGAACTCCATCAGGAGAATTTAGTTTACTTCAGGAGGAATTAGACACATAGGATAGGGAGCAATCCTTTATCCCTCCTTAATAATGGCAGTTGGTTATTGAAGGGATCTGTAGGACATGAAGCAGGGAACATAGAGTTCGGACCTGTTACTAGAGCTAAGATTCAAGGTGAAACTCATGTTTATGGGAAATGGTAGAGACTCAGTTATTATCCATCTGTTGCCAGATAAGAACAGATATTTATATTGAGCCATTGAGCAAGATCTCTTAAATCCCTCTGTGGCTATTGATCATATTGGTCAATAGGAACTAAGGGGATCAAGGAGTAAAGCCATTAGATGGAATCTAGCAAGAACCTGCTTCCGGTTGCTTTTCTTCCATGGACATCTCACGGTGTCACTTGATAATTTACTGGGATTTCAGTTTGTTTTCTCTTGTATCATCATTCTTTGTGGACATTTTTAATATTTTTTTTGGGGGGCGTTTAAGGTTATGTTACTGTAATAATAACATATATTACATGATAGTATGTTCTCTTTGGGGCTTTTGTTTTCCTAAAGCCTATTAAAAAAAAATTAGGCATGACCAAGGAAGATGCAGGCTAAGAAGAGAGATGTCCCCAGAGAGAGGAGAGAATAGGAATCTGCTATGCATATAAGCCTTGAGGACCCATGACCTGCTCCCTGACATTACTCTGAGGAGATATACAAGTCTCCACAATGAAGAAAATTTGGAATAAGCAAAAAAGAGTGCTGGGTGATTCCAATGGGAAACAATGCATATAATTGTTCAAGTTATTATATGATTCCAGATTTAGTTTCTTTTGAGCTGTGTTGCAAGTTTTAGATAGTTAATAGTAATATGAAAACTTTTCTACATGCATGCAAATACATTCTGTCCTGTGAGAGGTCTATTGGCATCTTTTCTCCCCGCTGCATCTATTTGTCAATTCACTTCAAATTTCCCTTACTCTATATAAATGTATGCTTCTTTGACTTCTCCTTTGAACTTGTAACAGCTTCCCAATCCCCTCATTAATAATGGATTAAATAAGATCTTTAACATGCCTTCATTTTATATCAGTTTAATTGGTAAAGCTGTGATTTTGCCTTTCCTTAAATTTATTATTCAACAGCAGGATGGTGGCATGATACATCTAGTGTGTTTAGATGGTATCTCACAAGGGAAGCTGCTCCCGTGTCAACCTTACGTAACCCACTTGAATGTCATGTTCTTTTGGAATATATCTAATTGTCCCCAATAATTACATTCAAAGAGTAGCTTACCTCTTTCCTTATAACCTAACTGTTAGAGAGAATGGCTAATGACAACCAGTCCCAAAGAGACTATGCCACGTGTACAAGCCTTGTTGGCAAACAGACACAAGAAGGAATCACCAGTTCCTAGAAATGCAGTGAAGTATTCACTTGCTCAGGCACCTTGCAAGAGAGTTTCACATTGAAGCAGATGAACCAATATTCTCAAAGCTGGATCAATTGGCCTTCTGATTGAATTTCATGATGTCTTAGTCCATTCGTGTTTCTAGAAAGGAATATCTGAGGCTGAGTAATTAATGAAACAGCAGTTTACTTGGCTCATAATTCTGCTGGCTTAAAGATCAGGCATGTGGTGAAACCCTTGGGCTACATAGGTGGAAGATAAAGAGGAGTCAGCGTGTGCAGAGATCACAAAGTGACAGAGGAAGCAACAGAGAGGAGAGTTGCTGGGCTCTTTAACAACCAGCTCTTGTGGAAACTCGGAGAACTCACTCATTGCCATGGAGATAGCACCGTGTAGTTCTTGTGAAATCTGCCCCCGTGACCCAAACACCTCCTATTAGGCATCACCTTCAACACTGAGGACCCGATTTCAACATGAGGTTTGGGAGAGACAAATACCCAAATGACAGCGCATGGCAAGAGTTTCCTGTGAAGGAGAAGGGCAACAGGACTATACAGATTATTCTACCCTAGGATATTACTCCAGAGTTAAACTACTGGGCTCACCAAACCCTTGAACATTGCTCATGGAGGGCAGAAGTTCTTATTCAGTCTTTGTAGTTTCATGTGTTCTAGCACTCCTCATTTTGGCAAAAGTTCCTACTATCATCCTTGATGCTACTTCTCAAACCCTTTGTTGTCAATTTAGTTAGAGATATTTGAAGCTCTTTCCATGGCTGCCCCTGAAGTGTGATGTCCTGGTCCTTCATATGTTGATGGTCTGTCTGTAGGGTGTACAGTAAAATGAATTGGCACACTCATATGCATGTCACTATGTACTGATGTATGTTAAATTTGAGAAGAATTTTAGAACAAGAGAGTGGTGTGATGTGTACTTAAGGGCAATGTTTGTGCTACCTCAATGCCCACATAAATATACTGAGGTTTTTATTAAAATACATGATTGGATTCAGCAGTCCTGAAGTGGAGCCTGATATTTTGCAATTCCAGCAAACTTTCAGGTGCTGCTGATGTTTCTGGCACATGGAGCACCTTTTGAATACCAAGAGTTTAGAATAGGGATCTTCAAACTTCTCTGGAAGGAAGGGGCCAGATAGTAAGTATTTCCAGATTTGTGGATCATATGGTTATTTTGTTGTTACCTCTTGCCATTATAGCGTGAAATTAGCATTAGACAATACGTAAATGAATGGATATGGCTGTGTTCCAACACAATTAAAAAAAAAAATGGGCAGAAGGCTGGATTCAGCCTGCAGGCCATAGTTTATCAGTCACTGGTTTAGAAATATCATTCTGTCAGTAGTATGCAAATGAAGTGGAAGGAAGGAATGCGGACTGGAGACAGGTAGCCCACTTAAGAGGAAGGGAATGCTCATAAACACTTATAGACTAAGGCAGAAAGATGGGAAGTATAAAATGAAAAGAGAGTTGACAGAGATGGACAAAATATGCAGAGTTGACATGAATCTTGGATGATTTTTTGGTCCTCAAGTAATAAAGCATGAATTTTCCTGGGCACTTTTTTGGGAGGATTAGTTTTTAGTTTTTTGCTTCCAGGATTTGACAACTTCTGTTACTGACATTCTTCTGGATTTATGAAAGCCCAGAGAGCTTTATGATCCCATTAATGGCATATAATTGAAAAATATTTAATATGAGGTTTCAGGAGAAAAAAATCATTTTAATTACTTGTATTTCTACTGTAATATGAACAGATTTGTTTTCTGTACTAACTGCAGTTTTTACAGTTAAACAATTTATGGCAGATGTTAAATAACTGAGTTCTTCTGTTCAGGGACTTCTAGTAGGTGATAAGGTATATTCAAAACAAACATAAAGTATTTATTGTGTTTCTGTAGTAGGTGCTTATAATTAAAAAGATGAACTTTACAGACATGCCTCAAACTTGAGAAATTTAGTGTCTTTGCGGGGAGTAAGGATAAGACGACTATCCCCAAGCTGAATAATAGAATTCAGCTAGGGGAAACATTGCAACGCAGTTTCCCAGTTGAATCTCAGTAAATACTAGTCCTGAAGTTAAAAATTCAGGAAACACTGCTACATACTTCAGCTTTCGATTTAAAAAAATGGCATACCTCTCCATGACTAAATACCACTATCTACCCCATGAAAATTTAAAAATCCCATAATATTTAACTTCTAATTTTTCCTTCAGATTTTCCCAATAGGCCCTATAAAATCTTATAGTTTGTATATTTTAAAATCAGTATCTTGTCTAATTTCATGTCTCATATCTAGTTGTTACATCTTTTTAGTGCAGTGTTCTCAGAAGTTAATTACTGGACCAGCAGCATCAGCATCTTCTGGAAATTTGTTAGAAATACAAATTCTTGAATTCTACCCTAGATCTACTGAATCAGAAACTCTGGAAACTCAGCCAATCATCAGTGGTTTAACAAGCCCTCTAGCTGACTCAGAGGCTAAAGTTTGAGAACTACTACTTTAGTGCAATCTTGATTCCTAGTCTTGGCTGCTTAATAGAATTGCCTAGAGTTATTTTAAGAAGACCCAATATCAGCTGTAGACCAGGCCAGTTAGATTAGAATCTCTGGGTGTGAAACTTGGTCACAGGCATCAGTATTTCTTTTTTCTTTCTTTTTTTTTTTTTTTTTTTGCAATGAAGTCTTACTCTGTTGCCCACACTGGAGTGTAGTGGCATGATCTTGGCTCACTGCAACCTCTATCTCTCAGGTTCAAGAGATTCTCCTGCCTCAGTCCCCCAAGTAGCTGGGATTACAGGCACGTTACTGTGTCTGGATAATTTTTTGTGTTTTTAATAGAGACAGAATTTCACCACGTTGGCCAGGCTGGTCTTGAACTACAGACCTCTGCCATCCAAAGTGCTGGGTATTTCTAAAATTCCCCAGGTGGTTTCACTGCATAGCCAAGACTGAAGACCCTTGCTTAGTTTCTGTTAACCTTGAACTGTCCTCTCCCCTTTCATTGAATCACATTGACTTTTATCTTGCTAATTTTCTTGTAGAAGGGCCCATAATGTATACTTGTTTGATCATATGCCTATTTTTTGTACCCTATTGTGAATTATGTGTCTCTTTTAGTGCCTTTCCAAAATAGATTCGGGCTTGAATATGCCTTTCAAGTAAAATGGATCATCTTCTGTCCATCTCTTTGTATTTTTTTTTTTTTTCCAACCAAGTGCATCTCCTCTCTGACACCTATTTGTTCCACCTTGCTAGGCTATATTATTACCCCTGTGGCTTTCAATTCTGTTTTTCATTTCCAAGTTGATTTTTTTGTGGATCATGTCTTGCAAATTTTGCCCTTTCTGGGTTTTATCTGCTTTCTCCTGGTAGCACACACTCATCTGTTTCACTTACCTTGTTCTTTTGTTTCAAGCTGTGCTTTATTAGAGGATTTGTTTTCAATATCATCTGGCCATCCTGTGTATAGTGTGGAGTCTTTGTTCTCATGGGTTTTTGTTTTTTCGTTTTTTTCTCCAGCTGTTTGGTATAGATTCACTGAGATGCCCACTCTCAAAACTGTTTCTGCAGCATCTGTCCTGACAGTTACACTGAATTTCTTTTTGTTCAGATTTGCAGGACAAAGGTGTTTAGAGTTAATATGTTTCTACATTCTCACAGGTCTCAGCAGTTGACCTACTTTTTTTCAACCTAAGATGTGGCAACTCTGCAATATTACACAATGCATGCCACCTGCCTATGAAAGTAAATCAAAGCATCATTCTACCAGTTTACATCCACTATAATAAAGGTGGTTGAATGTAATGAAAGGGAAATCAGAGCCTTTGATGCCTCATGTGCTGACAGAGTGAGTGAGCCAAACAAAGTGAGATTTTTTTTTTATTCTTTCATAGTAATAATCAGCAGTATTAAGGGATAATTTTCACATACCAATATGTAAAACCATGACTCTCTTACAGATATAAAACAAGAATGTGTTAAAGATTGTATTTAACTCATTAATGAGGAAATCAGACAGACATTATAATAGGTTCTGAGGAGAAGTCTAAGAAGCCCAAAATGATATAATGTACAGGGAGGTTGAAATGAATGTGCAGATGGACGCCACACTGTTTCTTCCCCTAGTGGGAAAAGTAGTGAAGTCAGCTGAACGCTCTACGAGATGTAATTTATTTGAAAATCTATAAACAAGATTATTTTGCATTATTTTTAGTTATTTATAACTTAGAGTTGTAACAGAGCTCTATGGCAATGAAAGGCTAGAAACAGATAATTTAGAAAAGTAGGCTCTAAATGTTGCATCGTAGACCATGGAAGATACCCAGTAATTGTTCTTATATTTTCAAATGTCTTCCCAGTGACATCATTTGTAAGAAACTTGATGGCTTATGAAGCAGTCTGAAATAGATGATTTTGACCATCACTTCAACCTAAGCAGATAGTTTAGTGGCATCTTCTCATAAATTACCTCAGGGAGTTGAATGATGAGAGCAGCTGGCATGGTGCCAGGCACAGGATACGTGCTCAGAAATTCATAGTAGTTGTTAGAAGAGAAATAGTTTGAGTAGGGGTTAACAGTGAGGACTTTGGAATCATTTTGTAGATCGTACCTTATTCCTCTCATCTGTACAGTGGTGACAGTAATGATGTCAGTCTCCTAGAGGTGTTAAAAAGTAGTAAATGAGTTAATTTGTATGAAGTACAGTGAATACTGTGTACATTGTGGCCCTGAAGCCATGTGAAGAGTCCAAGGAGCCTTAGCAGAGTTGGCACCAGGGCTAGAGAAGTGCAGAAAATGAGTCCTGGGTTACATGAGTCCCCCCGACACCCAGCCATCAAGCAGGAGGTCAGTGGATGTTGTTATTGTGATGGAAGGAAGCCTGCCATTTTCCTGGCTCATAGAACTCTGTTGCTTGTTTAATCAGAGTTTTGGGGCCAGGGGACAGATATCTTTTCTTTTTCCAGGTAAGAGTGCTATTGTGCGTAGACAATAGCAGAATACATTTGTAGGGTAGGAAAGGTTTGATTGATACCTTTTCTCACCTACCATAAAGGTCATGGCCAACACTCCTATAACAGAAAACAGGTTAACATGAGAAAAGCATAACAAACTTATGTAACCAAAGTTTTTACGTGGCATGTCTTTAGAAGTAAAAAACCCCAGAACTCAAGGAAAACCAACTATTTTTATGCTTAAGTTCAGTGTAGAAAGGACAGCCAGGTAGAAATGTGATTGGATGAAAGTGGAACACTCTTGTAGTAATAAACTGAGTGAAAGAACCTAGCAAGCCCATCTGCCCAGATTCTTCTTGACCTTGCTGTACAGTATTCCTTATTCTCAAGCATAAAGCAGGACCCCTCTGGAATGAGGTCATAGAATCTACTGTCAGACAAGCCAGGTCAGAGAATTTCTTTATGGTCAGCTCCTACACAGAAAGATGTAGGGGGAAGGTTAGAGTGTAATTTCTAGTTTCTATGACTCACCATACGGAAGATAAATTCCAGTTTCTATGACCTTCCTTAGTAGAGAAAGAGCCGGAGAAGGTCACAAAGAGACTGCTTTGAGGCCCCTTCAGTTTTTCAATTCAACATACTCAGCATAATTAGGAGATCTTGGGTTTGAAACAAAGGATGCCAAAGCATGCCAAAATGTCATACCCTGAAGTATCATTTTCGAAGCCCCAGAATCTCGTGGTATCAGAGCTGAGCCTTAAACCCAGTATGTGTTTGATTCCAAAGCCTGCGTGTATCTCCCAGTCATATCCTAGCAGCCTTTTTTTTTCTTCAGGCTCCCTTGTACTTTCCATCATTCAGGTTTTTAGCATTTCATCCTAATTCTTTGTTCCTTTGTCTACGCATCCATCATTTAAATAAAAATATTTAGTGCTTGGCTTGCTGTATGCAAGGCACTGAGCCTATAATGGTGCTTGTGAGCAGACAGGGACTTGGCCCTGATGAACCTTCTAGCCGAGGGAATGAGAGACAAAGTGAGTACACAGATGGGTGAAAGACACACAAATCAAGTATGATAAAGGAGGGAAACAAGAGGTTGTGATAGGCCAAGAATGGTGGAGGAATACTTAATAAGAGTAGCCAATATAGGTATCTTTGAGGATGTAAAAGCTGAAATGAGACTTAAAGAATGAGAAGTGATGTCCATGGAGACCTGGAAAATAGTTCCTTAGACCCAGGGAGTAGCAAGTGCTAAGGCCCTGAGGCAGAAACCAGCTTGGCACCTTTGTAGTAATAAACCGAGTGAAAACTGTGGCTGGGAATTGGAGTCAGGCATGAGAGACAGGGTTGAAGATTTAGGTAGGGGTCAGATCTTGCAATACCATGGAGGAAAATTTGAATTTTAACTTATGTTAACAGATGACATCTATTGAAAAACCAACAAGATGCTCATGATAAGAATTTATTATGACTACTATATGGCTATCATGTAACCAGTTACTTCTCACAAATCATGTCACTTATTCTCCCCCAAATTTGGGAGGTAGAGATTTTGAGCTGTCTTAGAGCATCTGTTTACTCTTACATTTATACAGCAGGTTCCTCCTCCTTCTTCTTCTTTCTTCTTTCTTCTTCTTCTTTTTTTTTTTTTTTTTACCGTCTTGCTCTGTTGCCAGACTGGAGCACAGTCACGTGATCTCAGCTCACTGCAACCTCTGCCTCTCAGGTTCAAGTGATTCTCCTGCCTCAGCCTCCCAAGTAGCTGGGAATACAGGTGTGTGCCACCACACCCAGCAAATTTTTGCATTTTTGGTAGAGACGGTGTTTTACCATGTTGGCCAGGATGGTCTTGATCTCTTGACCTCATAATCCACCTGCCTAGACCTCCCAAAGTGCTGGGATTACAGGGATGAGCCACCATGCCTGGCATGTTCCTGCTCCTTAAGGCAAAATGCTAGACCCTAGAAAGATGATTCCTGTTCTTAGGGAGGACACAGTTCAATAAAAACATCTGGTGACCAAGGTGCCCATGCTAGTAGCTCTATGCCCTGGCTTCAGCTTCTAGCCACTCTAGGCTTCTCTTTACTCCAGTGGGGAAGTAATAATTTCCCCATTGCAGGTGATGGTGAAGATGAGAAGAGTCAACAGGCAAGAAGTGCCTGGGCCATGTAGAGGCTTACTCACTGGGGATTATTAGGAAAGTCTTGATGGTGCTCTGATTCAAGCCTGCTCACAGTGCACATGGCAAATGAGAGGTGGCTTGGAAAATAAGAGACAGGAAAAAGGAGACAGGAAAGGCTTGGAATAGGTGAGGGAACTGAATCTTGAAAGAATGGTGGGCATTCCCCAGGCAGACGAGGAGAATGACAAAAATTCTATTTTCATCAAGCCTGATGCAAGATAGTTCTTTTAATGAAAATTACAGGTGAGGAACAAATGCACCTGTGATTTTGGTAAAAACGGGCTATGCATCTTAATTTAATATCTAAAATGTGGACACTAATTTGTAAAAGATACCACTTACCAGTCACTGTTGTACATGTAGTTTTAATCAAGATTAGAATAATATAATAAATAAAAGCTGATTCAAAGGCTTTCTGTTTCCAAAAATGTAGCACTATCTTTTCTTTAATAAAATAAATAAAATGTATGTCAACTTGCCCTCTAGTGACAATATTTTGTATTTCACTCAGGTTCAGAAAATAAGCTGCATGCTCCCGCTCCAACAATGTGAATTTCTTTTTATAAGGCAGAAACTCATCCTGTGTAGATAATGCTGTACAAAAGAAGTAGAAAACAGTAACCTCTGGGAAGTTTCTTTGTGGTAGCCTATCATGGTCACTTCTAGGCTGCTTACTCCTGAAACTTTGGGCAAATTACTGAACAAGTAACTTTGAGCAAGTTGCTCAGGACATGGTCCCTCTACCTCTGAAATGAGTTAGCCAGAATGGTGTATATTTACTTCTCTTTTATGCCTGCTAGAATGGAAGAATGCAAGCTTTGTGAGCACAGGGATTTTGTTGACTGCTGATCCCCTAGTGCACAGAACAGTGTCGGGCTTGTAGTTGGCACACAATACGTGCAATGTAAGAAAAACGAACAATGACAAGTATGAATATTGAAAACCATGAGTTACAAAAATTGCTGGAGTGTGGTAAAGAAGTTAGTGGCTACTTTACTACATGATGGTGCCCTCGCTTCCCTGGCTCCTGTCACTTGTGTTTTTATTTTATATCGGTTAGGCTTCTCATGGGCTGTTTTGTTTTGCTGTGTGTCTAGGTGTGTGTTTTCAAACCCTTTTGAGCCAAAATTTGTAAGAGACAGGGAGGAGGGAGTCAAGGATGAAGCTTGGTTTATTTTTTCAGATTTGAAAGACAGGTAGACAGTTTGCTGGCCTTTCCTTCCAGTTGATGACATTTCAGATTTAACCCTTTCTGGAAGGCTATGTTTCTTCATGATGTGCTTTTGTGCTAAATTTTACACACATGCTGGATTCTGGAGATCTACTAGATCTGTCTCATGGCTGTTCACTGGTCAGTGTCCCTGGATTTTTAAAAAGACATTAATTTTTTTTTTTGTTTTTAGTCACCCCATTCATAATTGTTTTGTTCCTTTCACTGCAGGTTTGTTACTCACTTCTGCTTTGAAAAGCAGGACTTGAGAGGCTTTAGAGATGAAAGAAATGTAGTAGCACTTTTCCTTGATGATGGATGAACATGTTGCTACTTAGAGTTGAAAAAACATCATTTTCAAGTGCTTTTTAGGAGTGTTCATGCTATGGTGTAAAGGGGAGTGAAGAGAGGAAGGGGGCAGCTCTTCATGTGTTTTTTAAAGGTCTTAAGGGTCCAAATCCTTTCTTATACAGTAACACCCCTGAGAGAAGAGGACATGTCTTTTAAGTTTCTACCCAGCATCTAAAAGCCTTCAGAGTTCTATCAATTTGGAAATGATGGTGAAAAGATACCCTTTGAGAAATGGTGGTGAAGAATGGATATTGATTTATCCTTTTGATCCATGATGGTCTGCAGCTCAGAAATAAGTAATGCTTCCCAGTGGGTAGAAGATGAAGTCCAAACTTCTTAACCTTGAATTTAGAGGCTTTTGCGAACCAGCACCAAATTATCGTTCTGACTTGCTCTTCTAAAATTCCCTCCATGATGTTCTGCTCAGATTATGTTCCCTCGCTGACCTCCAGCTAGGCTCTGTGTTTTAGAAATTTAATTACATTTATTGGTCAGGGAAGGATAGTTTTGATTGTTGGGAAAGAAATCTAAAAAGTACAAACAGAAGATGACATTCATAATTCTATTTGGAATTAATCTTTGTTGGTAGTTAGCCAGTCACTTCCTGTTTTTTTAAAATACACAGGTCAATGTATAATTTTTATGTTTATAATTTTTTATTACAAAAATTATACAGAAAATGCATATTCCAAAAGAGAAGAATATTACAGATAAAGTTTTGTTCAATTACCGTTTCCAATCCTGATTCCCTATCACCTTCCCCTGAAACAACCACTATATTAGTTTTGTTGTATATTTTTTCCAGTTTATGTTTAGAGCAAGTAATGGATGATATTATTCTGTTTATTTTGGCTCACATAGATAACATCATAATGTGTTCATCCTTCCATAATTTGCTTTTTTTATTCAAAATTTCTTTACATGTTTAGAACGAGCTTGTCCAACCCATAACCTATGGTCTGCATGCAGCCCAGGACAGCTTTGTATGCAGCCCAACACAAATTCATAAACTTTCTTAAAACATTGAGATTTTGTGTCATTTTTTTTCTTTATTAACTCATCAGCTATTGTTAAGTGTTAATATACTTTGCTTGTGGTCCAAGACAGTTCTTCTTGTAGTGTGGCTCAGGGAAGCCAAAAGATTGGATACCCGTTGTCTAGAATTATTACTAACCATTGTATATTCTGTTTTTCCATTCGCCTACTGATGATGGTATTTGGGCTGTTTCCACATTTTGATAAAGTAGCAGAGAAAATGAATGTGATGATTTTTATGCAGACATGCAAATATTTCTCCAGTATGCATCAGAGAGATATTGGAGGGCCATAGGGCCTGTCCATCTTAGTGTTTGTGGATGTTGCTAAATTTTCCTATCACTTTGCTAGCTTACATGCCCATATAGAGTGGGCAGTGGGAGAGATTTCTCAGGCCATTCCTTCTTTTCTCCCTCAAATTTTCCCAGCTTAGTATTTCCTTTATTCTTCTCTCTCATGGAAACTGTCTGTTTTTCAAAATTCAGTAGAGATAACTTTTGTTGTATATTCCTCTCACTTGACATTAACTCTAGATTTTGACTATTTTTATTTTACTTGTTTATGTCTCTGGCCAGGTGAGTAAGTAAGCTTAGAAAGCACACAGGCTGCACACTCCTTTGTATTCCATAGTGCCTAGCCTAGCCTCTTACCCATGGTGAGTGCCATGTACAGCAAAGTCTGGTGTTGCTTGAAATTTAGGTCTATAGCCAGTTGAAAGGTGAATATCCAATATAGTGAAAATCACTCTTAATTTAAAAAAATGCCTGTAGTATTTTGTATCTAAATTAGCTACTTGGCACTTTTTTCCTGCAGCATTGCACTTAGTCAATGCAGTTAACACATAAAAGTGACAGACTCTATGTATGACAAATACATCCTGTAATTTTAAACACATTCCACATGTATTTCTAGTCCATCTATTAGGAGAAGCATGCGGGAAGTGTAACTGACAGCACATGCAGCAGATGAACACTCACCTTGTCCTCCTGTAGGGATACCTCTGCTTGCTCACTGGAGGAGAAGGAATCACTTGCATTATCTAAAGTGCAAAGTCCCATTTTTCACCCCTACATCCCAACACACACACACACACACACACACTTCTGTACTGAGTGTGCTTTGTGGTGCGGCCTCCCTGATCAGCATCACAATACAAGCAAACACACTTCTGCCTCCTCCTTCCTGCCCACTCTCTCTTTGTTCGCACTGAGAGAGAAGGAGGGGACTGAATCAAGCAAATATGGCAATAGGGCAGCTCTTCTGTAATTGACCTCCTAACTCACTGGGAGTTGATGAGATGAAAATAATTTGGTCCAAAACACCATTTTTTTTTTTTTTTTTAAATGATACAGTACCTTGCTATGTTGCCCAGACTGGTCTTGAACTCCTAGGCTCAGGTGATCCTCCTACCTTGGCCTCCTCAGTAGCTGGAACTACAGGCACATGACTTTATATTATCTAAAGATCATTTTTCACTTGCTGTTGTAGGGACCATTTTGTATGAAAGCCCCAGGAAGCATCCTTGGTGAGGTGTTAGTGAGGGAGGAAAAAAGTGCCCTGAACAAGAATAGGAGTGTTCTTCTGTGCTTCCGGCACTCACGGTCCCAGCGTATTTACACAGTCTGGGAGAGATTGTTCACTGATTATTTTTAAATGTTTTATTTTTATTTTGGTATGGCAAGACCAACAGATCATGAGATGACTGCCATCAAGAAGATATCTCTTTACCCACAGATCTCAAGAGGAAGCACACCACACCAAATGGGCCACATGAGAAAGTACCAGGGTCCTTCAGGAGACGGGGGAGATTGAAGGGAAAATGGAGGCAAGAGCTCTTATTGTACAAGGCTAGACATGCAGGATTAGGATTGGCTAGTCTGAACAATTCTGTTGGGCTGTGGAGTGTGGAGGTTGTCTTTAGTTTTCTGGTACCTGGCCCTGGGGTGATTAGAGTCAGGGAATAGTGACCTGGAGTGTGAAAGCCTAATCAAGGAGGTGGTGGGGTGTTGAGGTGGGGGCTGTGGATTAGTTGGTTTGCATATGACAGGCAAACTTCCACGTGAGCTGTTGGCTATCTCTAGGAATTGCCTAACCCTGGGAAAGGCTATTCCTCAAGAGTCAGCAAGGCCCCAGATGTCAAGGTATCAGAATAGAGAAAAAAATAAAATCAATGGTATTCTCCAGGGGATATTTCTCTAGGTGTGACTTGGTCTTAAGTATCCATGTATTGTGTTTTTTGCCCTTCTGTGAAGGATTTAAGTTGTTAAACAAATGAGCACTGTGAAAGGCCATAAACTGGGTATCAATAATGGAGATAGGGAGGAAAGGCTAAGAGGGCAAAGCAAAGACCATGATAGCTGCATAGGTTCTGACCTCCTCTGAGATGCCTTCTGTACTTAACTGTCAGAAACTTCACGAACTTATCTGTTTCCATTCAAATTATTAAAATTTTTGCATAATTATTTTTCTTTTTATGAAAAGAGATGGCACACCAAAATTAGGAATGAAATCAGGGATATTACTTCCAATTCTACAGTAATTATAGAATGAAGAAGTTTTATGAAAAATATGATGCTAACAAATTAGAACATTTAGACAAAATAGACAAATTACTTGAAAGATACAAATTACCAAAAACTCAAGAAAAAGCAAATCTATTCATACTTATCAAATGAAGAAATTTTTTTTTAAAAAAAAGCTCTTCACAAATAAGTCTAGGCCCAGATTGCTTCATTGGTGAATTCTGTCAAACATTTAAGAAAAAATAATACTAATTATATGCAAACATTTTCAGAAAAAGAACAAGGAAATACTCCTCAACTAATTTTATGATGCCAGTATTGCTGTGAATTTAAAACTGGACACAAAAGTTCTTAACAAAATTAGAAAATCAAGTCCATAAATATATGTATAAAACATTTACCATGACCAAATGAGTTTATCTCAGGAGTTCAATGTTGCTGTAACACTTTAAAATCAGTTAATGTAATATGCCTTAAAAATTGGAAAAAATCCAATTTTTATTCATGGTAAGAGAAAAAAATTCTGAACAATCTTAGAGGTTAACTTTTTCAATCTGATAAAGGGTGTCTATGAAAAGACTGCAGCTAACATCGTTTTTAATGATGAAAAATTGAATTCTTTGCCTTTGATTAGAAACCAAACAAAGCTGTCCTCTCTCATGACTTCTACTTAACAATGTACAGGATGCTCTAATCAGTGCAAAAAGGCAAGAAAAAAAAGCCATACGGATGGCAAATTTAAAAACTATCATTATTTGTAGATGACCTAATCTTGTGTGTAAAAAAATACTAAGAAATCTATAAAATGGCTATAATTAGTAGTTAAGTTTGGTAAGGTAGCAGGATTCAAAATAAATAAGCAGAAATCAGTTTTATTTCTACGTACTAAAAAAGTCTGAAAACAAAACTAAGAAAACAGTTCAATTTACAATAATATAAACAAGGATAAAATAAACAAGAATAAATTTAACAAAATGCATGCAAGACCTATATGGTGTAAATTATTAAACATTGCAGCAGAAAATTAAGATTTAAATAGAGAGACATACCATGTTTATGGATTGAAATACTTGATATCATTAAAATGGTATTTCTCAAATTTGTCACTAGATTCAATGCAGTATCTATCAAAATCCTAACAGGCTATTTCTGACGAGGATATGTTTTGGTTACATTTAACATGTGTTCTGTAGGGACTTTTTTTCTTTCTTTTTTTTTTTTTTTTTTTTTTTTTTGCAGTTGTAGTGGAGAGGGGTTTTGCCATGTTGACCAAACTGTTCTCAAACTCCTGGCCTCAAGTGATCCTCCCGCCTCAGCCTTCCAAAGTGCTGGGATTACAGGCATGAGCCACTATGTCTCTATGGGTCCTTTTAATACATGGATTCAAATTTTCTTATGTCTAGAAAGGTTTCTTGTAGCTTTAAATATTCATTGGGTCCCCAATCTTCATTATGTTTTCTATTTCAAGCTCAATTTAACTATTTTTCAGCTTATTATAACTTCATATTTTTTCTCAGTGGAAGCATCACCCAGTCTCCTCCTCTCAAATATTCCTGCTACGTAGAGCTAGCTAGAATAAATTATGGATCAGTAACTGATATTTCTTGGCTTCATTTGTGTTATTTCTCATTGGTAAATGATTATCCCGAAGAAAGGATCCAGGAAATTGGCAATGGCATTTATAACATTTCTTGAAAGTATTAGTCAGCTAAAGCTACCATAACAAAATACCACAGACTAGATGGCTTTAACATCAGGAATTTATTGTATAACAGTTTTGGAGGTAGGGAGTCCCAGATCAAGGTATTGGCAGGGATGGTTTCTCCAGAAACCTCTGCCTGTGGCTGGCAGACAACTACCTTCTCCCTGTGCCCTCACATAGCCCTTTTCCCTGTGTGAGTTCCACAGTATCTTTTCCTCTTCTTATGAGGACACAACTTCTATTGGATTAGTGTTTCATCCTTATGACCTCATGTAACCTTAATTACCCATTAAGTCTTACATCTCCAAATCGAGTCATATGGGGGTTAGGGACTCAACATATGAGTTTTGGAGGAAAACAATTCAGTCCATAACACTGAAGGTAAGTGTTTTCTGATGAAACCCTTGGTGTATTCATGGTTCCCTTCTGTGTTCAATGGAGTCTTCAACTGGTTCTCCTCTCGTTATTCCACACTGGGGCACCTCAGTTGTCCTTAAATAGCTAACATTCTGCTCTTATTGTGATTGTTAGGTACTTCTTGAAACATTATAAATATTCTAATGCATTAAATCATTTGTTATTGTGGTTTTGATTTCTAGCATTTCCTTTAGATTTTTTTTCTTTCCTTTTTTTTTCTTTCTTTTTTTTGAGACAGTCTCTGTCGCCCAGGCTGGAGTGCAGTGGCACGATCTCGGTTTACTGCAACCTTCACCTCCTGGGTTCAGGAGAGCACATCCAGCTGATTTTTGTATTTTTAGTAGAAATGGGGTTTTACCATATTGGTCAGGCTAGTTTTGAACTCCTGACTCCTGACTTAACCACCTTAGCCTCCCAAAGTGCTGGGATTAAAGATGTGAGCCACCATTCGTGGCCTCCTTTAGATTTTTTCTTAGCATTTCCATCTCTGTTTTCATTCTCCATCTGTTCTTGCATGTTATTTACTTTTTCTATTAGGGCTCTGTCTTAGTCTATTCATGATGCTATGAAAATGCAGACTGGGTAATTTGTAAACAATATTTATTTCCCACAGTTCTGGGGCTGAAAAGTCCAAGATCAAGGTACCAGTAGGTTCTGTGTCTGCTGTGGGCTGCTCTCTCTGCTTCAAGATGTGTTGTTGAATGTTATGTCCCTTGGAAGGGATAGACACTGTGTCCTCGTGTAGCAGAAGAGATGGCAGGGCAAAGAAAGTCTGAATGCCTTGCAAAGCGTCTTTTATAAGGGCCTTAATCCCATGTATGTGGGAGAAGCTCCCATGACTTAATGACTTCCTAAAGGCCCTATCCCTTAATACTATTACACTGAGGATTAAGTTTTAAGATTAATTTTGGAGGGGACAAAACATTTAAACATTAGTAGGCCCTTACCATATGAATCACAGTTATTTTAAATTTCCTGTGTCAGGTAGACACAGCCTCTGATTCTGAGGCTTGCTTTGCCTCTTAAGACTTTTGTTGTTTTTTGACATGCCTTGTAATTTTTGTTGAAAGTCAGATACATTGTACTGAGTACTAGAAATTAAGGTAAACAGGCTTTCGTGTGAGATTTCATGTTAATATCGCTAGGAGATGGACTGTGTTTAATCTTTTTTGTTAACTATAAATGCCAGGCTTGACATTCCTCTTGAGATGTCTTTGTTTCTGTCTTCCCTATTGACCTTGAGCCTCCTTGGGTTTACCACTTCAGAGTTGGCACCATACTGGCCTAATATGTGAGCCCTGTTGATGCAGTGGTAACGTGTGGGGAAGGAGAATGTTTTTTAGCCTTTTGATTAAATCTCAGTTTTTTAGTGATCTGAAACTCTGGGGTATGACTGTAACAGAAGTGTCCCTAGGACCTCTGCCCCCATCCCGTACCCCTTCCCTGGATGCAGTATTCTGAATCAATTTCCTTGCAGCCCTGACCCATGTTGACCAAGTTATTTATTCCTTTCAGTGAAACAGGATGGCTAGACGATACATAGGAAAAATGCCCTTCTCCAAGAGGAGATAAAGTCTCCAAAATCTTTAATGCTGTAGGGAAGGCCTTTCCGATGGATTTCATAATGGCACTCTTGCCCTGCTTCTGTCGGAGCTCAGAGAAGAGCTTTCTTGGATCTTTAGCTTGAGAATCTCACAGCGTTCCTGGAAATAAAGTCCAGAAAGTTTCTTTCTGCCAACCCAGACTGCAGCCCTCAAGGAATTAAAAAGGAAATTTTCACACAAAAATGTCTAGGTTCAGATAGTTTCACTGGTGAATTCTATCAAGGAAGAAATAATAGCAATCCTACACAAACTCTTTCAGAAAAAAAAAAAAAATGAAGAACACTCCCCAAATTTCTTTTGTAATAATGCCAGGATCATTGTGATATGCTAGTCCACAGTAGACCTCCAGCCATTAATCAACATGACCATTTGAGTGTTTCGACCAGTTTGTACCTCCATTGGCTCCTGTTCTAGGCAGGGAGATCTTAGCTCTGATCCTCTATGTGCACCTGACTCTCCAGATTTCAGGATAGCGGTTTGCTCTGCAAACTCAGTTTTCCAATAGGTCCAAAATGGGACACTAATTTTTCATATATCCAGCTTTCTCCTGTTAGAGGGATGGGAATGATGACTTCCAAGTTCTTTTCATGTCAAAGTTGAAACTGGGAACCCATATATACCTTTTGGTCCTGTAATCCAAAGAGGTAGATAATGCTACTATCTCCATTTTACACCTGTGGAAACTGAGTGCAGAGAGATGAGGATTTTGCCCATGATGGCATAATGGTCAGTGGTAGAGTCAGGTTTTAAATTAATTACATTTATTTCCTTTTACTAAGTATCCTGAATACATTCCCTGTTTTCTATACACTAGATTAACTCCATTAATTCTTCCTGTGGTCATTAATGCCTAGCCAATGCTGTTTTCTAGTGAGCATTAAATATGTTTTTAAGTCACTTAACACAGTACTTGACGCAAAGTAAGTGATCAGTAAATAATAGAAGTGCTGTCTATTGCTCTTACTACATCATTTATTCCTCACAGTGACTCTAGGAGATAGAGTTCTCTACCTGCCATTTACAGGAGAGGTACCACCCCCAGTGTCCTTTAGAATTGGGCTGAGATACATGCTAGGTATCACAATTTTTAAAAGCTGCTTAGAAAATTCAAATGGGAAGCTAGAATAGAGAAGCACAGCTCTAAAAGGTATGTTGATCAGCTCATCCCATTGGTGTCAAGAGGAAGAAAGGACGAACGTTGCCATATATATATATGTATATATATATTTTTTTCTAAAACAGATGCTAAAAATTTGAGTCACAATGAGAAACTTCCTAACTAAAAGCTGTCTCTAAACTTATATTTAACAACACATAGAATTCTGAAAGCTCAATATGGGACTGCTACTTGGCAAGCAATGTATTTGAAGTTAAGTTGTGGAGCCCAGTTGGTTCCCTGATTATATTAGAACAGTGATTCTTAAAGCGTGGAACATGAACCAACAGCATGAAGCTCAACTGGGAGCTTGTTAGAAAGGCAAATTCTCAGACCCCAGCCCACACCTGCCGTAACAGACATTCCCACTCTGGGAGTCAGACCCAGAACCTGTGTTTCCACCAGCCCTCTAAGTAATGCCGATGCCCACTGAAGTTTGAGAACCACTGGATTTTTATTATTTATCATTTTATCATGTTCTTGCTTTCATAGTAACAGAGGCAACCAATGAAAGAACAAACAAAATAGTCATCACATCAAGCTTCAACTGAGCTATGAACTGTGGAGATAGGGAGTTGCAGGAGAAACAGAGCCCTGCTTTAAATCAGGTTTGAAATCCAAGTCAGAGAAAGCTGTACTGAAACAGTGGCACTTTAATCTGTTCAGATCCCACCTCTGCTTTTGCATCTCAAAAGGCCTATTAAATCAGCTCAGTGCAACATCTGCAGGAAGCCCCCTACCATTTCAGCTACTTGAACTACAAAGGGAAGGAAAGGAGTGTGACTATGGTTAGAGCAGGGAAGATTATGAAGGAGGTGAGCCATGGGAAGTTTTTACAAGCTAAGTAATAAAAATATTTAAACAGAAAAGTGATAGTTGAACTATGTATGCCAGACCCATAGTTTCAGTATATTAACTTCCCAGGTTAAACACACACACACACACACACACACACACAAAAGATCATACATACACATATGCATTCATATAAATATATGGTGTGTAAAATGTGTGTGTGTAGGGGAATGCATGCGGAATATTCTATATGAATTATTAGCAGCTGATGTAAACTCTTCAAGCCAGAAAATGTTTCAGGATACAGAATAAGAGTGCTGACAAAATTTCAGAATCAAACTAGCATGTGAATTGGGAGGCTTGACAAGAGCACATTGCCATTGGCTGCTTATAGCCAGATCTGTGGTGTTGCATAGTAGTTGACTGTGGGTGCTTTGGATTCAGACACCCAAGATTTACCTCTTGCTTCTTCTTGAGGGGTAATTGAGTTTGGAACAAGTAACTTATGCCATTGGTAAAACTAGACTAATAAAAAGTTTTTGAAACTCTCTCTCTCTCTCTCTCTCTCTCTCTCTCTCTCTCTCTCTGTGTGTGTGTGTGTGTGTGTGTGTGTGTGTGTGTGTTTATGGTAGCAACTACTAGTTAGTACTTACAGGGAAAAACACTTATTGAGTGCCTATACATCAGGCATAGTGCCAAGCATTTGGGATACTGCTTGCAGTAGCTTATTCGGGAAAGATACAGGCTGGGCAAAGAATTATAGATATACAGAGTGTTTTTAAAAAGTGAGGCTGCTATGGGATTGCAATAGGAAAACAAATCACCGAGTCTGGAAGTGATGTAAACCTTAGTAAACAGTATTGGAAGGTAAATGAGAAATGCTAGGTCAGTTGCTGTCTACCTTTGGTGAATGGCAGAATCTCCTGGGATACTTGTTAGAAATGCAAATGACTGACTTCTTCCAGTGCAAGTGCTCACACCTCCAGTTGCTAACTTCTGAGAACAACTTATCTAAAAAGACAACAGCATCATTAAGTTGTTAAAGCTGATCAGAATCTTAACTGTGGTGGTGGGTACCCAAACCTACTCAGATGATAGCATTGTATAGCATGAAACACACACACACATGCACACATACATGTCAGGATAAATACAACCGGAAAATCTGAATGAGAGCTTAAAAAGAATCCTGTGGGCAGATCTTCCTGGAGATTTGGGAGTTAGAGTGGGGTGGAGCTGGGGTATTGTATTTTTAATATCTCAGGTCATTCTAATATTGATCCAGAATTGAGAGCCATTGTGAAGAGTAATGGAAAGCCACAGTAAAGTTTAACCAGGGATGTGTCTTGATCAGATTTTTGTTTGAACATCACTCTGGGCGTAATGAGAAAATGTTCTTACAGAGCAAGAACAAAGAAGGAAGTAGGAGGTCATTAAAGTAATCCAGGGAGTGATGATGTCTTGCAAAAGCAAAATGAGAGTAGGGATTTTAAATGTTTTTAAATGTTATGAATGACATCATCTATTAATTGGTATGAGATTACAGAAGAAGAGTTTTTGAGACCCACCTGTTCTGACGCTTCAGAACAGACTGGGAGTTAAAGAAGAATGATTCTGAAGTTAACAGTGAAGTTTATTAATCAATGAGAAAGCAATGCAAAAGGCCCATTTGAGTCTGTGACTTGCAGAGTCCAGAATCAAAGGAAAGAGACCAAGATGTGCCACTGAGGCATGAACTCTACAGCCAGAGGCCAAGACAACTGTTTTAGGGGACTTGGAATATGACTAGGGAGAGTCTTGATCCTATAGCTTTCCCTAAATGAGCAAGAAGAGGACACAGCATGGTGAAAGCACTGTATTATCGTGGCTTGTTAAGAGGTGGGGCCCCCAGAGGAATGAAGGGAGGATAATTAGAAAAGGGAAACTGAAACTGAACAGAACTGCAAGGAAGCTAATTATAATAGCAAGGTGTGGAGTCATTATAGGCCAGAATTAGAGGGATAGCAATGAGACTGGAAGGAAGAGGGTAATTACAAGTGGAATTATAAGGGAAAAATCAACAGGACCAGATGGCTGATTGAAAGTGGAGAGCCATGGGAAGGAGGCCAAGAGCCAAAAGGACATAGATCCATGGTGAGAGCACAGAAAAACAGGAAGTGGGATGGGGGTAGGTTTTGGCAGGACAGTAGAGGAGTTTAGTTTGTGATGTGTTAGTTGGAGGTGATGGTGGGGGAGACAAATGAAAGTGCCCCTTCAGGGTGACAGCTAGAGAATCCATGGGGTGGTGGCCAAAGGGTGTCCTCAGGGCAGTGGCCAAGCACAGAAAGAGCCCAGGTTAAACACCACATTTGCTCCTTGTGTTCACTGTTGGTCTAGCACCACATGAACTAGAGGAGGCCGGATTCACCAAGATTAACAAGGATGAGCCTTTGCTAGCAGGTTTCTGAGCAGTTGCAGGATAGCAGATGCTGAGGCAAACAAAAGCAGAGGTCATCATTTGCAGTGTAGATCTTCCATGAATACATTAGGGAAAATGCCAAAGAACAGCGGATGCCCGTTAGAAGTGGCAGGGGCGGAGGCTGGTTTATGGTGATGCTGCTACCCACCATTATTCATGGCTGCGAAACACAAGTTTTGGTGTTCAAGTTCAGAGGTTGGCAAAGTACTGCCAATATTCCAAATCCAGCTCACCTCATGTTTTGGTAAATTGCTATTGTGACATAGCCGTGCCTGCTCATTTACATATTGCATGTGACTACTTTTGCGCTACAACAGAAGTTAAAGAGATGTGACAGAGAACATATTGGCCGCAAAACATAAAATATTTACTACCTGGCCCTTTGCAGAAAATGGTTGCTAGCCTCTCTGGTTCATTGATGTCTACTCCAGTATGTGGCTTGGAGAGTCTTCAACACTACCAATCACCTCCACTGGCAGTTTACCCTGTATTAAATGATAAAGGGGATATCACCACAGATTTCACAGAAATTCAATCCATCATCAGAGATTATTACAAACAACTCTATGCACATAAACTAGTAAACCTGGAAGAAATGGATAAATTCCTGGACACTTGCCTCCTCCCAAGCCTAAATCAGGAAGAAGTCGAAACCCTGACTAGACCAATAACAAGGTCTGAAGTTGAGGCAGCAATTAATAGCCTACCAACCAAAAAAAGCCCAGGTCCAGATGGGTTCACAGCCAAATTCTACCAGACATACAAAGAGGAGCTGGTACCATTCCTTCTGAAAGTATTCCAAATAATCCGAAAAGAAGGAATCCTTCCCAAATCATTTTATGAGACCAACATCATCCTGATACCAAAACCCAGCAGAGACTCAACAAGAAAAGAAAACTTCAGGCCAATATATCCATCTGTTCATTCTTGTCCACCAGATTATTTGCTGTATACTAGGCTTGTCCAATCTTTTGGCTTTCCTAGGCCACACTGAAAGAAGGAGAATTGTCTTGAGCCATATGTAAAATACACTAACAATAGCTGATGAGCTAAACAAAAAAAAAGCACCAAGAAATCTCATAATGTTTTAAGAAAGTTTACAAATTTGTATTTGGCCACATTCAAAGCTGTCCTGGGCTGCCTATGGCCTGTAGGCCACTGGCTGGTCAACCTTCCTGTATACAATCTTACTTAAAATTTTATGCAGACTAAGTCTCCCAACCTGTGTGCATGGAGCAAGTGGCTGCCCCTCAGTTTTCATCCATGTATTTCCTATTTGGGTGGGGTCGATCCTGTGACTAATATCCGCTGCTACTAATTTAGAGTCAGCTCTTGACCCTTCAGGGTGAAGCTCAGTTTGAGGAGAGTAGAGAAACATTCTCTCTTTCTGTGTATGTGGATATCAAAGGGTTTAGCCCCAGGAGCTGCTGAGAGACCCCAGACTGAGAAGGCTGGAGGAAAACACCAAAAGAATGTTAGGGAGATTGAGCCGTGATTCCTAAACCATCAGAAACCTCAGATCAACCTGAATCCTGCCCAGCCTCTGGGCTTTATGGTTATGGTTATATGAACAAATAACATCCTTCATCATTTCATTCAATTTGGACTGGATATCCAGCGACAGGCCATATAATGTTGAAAACACCTTTGCAAAATTATAACTGAGGAAGTTATAAGAGTGAAAGAAATCAGACCTAACCAACTCCATCTTCTAATTTAAACTGTCCTTGTTCATTACTGGACATAGGCTGAACTAACTTTGGGAAGGAAATCAGTTTATGGTTTGACTCTGACACAAAATCGATAATAGCCCTTTCCTGAAAAGACACCCTTCTTGCATAGGGACCAGTCTATCTTTGCAGGACTAACAAATTAGCTACAAGATAAGAAATTACAGTTTAGGGGTCATGCAGCCTCTGGCTGCAAGAGTCTAAACCTTCCCAAACTGCTCCTAGAGATAACATCATTATTGTAAAACCTAAGATCAGTGCTTGAGATATTTTGCAGACCCTGCAGTCAGTGAATCAGCTGACACCACCCGGAACCATAATCTGGCTCATCCAGTTATGCCATAGCTTTCAGGAACAGAAGACAGGAAGAAAGCCTCACTTTGACCCTCTATGAGTCCATCTCCAACCTGACCAATCAGCATGCCCTACTTCCAAAGGCCCTACCCACTAAAGTATCTTTAAAAACTCCGATCTCCAAATACTCAGGAAACTGATTTGAGTAATAATAAAACTCCAGTCTCATGCACAGCTGGCTCTGTGTGAATTACTCTTTCTCCATTGCAATTCAGCTGATAAATCAGCTCTGTCTAGGCAATGGGCAAAAGGAACGCAATGGTCAGTTCCAATGAGTCTTAAATGACTAACATAGATACATCTAACATAGATACTGCTCAGTTTACCTGAACAATGCCCCTGGGGGAGCCCCATCCCCTCCCCAGTGCTTGGCAGGGAACTTGTGAGAGCCGTTTTCAGAATGCTTTTCCTGGGCTCAGCCCTCTACCATCTGCTTTGGCCTCCATCCCTGCATGTGGCCCAGAATTGCTTCTGGCCTCTGTGCCACTGCAGGGTTTATTTTGGTCAATGCTTGGATGTTCCTCCTGCAGGTTGGTCTTATTGAACAGCTTAGCATCAGCCTTCCTTCACTGTTCAGGCACTTGGTCCTTTCATTTAATTAAAACATTGTTGATATGTTTCCTGTGGTTCTAAGGAGCAGCAACTGACAGTGGCAGTTTTCAGGAAAATGTCTGTATTAGGTAAGGATACTGGGTAGCTCTTATGATGGAGAGAAAAACTGGATCATCACTACAGCTTGGAAAGGGCAGAATCATGGAAGCTCTCAGAGACCAGTAAGCAAGAATTAATGGACATACTATTTAGTATCCAGGTGTTGAAGCCACCCCAGCCCTCTTGTTCCCTTATGTCTGTGCTCAAAATTCAAGTTCCCAAAGGAAGAGAGGCGTTGGGTTACATATGAAGGCAGAGCTTTGTGGCTAGACTCTCCAAAATCATTTGCAGTGGAGAAAGGATGGTTAGCCAAAATGAATTTTGTCATACAACCAAGAGAAGGGAGGTGGGGGATGTGCAGGAAAAGAATTGCTGGTGATAAAACTCTGTCTGATTGCACAGGGGCCTTGTTCAGGGACACTTTTGTCACTTAAATCAGCAGTTGTCAAACTAGTATGCCACAAGATGGGTGGAGGACTTGTCACAACACAAATGCCTGGACTTCTCACCTCCATTCTGATGCAGTCACCCTGGGGTGAGGACCTGAGATTCTGCATTTCTAGGAAATTCTTTAAATGATACTGATGTGGCTGGTCAAAGGCCCAGACTTTAAGACTCACTATCTTGTATACATTGTATTCTTTTTCAGGATTTTAGTTAAAAAAAAAATTCCTAGGAACAATGCATCAACATTTGTGCTTTGAAGTAATTTAAACTCTCTTCCTTGTTGTAGCTCAACAATGTTTAACTCCCTCTTTTACTTGTTAGTGGTAGTGGTTGGGTGTCTTTTAAATTTTCTCTGAATACACCTCATGTAGTCTTCTTGAGAAGATGCCTTTTTTTTTTTTTTTTAACCCAGCTTTAATGTCCATGTTAAAACCTATGGTGAAAATCAAGTCCTCTGGTGTGTTGAAGTCTATCCATTTTGACAGCTACAGTCAAACTTGAAATAACTTCACAGGACTTGACGGAATTTGTTCCTGAAGATATTTTAGCAATTCTGGTGAATCTCTAATAGATTGCTTGATTTAATAGACGATGTTCAACGCCCAGGAAGGAATGCTGATGGTGCTCTGGTGACATCATCTTTTTGAAGATAATGTCCAGAGACGGAAAGTAACTTGCGTTAGTTTGTTTTGCATTGCTGTAAATTACCTGACTGGGCAATTTATAAAGAAAAGTAGCTTATTTGGCTCAGAGTTCTGCAGGCTACATGGGAAGCATGATGCTGGCATGTGCTTCTGGTGAGGCCTCAGGAAGCTTGCATTCATGGCGGAAGGCAACAGGAGAGTGGACATGTCACATGATGAGAATGGAAGCAAGGAGGAGAGTGGAAGGAGCCAGGCTCTTTTAAACGACCAGCTGTCACATGAACTCACAGAGCAAGAACTCACTCATTACCACAAGGAGGGCACCAAGTCGTTCATAAGGGATTCACAACCCGTAACCTAAATACTTTCCACCAGGTCCCACTTCTAACATTGGGGATCACATTTCAACATGAGATTCAGTGGGACAAATATCCAAACAACATCATAGCCTGACCTGATCAAAGATCACAGTAAATAAAGGTTAGAAGTGCAGCAGAATTTCACCTCCCTGGTTCCAGGCTTTGAGGATGATGGCAATAACAACAATGGTGGTGTGATTACTGTCGCCACTATCATTCTTTTGCGGCACAATAGCAGTGGTAGTTATCATTTACTGAGTGTACAGTTTGTCCAGATTATGTTAAGTGCTTAATATATCTTTTATAGGTCAGGGGCAGAATACAGTGTCTCTGTCCCATTTCGGTAAATAAATCTTCAAGTGGCACATGGCCACATTCATGTTTTTGGGTATTGTTCTCTGCTGATTTCATGGTACCATGGCAGGGTTGTATAGTTGCGGTGGAGACCGTCTGGCCCTCAAAGCTTGAAATATCTACTGCCTGACTGTTTATGGAAAAAGTTTTCTGACTCCTGCTCTGAGTTTCTGACATCAGCCTGTGGAGTCAGCATTACTATGCCATTTTACTAATAATGAAGTAAAATCACAGAGAAATTTGCCCCCAGATTATGAACATCATGGAGATGGGATCCAAATTAAAGTCCATCAGGCTCCAAAATTAGTTTCCTGTATTTCTGCTCAATCCCTGATGAATTTGGCTAATTGTATGGATCGTATCTTATTGTGGTAATATAATGGATTATAATGTAGTGACATTTTTTTCTCCCTTGAACAAAATAAAGTGACATTTTAAAACCAAATAACAAGAACTGGTCTCTGCAGGATAATCACATCACATTGGCATGTTTACTTTTAGGAGTAAATTATGTTTTATGGTGGTTGCTAAGTTAATGAAATGATCATACTACCAACTAAGTGGATTTTATTATCACAGGCCCCAGGCTTTTTGCAGGACACCTGATCCTTGACTGGTGCTCAGCAAAGTAACTGATTGCCAAGAGGGAATTTGAACCCTGAGGCTTGGCTCACCACAGTAGCTGTATGCTTGCATCTAGGTGGTGCTAATTACATCATTCAAGCAGGTGTTCTGTGTTGCTTTTAAAATTTCTAGCCTCATCTTTAAATTCGGGGAATTTCAATTTTTATGTTACATCACTATCATATAGGAATGATTTACTTTAAAAAATGTGTGTGTGTGTGTGTGTGTGTATATGTATATATATATATATATATATATATTTTTTTTTTTCCCAATGTGAGGCCAGTGCTGAGAAACACTATGAAGAATGCTTTTAGCAATGGCATAATATTTGAAGTCCTGCACCCTGGGTTATGATCCCCTTGGCAGCAGGCAAGTTAACAGTTTCTTACTTGAATAAGCAGCAAGGGGATTTCACATATTGTCATGAAGTTTTTATTTTCCCCTCTGTGCATCTATTTCAATTTTTCTTATCAGTGGTCCACATACACTTGATCATCTTTAGGAAAAAGGACTAGATAGTATAGATTGGGAATGTAAGTTAGACACAGTCAGACACTAGTTATCAGGGGAGGGAGAAGGAGTGAATAATCCAAAACCCAAGGAAAGTTAGAACATTGTTTCTTAATTTATTAGATAGAGAATAACTGATTCCAAATTACTAGGAGCATTGGTTAAATTGCTGATTCCTGGGCCCTACTCCAGATCTACTGAATTAGAATTTCTAGGGAGGGGGCCTGGGGAACTATATTTTTTAAATGTTGTAAAGGTAGTTCTGATACATACTAAGTTGCGAGAATAGAGTATATCAAGACATAAGTTTCTATTGCTGTGTGAATGTTCCTATGTTGAAAGAGGGAAGGTAAGAAAAGCACACAGGTATGTTCAGCTCACGAAATGTTCGATTCATATGTATCATGTGTTATGTATTTGTGCATACACATTGCACATACATCTGCATGCACACATGAGTATATTTCATGTGGTCAACACAAATGTGCTCATACGTTTGCACTGTACTTTCCTCTGCCTAGAACAAGCTCTTATATATCTGACTCATCTTATTCAAGTCTCAGCTCAATTGTCAATTTCACAGAAAGGCTTATCTTGACTACTGTGATAGATTTATTGCAAACAGAACCTTAATCTTCATTCCTCTTGGTATCTTTGCCTTTTGCAATGTTACTCTATAGCTTCTTTCATTAAGAGGTGAAGTCAGTTTCCCCTCCTTTGGAAGCTAGGCTGGCCATGTAAAATTACTTTGTCTAAAGAGCAACCAAACTCCTAAGGTACTAGCTACAGACCTCAAAACATACATGCCTCTCTTAATCTCTTGAAACCCTGTGTCCACCATATAAACAAGCCTAAGGTGGCCAGCTGAATGGTAAGACACACATGCCCAGTCATCTTATCCCAGCTGACAGTCAGCCAACCTCCAGACACAGGAGCTGAAGCCATTTTATACAAGCCAGATAATACCTGATGACTTACCTGAGAGCAAATGAATTAGTGAGCCTAGACAAGATCTGTCATACGTGGTCCAGAACAACAGAACTTCTTAGCTTATACCTAACTCATAAGAAATGATAGTTGTTATTTTAAGCCACTATATCATGGGGGTGCTTTGTTACACAGCAATGGCTAACCAATACAGCTGTCTTTTCAAAAGGCCTCACTTCATTGCATCACCACTTATATATAGTCCTCTGCCTCCCTTTCATTATTTGAGATTATCTTGTTTTTTTTTTTTTTTTTTTTCCCCGACTTGCTCTATAAGGATATAAAGGTATTAAGGCATTACCACTTATATATCGTCCTCCACTTCCCTTTCATTATTTGAGATTATCTTGTTTTTTGTTTTGCTCGGCTTGCTCTATTAGGATATAAAGGTATTAAGGATAGTCTCTAGCTTGTTTACTGATAAACCTCCAGTGCCTAAAGCAGTGTCTGGCTCATAGCAGACACTCAGCAAAGACTTACTGAATCAATAAATGCATTTCATCTAGGCATCCCTGGCAGATTCAACTTCCAAATTCTGGATTCCTGTGGCTTATGTTGAATTTGCTCATGTGGAGTCTAACATGGGAGCTAATGGGAGGTTTTAATCTATTGTATATATCGGGTTGCTAAGAAATGCCAGTTTGGTAGCCAGTGTGGTGGTGCACAACTATAATCTGAGCTACTTAGAAGGTTGAAGAGGGAGGATTACTTGAGCCCAGGAGTTTAAGGCTGCAGTGAGCTATGATTGTGCCACTGCACTCCAGTCTGGGAGACAGGGTGAGACCCAGTCTCTAAAAAAGAATGTCTATGTATATATGTGTGTGTGTATTTGTAGTTATTTTAATATAAATATATATATTTATTATGTAATATGTATGTATGTGTGTGTGTATATATATGAAATGCCGCTTTGGGAAACTAAGTAGGCTACCTTCAAGGCACAAAGCTCCCCAACTGAAACACTGAAACACGCATGCTTACCTTGTATACCAAGCAAGTCATGCTATATTGTTTTAATCCCAAATTATTTCTGCTGCATTGGCTTCTATCGACTCTTCAGATGTTGAGAAAATTTTTCAAAGATATTAAATCCAGAGCTTTATGTGTTCTAAGAAACTCATTGTCAGTGATACTATGTCCGAACCTTGTATTATTTGTTTTCTGTGCATTGAACAGAAAATCTCATGGCATGGCTTATCTTCAGCAAGTATGTTAAATACTGGGTCAGATTAAGCCCTTTTCTGCTGGCTGTGTGTGTCTGACAGCGTGGCTCTTCTCTGGGATACATGACTCTCTTGCCTCCTCTTCCCAATCTGTCTTCTTCCAGAAGTGAGATATTACAATGGTTGAGGACTTTACTTTGGAAACTGATTTCCAGAGTGGACACAGGCGCTCCACTGCTCATTCTCTGACCTCGGCGAAAGGACTTAGCATTTCTGTGCTCCAGTGGGGTAAGAGTACCTACCTTATAGGAATATTATAAAAATGGACAATCTAATATATGTAGATCTCCTGAACTAGAGACTGGGAAGATAGTAAATACTATGTAAGTGTTAACTTGTGATAGTATTTTTTTTATTGGCATTCATTATCAGTCTTATTCCTGGAGAATAATTTGGTCAGAATTGAAAAATCAATCTTAGGATCTAAAGTTGATGATCAGATTCCTATAGTGGAGTTATTAAACATGATTATTTTTATTAGTGATAATTACTTTTGCTGTCTGCTTACCTTGTAACAGATTGGGGGCTGAAGCACTTTATATTCCTACATACTTGATTCTTTTCACAGTCCCATGAGGTTGGCAAGAGTGTTGTCCTTTTACATATGAGACAATCAAGGCTCAGATGGACTAAGAACCTTGCTCAAGTTCACCCAGATAGTAAGGCAGGATTCCAACCTAGGCAGTCTGACTCAATACACCACCCAATCCTACCTACTTTTGACTACTCATAAAGGAAACCAAATATATTAAGGTATAAACCACCTCACATGAGAGACTTGTCTTACTGATGATCCTGTTTCTGTAGAAGGCTGGCCATTTACCTTTACATAGGACTTTGCTGTTTGTGAAATGTTTCCACATGTGCAGTGTCATTTACTCCAGTTCTCACAGCAGTATAGGAAGTAAATGAGTCCACATCTTCAACACAGAAGGAACTGAAGGCAGGAGAAACTTAGTCACTTTAATTCCCTAGCCATCAAGTGACAACATTTTGACCATAATCTGGAGGCCCTACATCCAAGTTCTACCCTCTTTTGATGATGACATGCTGTGCTAATATACTACCAGTGGCTATTTTATTTGTATTTCTGTTTCAATCTGCAAGGTGAGGAACATATGGAATACAGTTTTATAATTAGGACAGCAGGCATTCTTAAAATGCATATAGGCTTAAAATCTCACCCTAAAGGGGGATTTAATCTACTGAGAAGGACAAAATATTTTTAGATTCTTTAGATACTGTATTGTCTATATCTAGCTGACATTTTATAGAAGTGAATTTTTAAAATCTGTTAATGAAGTAAAATCATTAACTAGGTCCTAAGTCTATTTTTTTGGTTGTCACTCTAATGTCATATGCTACAAAGACATGCTTTCTCAAAGGCTGTTTAAAATAGACTTTAGATGGGAAAAAAATAATATAACTTGTTAATATATGGTACTAAACAAATTTCTTAGTGCCTTAAGAACCTTTTCTATGTTAACGTGTGCTATGATGCTCTAGGAAGAAAGTTGATGGCCTCACAAGTTTATTAGACCATGAAAACCCCTAAAGATGGGGATTGGCAAACTACAGTGTGTGGGCCAAGTCCAGTCTGAAGGCTGTTTTTGTTTAGTCTGTGAGCTGAACAAAATAACTTTATTATCTAGTCAGTTTATTTAAGCAAAGAATATTCAACGGATTGTGGTCGATAAAACCTAAAATATGTACTGTGTGACCTTTCATAGAAAAAGCTTGTCAAACTGAATTCTACCCTGGAATGACAGTATCATCACCATTGCCAGCATCATGCTAGCTTGACTCTAAAATGACCATCAATCCACCCTCTTTAAACATGCATGTGAATCTTCCATCAATAGGTGGCGGCTATCCTCCCACCCCTTGAGTCTGGGCTGGACTTTAAGTTCTTTGATAAAGTAGAAGGGTGACTTTATGGCAGTTTTGGACCTAGCCATAAAAAAAACTACAGTTTTCACCTTGGTTTGTTGTCATTCTTAGTCACCGTGTGAAAATGTCACTTGGCCAAGAGCATCTAAAATCTACTTATGCAACAGCCCCAGTACAATACAATGTGATTAACTCTCCTACATATGTGCTCTTTTGTATCCTTTAACCCACATCTCCCCATTTCCTTTCCCTGCCCTTTACCATGGTAACCACTGTTATCTTTTCTGTGAATTTGAGCTGTTGAAAAATATTCTTGTCACAAAAAAATAACTATGTGAGATGATAAATATGTTAATCTGTTTCACTCTAGTAACCATTTTACTATGTATGTGTGTGTGTGTATATATATACATAACATATTATAAGCCTCAGTTATACATTGTAACTTTTTAAGGCTATTGGAGATGGTGAGTAGCATTGCCCAACCCAGCTTTCCAGCCATTCCCATCAAGGTACTAACTGTGTTAGTGAAACCAGCCTAGACCTTAAAGACAAGTGCAAATGCCAAAAGGTGTCACCCAACTGGTCCTGCCTGAATAGACCTCCAGGATTGTGAGATATGATAAATAAGTTGATATTTTAAGATAGAAGTATGGGCATAATTTGTTACATAGCAATAATTGAAGCAATCCTCATGTTCGTTCTCATCATTGGCTTCATCATCATTTTGCAAAGAATCTCTAGGGCTAGTATCCCATGGCACTCACTTTGAGAAAAATCTGATTTTGAGAGTACAGTGCTGTCTTCACAATTAAATGTTTCTATTAATTTGCATAGACTATTCCATGAAAGGTCTGAATTGGTGTACGTTGGCCTAGTAATAGTCATTTTGTCAAATATCATCTTATGCAGGGGACTATGTCAGGTGTGATACACCTGCAGAGATTAGATGGCAGTCCAAACATCCGAACCCGTTCATCTCATATCTCCAACCATTTCTTACATCCTCAAAGTGGAGGATTTCAAAGAGTGAAACCTTGGCTATCTAGCTATAGGAAAATCTCTTTAGGGGTTACAAGATCACATCAGGAGAAAAAGATCTCTACATTTACACCAAAGCCCAGCACATTACAGATGTTCAACGATAGTATTGTGTGGATATTAATTTCAAATTCAGGAGAGCATCTTCTTTTACTGCTAGATGGTTGATGTTTTCTCCCATAGCTGATGATTCTGCTACATAAGCCCTGCATAAGCCACGGGGTATCCTGATGGCTTGCTTTAGCTTGTCACACTCCTGATTACAAATCTTTAGCATCCCCACTGCCGGAGAACCTCTCATTTCTCCACCTGTGCACATGTGCCCTTCTACAATCTAGTCCCAGCTTATTTCCCCATCTGTTGCCTAAAAAATTTTACTGAATTTTTTATTGTTCCTAAAATGTACCACGTCCTCTCATACCTCCGTGGCTTTGCACTTGCTATTCCCTCTTCACCGAATGCAAGTCCTGCTTTTCCACCTAAAACGTGTCTTCCCACCAGGGTACTACCATCATCCCCTACTCGATTTGAAAGTTTTTCAGACTCCCTTGGGGGAAGTCATCTAGGTATGTATGTATACCTGTTATACCCCGTTACAGCGTTTACCATAGTTGGTTAAAATTTATTTTCCAGACATAAGCTTTGCTTTTCTAGGCTATAATTTTTTCATCTGTGAAATGAGTATCCTATGGCTTGCCTGCAGGCTTGTGTGAGAATTAAAGCTGATATAATATATATGTAAGCACCTAGCAACTGCTAAGGAAAAGGCCCTTTGTAAATCTTTGCTGTCTTCACTTTCTGTTTATGGATGATAACCTTTCCCTTCCCTACCTCCTCCATCACCTTCTGAGCTGCTCAGGAGCAGGCAAGACACTTCTGGTATTGTCCTATCCACAGTGCCTGGCGAAGACTGCATGCTTGGTAGGTAGGTGTTGAATATATTATTCTGCCTAGTCTTCTTACTTATCCTGACTAGTTACTATATTTTGTTTAGGACAGCCGGCTCCCTGTGAAGGAAACGAAAGAGGAATTTAAAAAATCCCATACAGTTGCAGAAGTCTTTTATTTAGTTCAGGGACATTATAATGTAGGGGAAACACCACAGCAGATGTGGTCATTTGTCCGTCCCCATTGGTGGCAACCATACACAACACCATTTGGCTGTAAGTTGTTTTCCTGTTGGAAGGCCAAAGACAAATCTGGGCCCAATCCCAGTTCCCAAAAATGACCCAGTGCACTCCTTACAATGGAAAAGCAACTGTGAGGACATCCCGCACTCGCATTTTTTTTTTTTTTTTTTTTGCAGGAGTCCAACTGAAGGGTCTTCATTGTGATTTATCCTTTATTGTTGTGTCACTCCTACCTACACAGGGTAGATTAGAACAATAGATTGAGGTTCAGCTTCATTTAGATGTTCCTGCCTTCTCTACTAATTGATTTTAAGATTTGTCTTTTTTCTTCATGTGATTTATTATATGCTCAGCTGAGGTTTTACTTATCACATTTTGTTCATCATTATCTTGTGAAATGACTTGGACTGAATACCAGGAGAGTCACCTGGTGCCGGATGGCTTTGTGGGCGGAGGGCAGACAGTTTGCATGGGCTATCTGGCCCCTCAGCATCCTTCAGTGACAGGGGGTGGTTGGGCTGGAGAGCAACTGGGTGAGTCAAGGGGCTGTGAAAAGCAGAAGGACCTACTCCTTCTTGCTTTCCCTTTTCTTACAGGGCCACAGACAGTCACATTGTTTGAACCCCAGGCAGCCTCAGCTTAGGTGCCAGAAGTGTGAGTGAGTGCTAGGACATACCAGCTGCAAAGCACTGGGAAACCAGGGCCAAAATACTCTGCAGCAGACCCATTAAAGCAAGGTGGATGCTTGAGGGGCTGCAATCCCACGAGAAGTGGAGTGTGGCCGTGGCCTCTCCAGTTAAGGTAGGGTAGTAAACATCCTAGAGAGCTTGTTGCCAAGAATCTCAGAGAAGGAACCAGGCATCATTCATCAGAGAATCCTGCTTGTCTCCATATGAATTTCTGTTGTTGTACTCCATCATTGTGTATATAAATCCAATACAAGTGAGTCTCTTAAAGTCTGATCCTGTAAACACATATCACAAAAGCCAGAGTTCAAATAGCTTGCATACAGGTAAATACAAGTGAGAATTTTAATATTTTAAAACTGAACAGGTACCACAAAGGGTAGGTGTAATGGAGGTGAATTTGCAGGAGAAACTCCAATTTTTAAAGCCCTCCTTCCCATTTTCTTGCTTTTTAAATTTGACTGGCCAAGGTTATTGTATTGCCTTTGATTTCTACGATGTTGACAGCATAGTTAATCAATATGGATTGCTGAGTTCATATATTATAAAGTAGGACATTATTTGTAGTGGTAGAACATATACAGTTACCAATTATTGACATCTGTAAATAAGCTAAGGTGCTGTCAGGAAAAAATGTTAATTGTAAATGTAGCACCCAGGAGTAAAAGGGATTGGTGTTTGACCCATGTTCTCTGGGCCTTGCCATCATAATTTGATGGTTAATATTGAGTGTCAACTTGATTGGGTTGAATAATACAAAGTATTATTCTTGTGTGTGTCTGTGAGGGTGTTGCCACAGGAGATTAACGTTTGAGTCAGTGGACTGGGAGAGGCAGACTCACCCTCGATCTGGGTGGACCCCACCGTCTAATCAGCTGCCAGTGCAGGCAGAAGAATATGGAAAGAGCAGACTCACTGAGTTGTCTTGCCTTCATCTTTCTCTTGGGCTGGATGCTTCCTGCCCTCAAATATTGGACTGCAAGTTCTTCAGCTTTTGGACACTTGGGCTCACACCAGTGGTTTGCCAGGAGCTCTTGGGTCTTCAGCCACAGACTGAAGGCTGCACTGTCAGCTTCCCTATTTTTGAGGTTTTGGAATTTGGACTAGCTTGCTTGCTTCTTAGCTTGCAGACGCCTATTGCGAGCCTTCACCTTGTGATCACATGAGTCAATTCTCCTAATAAAATTATGCTTCATATATGCATCTGTCCTTTTAGTTCTGTCCCTCTAGAGTACCCTAAAACAGTAGTGCTTTCTGATTAACTTTAATTTCATATGTCAGCATCTGCTTCTCTGTATAAAGAATTTTTTTCTAATGGGCAAGCCCATTCTGCATCTGTGCGTGGCAGACTGACACATTAGACAATGAATGTTTCCTGAGAGCAGCTCTCAATAAACAAACAGCAGAGACTCCCTTGCCTCTGGTGGGATAATTCTGAGGTCCAAATCTCTGTGGTTCTCAGAGATCACAAATGAGATTGCCCTCCGCTCACTTCCAGTGGTGAGTTTCTTGATAACACCCTCTATCTTCTGGCTGCTCCTGTTTGTCTCATTTCTCTCTTCACTAACGGTGATTCATGAGATTCCCTACCAACTGAACTATTAGTTTTCTTATTATTTCCTGAGGGTCTGGCTGTGAGGGAAACCAAACCAAAACATATGTAGTGAAAAATTTAAGAGCCTATGTGCCTTGAAAGACAGTCTAGAACCTAAAGAAATTGAGTGGAATGGTCCCATGAAAAGACAAAGTGACTGAAATACCAACCTTAAGAGGAAATCTAGGAACAGGGACTGATGGTCCCAGTGCACTCCAAATGTACCCAATTGTGAGGAGAACAGAAACTGGAATCACTCAAATGGAGCAACTTTGCAGATAGATTCCTTTCTAGGATCTGGTTCACAGCCTATGAAATTTGGGTGTTGAACAATGAGAACACATGGACACAGGGAGGGGAGCATCACACATTGGGGTCTGTTGAGGAGGGCAGGGGAGGGACAGGGGGTCTGGGGAGGTTGGAGTAGGATAACATGGGGAGAAATGCCAGATACAGGTGAAGAGGGGATGGAGGCAACAAACCAGATTGCCATGTATGTACCTATGCAACAATCCTGCATGATCTGCACATGTACCCCAGAACCTAAAGTGCAATTAAAAAAAAAAAAATCTGGATCTTTTATGTCCCCTAGTGTTGGGAGTGAGTGGGAAAGCCTATTGCCTTCCCAGCATTAGGAAGGCTCAGAGCTACCCCAGAAATTGTACATTCTCTCCTATACCTCTTCTCCTCTTGTTTTTAAGTCACATAAGGTACTAGAAGAAAAGTACAACAAGCCACTTTTCAAGAGACTACACGGCCCTTGTTGGAAAAAGTTAAATAACCCTAACTTGTATTTTGGAATTTGAACCTAGTAATAGGGATACAGAATTACAGAAACTCAGTTTTAGAAGGGATCTAGAGGCTCCTCCAGCCCAAAGCCTCATTTTGTACCTTCATACCTCTCTGATGCACTGTTATGTACTAGGTAATTATTAAATATTTTCTAAGTGTCTATTTAAATTAATTAAGTGTCCTTCTTACAAGCTTGAACACAGTTCATAATTGAGAGATGGCTCCCTTCCAGGACAATGGTCTCCATCCCCACATGTAGTAATCAGCAGTCTTTCCTTTTGCTCTCCTGTGGCTTCAATCAATTCATCCTAATTCTACTACTTAAGATCCTGAAAAAGAGAGTTCAGTGCAGCTCCATCCTTGAGCAACATCCTCTTAAGTCTGTTTTCTAAGAAACACATCCACTAATATATTAGCTGTTCATCAAGTGACCTGCTCATGCATAATTTTTGCCGCATATTTATGAACATATCTCTCCATACTTAATTGCCCTTAAAATATAGCTCAAGGTATTAGGTAAAGTGCAAAAGGCCAAGAATGATTCCGGATTAAAGGTGATGGAACCATTAACAGGGAGAGAGAACACTGAAGGAAGACCAAGTCTGGGCATGACTTTGATGAGTTTAGTTTTGGATAGGCTGAGTTTGAGATGTCTTGGAGAGATCCAAGAAGAAATATGACAAATGTATTTGGACATATTAATCCTGAACTTTAGAGGAGGGGTCTCAACTGAAGAGAGACATTAATAAATCATCTGCAAATAGGTGATAATGGATATGATAATTTAGGAATACAGTATATAAGAGTGAGAAGACCAGAGGCCCTTAGACCAGGCCTTGATGAAATTTTATATTTATTTTCTGCGTAGAACAAAATGAATTCATTTTAAAAATATCAATCACAGAAGTAGAGGAATTACATGAGATTTCTATATCACAGCAACTAATACAAAATATTATTTTAAAAATAAGGGGTTGATGAGTACTGATGAATATCCCTGAGAAACCAAGGTAGAGTTTCAAAGAATGCCCTTGGGATTTAGTAGTAAGGAAGTCTTCAATCAGCTAAGCAGGGTCATTCTTGAAAGTGAATAAAATTTCCAAGCTTTGCCGTTTCTGGCTCTAAAAGCAGATCCCACAGAGAACTTTTTTGGATATTGAGACCATAGCATCAATATTTGAATAAAAATGCAAAGTGCTATGATTGCCTGGAAGGCAAGGATACTTTTGTTATTTATGAATTTTGGTGAGTTTAGGAATTTATAAATTTTCTAGCTAACTTTCCCAAATCAAATTAGTCATCCCTTTGCTCAAAAGCCTCCGAAGCCTCCCTTTTGCTTATGGTCCACTTCATTTTATATAGAGATTGTAAGCTGCTGCTCACCTTGTTTGCCTTATTTGCAGTAGTTACCCAGACCCCCTCAGTGGAGCCATACCAAACTTTCTCATGACCCCATGCATTTGCTGTTCTATTCCTTTTGCAAGGCATATGTGTATTAGTCTGTTCTCATGATGCTAATAAAGATATTCCTGAGACTGGGCAATTTATAAAGGAAAGAGGTTTAATTAACTCACAGTTCAACATGGCTTGGAAGGAATCAGAATCAGAATCATGGCAGAAGGAAAAGGAGGAGCAAAGTCATGTCTTACATGCCTTACTTATGCAGGGGAGCTCCCTTTTTATAAACCATCAGATTTCATAAGACTTACTCACTATAATCAGAACAGCATGGGGAAAAACCGCCCCCACGATTCAGCTACCTTTCACCAGGTCCCTACCATGATACATAGGGATTATGGGAACTATAAGATTTGGGTGGGGACACAGCCAAGCCATATCAATGTGTATTAGTTTTTGCATTGCTGCTGTAACAAATTGCTATAAATTTAGTGCTTAAAATTATACAAACTTGTTATCTCACAGTTCTGTAGGTTAGAAGCCTAGATACAGTGTACCATAACTGGGTCCTCAGTTTAGAGTCTCACTAGGCTAAAATTGAGCTGTTGGAAAGGATCCATTTACTTCTGGAGGCTCTGGGAATGAATCACTTTCAAATTCATTCAGGTGGTTGGTCAAATTCAGCCTCTTACTGTTGCAGGGCTGAGATTTTCATTTTCTTGCCGGCTTTCAGCTGGAGACCAGCTTTTGTTCCCAGATGCTGCTCACATTCTTTCTCATGCTTTCAATGCCCCTCTACTCCAGTCACCCATAAATGTCAGTTTGAGTCCCCCTCTGCCTTCAAATCTGTCCAAATTTTTCTCTCTTCTCTCTTGGGGTCAAGCCAAATAGAAGCCCTCTGCTTTTAAGGGCTTTTGTGGCTAAATTGGGCTATCCAAGATAATCTAAAATAATACCTTTACTTAAAGATCTATAGCATTAAAAAGATTAACCCCCTCCCTTTTGACAAGTTGGGTGACATTCACAGGTTCTAGAGATTAGGGCATGGACACTTGGTAGGATGAGGCTGCCTACCATAGCGTACCTTTCTTCCTATTTCTCTCCTCATGTGCACCTACTTAGCCTTCAAGTCCTAGCACAAATGCCAATTCCTCTATATACATTTCTACTACTGTCCCCACCTCCAGGAAGAACAAATTGCTCTCTATCTGTGTCTCCTCAAACCTTTGACCATACTTTCACTTTTATCTTAACGTGTAATTCTTATGAGTGCATTTGATCTACTGCTAGTCTATTGATGTTTTGAGGACAGAGATAATAACTCATTTGTCTGTCTCCACACCTCACTGCATTAGAGTGGGTTCTGTGGGATGTGTGAGGTATCTTGGATTTTATCTCTCCATTTTTCTACCTTTCCCTGTCTTTTCTGTCTCCCTTCTTTCTGTGACTCCAAATTAATCATGGCTATGAAAATGCCTGTGTTCTTACTCCCAGAAGACATAAAACTGTGTGTTGAGTTTCCTTCTTTGATTTTTATTCAGTCCAGTGTTTCATTCCATCTCAAATTCCCTACAAGTCAAGTGACAGAGAATCAGGATCTGCAAATCCCCATTGAATAGGATGTTGAATAAGGTGGTTGTCCTTCTAACAACCTCTTGCAATGGGTATAGACTTTTCCTCCTCCTCTTCCTTTTAGATAAGGAAACTAAAACGTGAATGGGTAAGGAGGTTGTCTGAGCTCATGAGATATAGTTGAAAAAGTGGTTATTCTGAATTGAGGCTCCAGGTTTCTGGGTCCATGACTCTTTTTTCTATCTATAATATTTCAGCATGCATTATTTTCTGTATTATTCTCTTAACCTCAAAAAAGCCTCCACTCAAGTGCTCCCTGTCATTTTTGTCACTGTGTCAGCCAAGTGTGAAATTTGGAGTTGCCTCCTGTCATCTTTCTTTCCCTGCTGGGCCTCATGACTCCTGGATTGATTGGTCCAGGTCCTACCTTTCCATCCCAGCAGGTACTTTTAGATATGTCTGGTTCATTATGGTCTCCACACTTCAGTGCATCAGACTGGGTTCTGTGAGATGTGTGAGGAATCTTGGATTTCAGGACAGAGTATGCTAGAAGTGCACGGCATGCACACTATCCATGCAAGGGCTTGTTAAGTCTCCTTGGAGAAAGAAGCTCTGAAAATGACCCAGATCATTCTGTACACACAAGTGTCTCAGAAGGAAAAAAGGAAAAGAATAAAAGTAGAGAGAGGAGCAGATTTTGTCTTACATTATTAGGCAGCAAACTCCTGTTTCAGTCTAGGAGAATGGTGCCTTGAGTCTGTCATAAAAGTTTCATTTTCATTTACATTTTAAACTTCCTTTATCATAGACAACTTTGGGAAGGGTGGTTTGTTGTTGTTGTTTTTTTTTTTTTTTTTTTGAGACGGAGCTTTGCTCTTGTTACCCAGGCTGGAGTGCAATGCTGAGATCTTGGCTCACCACAACCTCTGCCTCCCAGGTTCAAATGATTCTCCTACCTCATTGGAGGAGGCTTTCCACTTATGAATACCACATCCTCTTAGTTGGTCCTCCTCTCAAGTAGCTGGGATTATAGGCACCTGCCACCATGCCTGGCTAATCTTGTAGTTTTAGTAGAGATGGGGTTTCTCCATGTTGGTCAGACTGGTCTCAAACACCTGACCTCAGGTGATCTGCCGACCTCAGCCTGCCAAAGTGCTGGGATTACAGACATGAGCCATTGCAGTGCCCAGTCCTTTTTTATTTTTTGTGTTTGTTTATTTATTTATTTTGCTTTTAACTTTCTTTTAATATAAATAACAAATTTTCATTTTTTAAGCTGTTGTTTTCAAAACTGATTAAATTGTCCTTGAACTTCTGTGCAAATTTAGTCATCTATATAGCATATTATGTTTTCATAGAATTTTATGATCTGTAGGGTGCTCCTTCTTTACTCCATTTGGAGATGTGCTAATGTAATTTTCTTGATTTCTCTCACAGCTTATTGGTACTTTCACATCAAGGTATATAGGATATAACACTTAAAACTTGCCTCAGAAACTGCATTAACTGGTATTTATGGCATAAAAGGGAGAGGTTAAATTGTTCCATTTTCTGTATAACTTTGAAATGAGCGTAACTAACGGGATGCAGTATTCACGAGTGCAAAGCCTCCTCCAGATAAATACAAAAATCCCATTGACTATACCGGGATTAAGGAGGAACAGGAACCAGAAGTTTATAAATTTGATGCTTACTAATGCAAGTTCTAAAATTTCGTTTTTGCTGCATATGCTTATTGTTTTGTGCATTTTCCACTGTGGAAAATCAAAATGCACAATGGGAGAGGGAGAACACTAATTCTTAGATCTGGCCTGTCACTAACTAGATGTGTAGGGCCTGGGGCTGGGGACATACAGCCTGTTAGTGACAGAACCAGAATTAGATTCTGTTCAGCCATATGGAAAATGCATAAACTTGAGTGGGGGTTGGACCAACCCAGGGGTCTTGAATACTTATTGTAGTAATCTCTTATTCCCTGTCTTTAGTCTCTCCTTTTAATCTGTCTTTTCTTCAAAGTAACTATAATACATGCAGAATCTATGAGCTGTTATTCATGGATCTCAATCATCTTGTGTTTGGAAGGGTTTTAAAATCATATCCAACTTGCATCATTGCCCCAGCATTATTGGGACTGCTGGCTGAGGAGCTTTCGTATGTGAAGCAAGGGTGTTGCAGATGAGAAGAATGTGGCTGGCCCATGGCTCTGTGAATCTCTTCACGTTTCCCAGGGCACTGCCACAGGTAGGGACTCTATGCACGTGGATGAAAAGAAGTCAGCTGGCTGAACTTTCCGAAGAACCAGAAGGCTTTTGTGCAGTCGGATGCCTTCGAGAAACTTGGTGACATGAAAGGATGAACCACTTCCCCTTGAAGAAATGGCAGCTGTTAATGTAAACTGGGAAGAGTGAGGGTAACACGCCTTAGCACCAGCTAAAGCTGGTAGAGCTGAGTTGTGACCTTCACATTTCTGGTTTCCACTGCCTTATAGAGATGCCCACCCAGGTATCACCCTGTGCACTATATTACAAATCAATTTCTTCTCTTGCTTCATATTCAGGATTTTATCTCTTGACATACAGTTTCTCAGAACACCCCCAGATTCTTGAGCAAGCGTCATCTGTCTCCTAATGGCTATGGTGCAATATGACACTTGATTTGGGTTAGGCACCCCTGATTTTGAAGCCTCAGCTCTGCCATATCCCTGAGCATCATTTTCAGCCTGTTGTCTAGTTTCTTCATTCATAAGAAGAAATGACCGTGAGGGTGATCATAGCAGAAGATACCATTCATTAAATGGTTACTTGACGCAAAGAATTGTAGTAAGCTGAGTACAGAGATTTTCATTTAATTCATTAAAACAAAATCTATGTCACAGTAGACAGCATTACCTGCATTTTGAAGATGGGAAAACTTGAGGTTTATTATACTTACATAATTAATATAAGACTGCCCAAATAATGGCAAAGCAAGAACTGAAACCCAGTGCTGTCTGAGTTTGGTTGTTGTGTGAGTTTCCTGGGGCTGCCTTAACAGAGTATCAAAAACCTTGTGACTTAAACACGAGAAATTTATCCTCTCGCAACTCTGGGGGCTAGAAGTTCAAAATCAAGCCTATGCTCAGCAAGCCCATGCTTCCTCTAAATTATGTGGGGGAGAATCCTTGGTGTCTCTTAGTTTCTGGGGTTTGCAGGAAATCTTTGTGTTTATTGGCTTATTGATGCATAATTCCAGTCTCTGATGCCATCACTGCGTGCCCATCCTCTCCTTTTGTGTCCAAATTTTTCTCCTCTTATAAAGACATGAGTCATATTGATTCAGAGCCCATTCTACTCTAGTATGACTTCCTTTTAGCTAATTTTACCTGCAACAGTCCTATTTCCAAATAAGGTTCCATCCTGAGGTTCTGGGACTTAGGACTCCATATCTTTTTTAGAAACACAATTCTTAGTGTATAGCCTCTTGAAACAAGTGCCTGCAGGACTGCTATGAGGAAGAAATGAAATAATACATGTAAAGCATCTGGTAGGCAGCAGAACTCCATAAATTGTAATTTTTCCAATAAGGTTATCTTAGGAAATAATGTCTTAATCCAAAATACATATTCAAAAGGTAGGAATTGGAGGCTTGGTGGCTGGCCAATAGGGAAAGGTTTTTGGACACGGAGCCTTTTGATCCCCTTAAAATGTAATGACATCAGGAAGGAATGACATATTTGATCTTTCTTTCATCTAAGTAGTTTAACACACTGTGACTATTGAGTGCAAGCCCATTTTTTCTGTTTTCTTCAGCAACTCTCTTTGTAAAGTTAAAAAGAGGAAAAAAAAGTTATGAACACTTTTCTTTGACCATATGATAAAATGGAAATGTAGACATTCCAACAACAGGAAACATGTAAAAGCCAAGAATGAATATGTGTGACCAGTTTAAGCATGAGGTCAAGGCCAAGAAGATGTAGTTCAGCCATCAAAAGGTAATTTCAAAACAAATTACTCTCCTTTCTAAATTATCACAAAGGAAGAAAATAATCCACTGCATTATTTCTTACAATCTCCTTCCATTTTCCATTTATTTCCCTCATACCCCAAGCACGTTTGCTTCTTTCTCTTCTAAACTCCATAATCGCCTCCTCGCCAGGAGCTTGCCTGATGCTCCTTGTCCCTTCCATGATGCCTTCTTGTTTTTTCACTTTGTTTTGATTCTTCAGTTTCTATATCACAGACTCTCAAACATCCAGCCTAACGATGACAGAGCCCTGGGTAAAAGTTCTGGATGATAAGAAACAAATTAGGCAAAATCCACAAGCCTCTTGAGTCAGCAGAAGGCAAGGGCGTGTGGGGAATAATTGCAGTTGCTTTGCTTGCTCACATATGAGAGGGAATTATCCTGGGCTGGAGACGATGTTAAGCTTGATTCATCTATCCACCCTGTTCATTTGCCAGGAGGCTGGAAATAAAGGCATCTGTGGAGCATCAATTTGGTGGCTGTTGGCATATTTTCTGCATGCAGGGCAATGTGCTAATCACTGAGGATGTCCAGAGACTTTGTATACTGGCATCACTGCTGTCAAGTCCAAGGCTTGAGGCCACAGTGAGTTCCCTGAGCCTCGTGTGTGTGCCAGCCCTTAAACCCAGCTCAGAGCAGTATGACAACAGAAGCAACTATTGAGGTCAGGTACAGCACTCCACCTAAGATTCGGAATGTAACATGAAGGGATGTTCTTTATCTTTGTGCCACAGACTCTTAAGTGAATCAGAGACTTCATGAATTGCAAATTTATGAATGACACAAGTTTTGAAAGAATTGTAAAATTATTAGATTCTAGAAGCAGTATCTAAAATGATTTCAAGTGGCTGGAAAACGGGTCCAATGTAAGAAGATTAAATTTAAGAGGGATGAGTCTAATTTCTTGAGTATAATCCCAAAGAAAATTTTAACTACCAAGTCCAAGAATGAGGGTAGATGACATCATTTGGAAGCATCCAAGGTAACAATGACATAGAGTTTAAATTTGCTGTTGGTCCACTGATATTCCTTCGTCGGTATTACGCAAAAGAAATGTAAATGTTATCTGAGATGTTGTTGATGCTCACAGAATGGACCAGCTACTTCCAGAGTATTTTGGTTAGTTCTCTTTGTTGTGCTTGAAGAGAAATATGTAAAAAGCTGAGCTTGTTTGGTGGAGAGCATTGCAAGTAAGTGGTAGACACAAACCCGTCTGTGTGGAGAGAGGATGGCTTGGCCTGAGAGTGAAAGACCATCTGATGGGTGGTCCAGGGTCATGCAGTCTGGCCTGATGCAATTTCAAAGGGAAGAATTAGTACCAATAGATGATCTAGTAGAAGTAGACTTTAGCTTAGAGAGCAATGGTTTAAATGCAAGTCGTATATCAAGGAAGATTTTTCTGCCTGCTCAGTGTGTCAGAAGCCTGTTTCTCTGCCTGTGGGAATGTCATGTTCTCCCCAGAAGGTGTAGACTCCCTCCCGTTTGGTTTCAGATGATTCACTTACAAGGCCTTGGTGTACATAAGACACTTGACTAAACCGCTAAAAAGATGAAGAAATTTAAAGCACACAATTAAAAAATAATACTCGTTAGGAGGCTAAGGCAGACAGATCACAAGGTCAGGAAATGGAGACCACCTGGCCAACATGGTGAAATCCCATCTCTACTAAAATAGAAAAAGTTAGCTCAGCGTGGTGGTGTGTGCCTGTAGTCCCAGCTACTTGGGAGGCTGAGGCCAGGGAATTGCTTGAATCCAAGAGGCAGGGGTTGCAGTGAGCTGAGATCGTGCCACTGCACTCCAGCCTGTCAACAGAGCAAGACTCCGTCTCAAAGAAAATAATAATAATAACAACACCAACAATACTTGAAGTTCAGTGCTCTATTTCCTACTTCCAAGTACTCCTCAGTTACTTTCATGGGTCAGGATCTAGTACCCCACCTGGTTGCTCAATCTCCCTCTCTCCCCTCCTTTCCTTTTCTCTGTCCCCTCTTTCTTTCATGCAGACATATCTGGCTGTGTATCTTCTTGTCTTATTTCTCACCAGTCCTGAGTACAGGGTCTTGCATGCTTCTCAGGTAAGGAGCTTCTCAAGGTTTGCCTAAAGAGAACGTTACCTCCCTATAAGGATGGCTAGTGTGAGCCATAATACTAATTAATTGTTCCATCCCATTCCATTTCCAAGTTGATTTCTGTGAAAGGGAAATGAGGTGCTTCAGGAAGTGCCAGCTTCCTCAAAAGGAAACTGATGAGAAGAGCATGTACATCATCTTTGTGACCACCCATCTGGAATCTGATAGTTGTGCTTCAAGGTTTCATTGAAGGGTGAGACTTGGGTGGTCTCCAAAATGACCCTTGGTCCTGACAGACCCTTATTCTCTAATTTAGGTCTATGTTACGAGTGGCTGATCATTGCATTGTGTGGACCATAAGGCAACTTGGTGGGGGCACTGTTATATTGATTAGGATTATTCATTCAACAGGTATTTATGTATTTGTTGAGCCTTCCCATGAGCCTTTTATGGTCTTGTAATGCTACAGTGTAAAATAAGAGGACAAACTTGACTTACTTCTCATGGAAAATAAGGCCGGTATGTATTCTTATTTTACATAGCACCATATTGCATGGGAGGGATTCACATGGATCTTTGAGAAAGACCCATGGTGGAAGTTTGGTGGGAAAGAAACTTACTACACTGAAGGAGCCAGGCTTATGTGACTTCTGACATTGTTCATTGTGGACATGTGTTTCCACACTCCCCTATTCTTTCCTAACAAGACGCGGGATTGAGACCACTCTGGCCAAAATTTCTAAGTTTTATACCCTGTTTGTACTATGTTAGATAGTGAGTTAGTGATCATGCATTCATGTTGTGTAGTTATCAATAACGTATCAATTGACATGATCAAATCTATTAACCTATGGGCTCTGTGAATGTGAATGTTGTTTTCAATGGAGAAGCCATACCTGAAGTTAGGAGCTTAATGTTGTTATCAGTAACATTCACATTCACAGAGCCCATAGGCTGATAGAACTGACAATGCCATCTCAGGAAGCTCCCCAGTACAGGAATTAAATATGCAGTACAGTAGTTCTGATCCTTTAGAAACATGGCATATGTGGCCTTGTTGATGAAACAATTTCCAGGAAAAGTTGTTGGAGTACTTTGTATTAAAGAAATGTAGTGAGGTGAAATCACAAACAAAAATGGAAAGGAGCCCTTTTGTTTTGGGTAGGGAAAGCATAACGAAATAGTTAATCTTTACATTTCTGAAATGTAAAAATGACAGTGTTCTTTGATTGAAAAAAGGAGAGGCGCTGACCTCAGAAGGGGAAGTAGCTTTTTAAAGGTGTATTAGTTGGGCTTGCGTGCGAAAATCCCTCTAAGTATTTTAGCAGGAAAAGATTTAATCCAAGGGCTTAGGTACTTACAAACTTATCTGCTGGGCTACAGGAGTGGTTTTGACTGTGTCAAGAAAGATAACCTCACTATCAACCAGTGAACTGTAGGTGAGGGATCTCTCATGTTCATGGTCTCCTTCCTGGGTTCTGGGAGGTGCTCTGAAAGTTTCTATTGAAAATGTATATTCTTTTGCTTAAAGGGAATTATACAAGTAAATATTAGCCCAGCAAACTATGGCTTGGACTCTGCTCCTAGGACAATAAAGAGCCAGTCATCTTGCTGCTATGTCTGGAGCCATAACTGAAGTTAGGAGCTTAAGATATCTCCTCCATAATAACTAGTACACAGAAATGAAGTCTCCAGAACTACATAGTGTCCTCTGCCACTATTAAGGCTGGCTCTTGGCCCCTATGAAGGAGAAGAATAGACACTAAAAAGCTGCTTACAGATAACTTTGTGATCCCTTGACCTTACTTCTAGGAGAAAAGGCATAAAGCAGAAAAATAGCTATACTTTCTTTTCCTTTTATCATTTTGAAATAACTGCTTCTCAAGTAAGAAGCAATACTAGAGATATGAATAGTTACTGCAGCTTTCTTTTGGTTGGTTTTGCAAGGTTTATCATTTTCTATTTGTATTGGCTTCCCAAGGCTGCTATAACAAATTGCCACAAACTTGGTGACTTAACACAGCACACTTATTCTCTGGCAGTTCTGGAGTCTTGGAAGCCTGGAATCACTGGGTTGAAAAATCAAGGTGTTGGCCTAGCTCTGTTCCCTTCAGAATCTCCAGGGAAGAATTGGGCCCTTGCCTTTTCTGGCTGCTCTGGCTGCCAGCTTTCTTTGACCTGTGGCTGTATCACTCCAAGCTCTGTCACCATGGTCACACTGCCTCCTCTTCATCTGTCTATGCACAACAAATGTCCCTTAGCCACCCTCTTAAAAAGACACGTGATGACATTTGTGGCATATCATGGAATTACATGATTTGGCTGTGTCCTCACCCAAATCTCATCTTGACTTGTAGCTCCTGTAATTCCCACATGTTATGGGAGGGACCCGGTGGGAGATAATTGAATCATGGGGGCAGCTTCCCCCATTCTGTTCTTGTAGTAGTGAATACATCTTGAGAGACCTTGTGGCTTTGTATGGGGAAATTTCTTTTGCTGGTTCTCATTCTGTTTGCCTGCTGCCATGTAAGACATGCCTTTTACCGTCTGCCATGAGTGTGAGGCCTTCCCAGCCATGTGGACCTATGAGTCCATTAAACCTCTTTTTCTTTATGAATTACCAGTCTTGGGTATGTTTTTATCAGCAGCATGAAAATGGACAAATACACATAGACACATGTGATAGCATTTATATCCCACCCAGGTAATCGAAGATAATTTCTCTATTTTAAGAACTATAATTAACTCACATCTGCATGGACACCTTTTGCAAATAAGGTAGCATTTACAGGTTCCAGGATTAGGACCTGATATCTTTGGAGCCATTGTTCAGCCTATCATACCATTCTTTTACTTGCAGCCTTTCTGTGCCCTGTATTTAAGGACTGTCTCTTGCAAGAAACTTAAAGTTGTTTTTCTTTTTTTAAAAAAAATCTGGAAGTCTCTTTTAATTGGCATACATAACTCATTTATATTTACCAAAGTTACTGATTTACTTAGGTTAAAGCCAAACATCTTACTAATTGTTTTCTTTTTGTCCCACCATTTTATGTTATTTTTTCCTTCTCTTTTCTTGCCTTCTTTTGGATGAATAAAATATTTTTTTATTATCTACCACACTTTCCCAAGTTCTATATGCGTGCTTCTAAATTATGAAAACTAATTTCCATCAAGAATCTTAGCTGCAAAGGCATCTGGGAAATGTATCATTTAGCTTTTCCACCCTGCCAGTCAGAGGAAGCATAGAACATAGTTGAGAGGCATTTCACAGCAGCCAGCACACATAGTGAGTGAACAGTTCTGTGACTTTTCCCACTTACCCTTGCCATTATTACATAGCATGAGTCCCACTGTGTGTTTACAAGCTTTCCAGTACAGAATATACAGCGTGGGGCACTTAGATGAATACATATAAGCCCAGGCATTGAACTTGGTGATAGGTAAACCGAAGCATCGTGACATCTTTGTATTTTTATAATTCTTCAGTGGTTTACAGAGTGAAATGAACTGGGAAAATGATTGCATGTCTTTTGTTTTGACTTTGATGGGCTGTCAAAAAGTCTAGTAAGGTGATTAAAAATGAGAACAGAGATCAGTAAAATACATTTAAACTCTTTCAATCAGTAGATGATCTACACAAAAACTAAGGCCTAGGCATCTGCTTGGATGAAGATGAAAATGCAATTCCTTTACCGTACCTTTAGTTCTGCCTCTATTTTAGATGAAAACATAATACCTCTATTTAGGATATTGCCTAAATTTCATTTTGGTTATAAAGCAGATGCGAGTGGACTGCAGCAGGGAGGGGCAGAATTAGATCCATGCTCAGTTCTGTTCTGAGACAGTTTGGCACAGAAATCTCAGCCTGAAATGGGACATCGCATTGCGATTCCTCATGTGCTAGTAATAGAAACTGAATAGAAAATTTGCCTTAAAATACAATCCAGAATGGGAGTGAATCTGGGGACAATTGCTGCTACCCAGAGAGTAAGCAGGCTTTTGAAACAGCCTAATTATCTGTGCAACATGAATTGGAGTAGTCCTTACCAACTCTGATATTTTCCTGTGCTGAGTTTTAGTTAAGCAACTCTGTGGATGGTATACACTTAAGCAGCCTTCCACAGACAGCTCTGTGAAAAACATCCTGCCCAGACCATCCTCTCTGTGGAATTCTCATTGCTATTCCTTCAGAGTCCACATATGACCCTCTCTTTTCTCTCTGTTTAAACACTTAAATTCTGGGTGAGTTTTCTAGAATTTAATAAGTTGTTTGGAGATCTCCAAGATTTATCTTATTGGCATTAGTGACTATGTGCTAAGTCTTGTTACCTGCCAGATTGAAGAAGTTGCTTAGGCTGGGCATGGTATAATCCCAGCGCTTTGGGAGGCCTAGGTGGGCAGATCACCTGAGATTGGGAATTCAAAACCAGCCTGACCAACGTGGATAAACCCCTGCCTTTCCTTAAAAAAACAAAATTAGCTGGGTGTGGTGGGGCATGCCTATAATCCCAGCTACTCGGGAGGCTGAGGCAGGAGAATCGCTTGAACCCAGGAGGCAGAGGTCGCAGTAAGCCAAGATCATGCCATTGCATTCCAGCCTGGGCAACAAAAGCAAAACTT
>NW_016107617.1:657974-707205 GCF_001604975.1 Cebus imitator
GAAGAAGTTGCTTAGGAAGAGTTTATATGACATCTCCTGGGACATTCATTTGAGAGTTTTCTCAGCTAAGATGCATTTTCAGTAACTTACTTCTGTTATCTACTCTATAGTTGGAAGGAGCCAACATTGAGGAGGGGCTAGGTGACGTGTTTGGGGTCAGAAAAATTATAAAGACTGTGTGAGAAGGGTGTCGTTTCCTGAATAAAAATATAAAGCCTCAGGAAGAGGGAATTCTGTAGCTTTTTAAAAGTGTTTTTCGCTTGGATCATGGATGTGAAGTCTGGAAGTGCAGCAGTCGTTTCATGAATTGAGGATAAAAGTCACATGCATCAAAGAGAGCAAAGCGGGAAAATGCAAATAATCGGGCCAGGTGCAGTGGCTCATGTCTCTAATCCTAGCACTTTTGGGAGACTGAGGTGGGTGGATCATGAGGTCAGGAGTTCAGGACCATACTGGCCAACATGGTGAAACCCATCTCTACTAAAAATAAAAAAAATAGCTGGGTGTGGGTGGTGGGTGCCTGTAATCCCAGCTACTTGGGAGGCTGAGGCAGGAGAATCATTTGAACCCTGGAAGCAGAGGTTGCAGTGAGCCAAGATTGTGCCATTGTACTTCAGCCCGGGCAACAGAGTGAGGCTCCGTCTCAAATCAATCAATCAATCGATCAGTCAATAATCCAGGTTATTGACATTGACCTTAACCAGCTGCAACAGACCTCAACTGTTTGCCTGAAGAGATTACCTTGTTTCAGAAAAATAAATTCTTACGTATTCATTGCGTTTTCTGTTGCTTGCAGCCAAATGCAGTCCTATTTGAAACACTTTGTTGAATATTTTAAACTTCTTTTCAGATTTTTATTCTCCCATGTGATAGTTCCTCAGTAAGAGCTCCTCAGTTAGTTCTCCCCTATGCATTCCACCTCCCATCATCACACCGAACCACTGACAAACCCATCCCCAACCCTATAGCACCCAATGTTTAAAATGTTTAACATTTTCATGTGTGTCCCACATATATCATTTCAATTACATAATTTCTTTAAAAACTCGAGAGGAAAAATATAATTCATCTAAAATGAAGGTATTCCTGTGTAACTCCAAATATGCCTGAAAAAAAAAAAACAAAACCCAGCTTATTGGAGGTTGGATTTTTTCTCCCTGAGATTTCAATATAAAATTTTGAAGCATATAAAAGTAGGAAAACTATACAGTGAATACTCACACATTATGCATAACTTCCACAGTTTACATTTCGCTGTATTTGTGTTACTGCATGACTCTCACTCAGGCTGTCATCACTTGAGAGTTGATCATCTAAGTGCCACTAGCAATAGATGGGTAGAACTCTGTAAGTATTAAGGAATCTTTAAGAAGTATTGGCAGCTCTACCTTCCAGAGGTATATATTTGGACTTGTTTATATGTGAGACCACTGAGCTTGGGGAAAAACATTATTTTCCTACCCCCTCGAGAGCACTGTTTTCAAAGTGTGATCTTTCCTGAACAGGATCAGCAATAAGTACTTGCTAAAATGCAAATGTTGGGTTCCATTCCACCGCTAGTAAATCAGAAGCACTGTGCATTGGCCCAACAACTTGTCTTCGAACAGCTTCCTATCTTAGTCCATTTGGGGGTCAATAATGAAAAACGGTAGATGAATTAGCGTATAAACAACAGAAATTTATTTCTTACAGTACTGGAGATTTAGCAGTTTAAGATCACATCAGCAGATTTAGTGTCTGGTGAGGGCTCTCTTCCTGGCTTAAGAAGGTACCTTCTCTCTGTGTCCTTATGTGGTAGAAGGGCCAAGACAGCTCTCTGGGGCCTCTTTCATAAGGTCAGAATCCCAATCATGAAGGCACTCACCTCATTACCTAGTCACTTTCCAAAATGCCCCATGTCCTAGTCCCATCACCCTGGGAATTAGGATTTCAACATATTAATCTGGTGGAAACAAATATTCTTATCATAGCATCTTCCAAGGGGACTCTGATATTCCTTAAAGGCTGAGTATTAGAGAGAAATCAACTGTGCCATTGTATGTAGTGGAGGTAAGTAGATGGCTTGTATTACACACTCCTTCTATAATTAATATTCTTTGAAATATGCTACACAATGTTTTTCCTATAAACATCATCATGTCAGACAGCTTGTTAACATTATATGAAAAGGAAAGTGCAATCCTATTGGTTCCAGTGGATTCTCTGCCTGTGTGACTTTTGTAGAGCAGGTACACCCCTATTGCCAGATCTTCCTGAATATTGATTATCTTCATTAGTGCAATTGATTTTGTTGTCTAGATAAAATGTAAAGCAACAGGCTTGGTAAATATATAAACCACTCCCTTTTGATTACAAATGAGCTGGGGACAGGTGTGGCCTTAGTTTCCTGATATGACAATTTAGGGGGAATTCCTGCTTGTATATCATTTTCTCAGGGATATTATATATATTTTAAGTTCAGGAATATAAATACAGTTTTGTTACATATGTAAACTTATGTCATGGGGGATTGCTGTACCGATTATTTCATCTCCCAGGTATTAAGCCTTGTACCCGTTAGTTATTTTTTCTGATCCTCTTCCTCCTCTCACCCTCTAAAAGACCCCAGTGTATGTTGTTACCTTCTGTGTGTCCATTTATTCTCATCATTTAGCTCCCAATTTTAAGTGAGAACCTGCAATATTTGATTTTCTATCCCTGTGCTAGTTCACCAAGAATGATGGTCTCCAGCTCCATCCATGTCCCTGAAAAGGACATGATCTCCTCTTTTATGGCTACATAGTATTTCATGATGTATATGTACCACATTTTCTTTATCCAGTCTATCATTGATGGGCATTTGGGTTGATTCCAAGTCTTTGCTGTTGTGAATAGTGCTGCAGTGAACATACATAGACATATCTCTTTGTAATAGAACAATTTATATTCCTTTGGGTATATATCCAGTAATGGGATTGCCGAGTTGAATGGTATTGCTGTCTTCAGGTCTTTGAGGAATCACCACACTGTCTTATACAATGTCTGAACTAATTTACACTCCCACCAACAAAGTATGTTTTTCTCCACAATCTCCTAATTTTAATCTTTCAGGGATCACCAGGTAGAAGCACAGGATTCATGTTTCTGTATGGGACATGGCAGAATGTTAGGCTAATGAAACAAAGGACTGAGGCTTATAAAGGGTCATAATTTTCTCTCTTTCATAAAGAAAAGCTATAGCTTTCACTCTTCATTGTTTCTTAATCATGAGAGTGAAAATGATGCTAAAGACAATATAGATCCAGGTGATCTGCCTATTGTTGACTTAGTTGCTCTGATCCTCTTTCATAAATACACATAGACTCCTTCCAGCAACCTCTATCCCCCATACAGCCTCTGAGATGTCTTAGAAAAGAGAGTTTATTTTGATTTACAAGTCCTAGATTTAAGCTTTCATTCTTCTCTTACAAGCTGTAAATCTAGGGTGATTGGTATAATTCATTTGATTGTTCCTCAGTTTTGTCTACTGTCAAATGGGAATAGAACCACATTGTTAACTGTTAAGTCATTTATAGGAGAATGGCTCAGTAAATGATCCCAGAAGCACAATAATCATTAGTTATAGATGTAGAGGAGGAAAATTAGAATCTTAATTGTAATTACTATGTACATATTTTGTGTGTTGCCTCAAAGGCACTTGAGGTAGTCCTCATCTTTGTTATGTGAAGCATTGTCATTATTGGTGCACACACACTCTTCTTTATGTTTTAATAATATAGGTAGAACCTGCTAACGTAGCCCCAGCTCAAGAACTGTAATAGTACCAATAATTCATATCTATCTATGTACTTCTTTCTTATCCCATCTCCTCTTTTTCTTGTCTTAAGATGTAACTATGGTCCTGAATTTTATAGATAGTCTTTTAGGACTTACAGGTAGTCTTTTAGGAAATTCAATTTATGTGGTACTGGAATTCACCCAATATTATGTTGCTAAGATTTATGCAATGATTGCATTGTTCCGCTGCTGCATAGTATTCTATTTTATTACTGTACTGTGGCTTACTCACTTTCCTGTCGATGAATTTTGGGTTGTTTTCAGGTTTTTGTCATTATGAACAGTACTACTACAAATACCTTCATACATGTCTCCTGGGGCACTTAGAAAAAGCATCTCCTGTGTCAGTGCTAAGCAGGAGAGTTGCTGGGGCTTAGAGAATGTGAAGGTTAAACTTTTTGAGATGGAAATTGTTTGCCAATGGTGCAGTGAATACTCAGATCAGCACTATATGAGATCCCTTTGACTCCTACTTTATATACTTTCTCTTTTTTTCTTTCTTTTATTTTTCTTTTTGTGATAGAGCTTGCTCTGTTACTTAGGCTGGAATGCAGTGACACCATCTTGGCTCACTGCAACCTCTGCCTCCCAGGTTCAAGATACCTTCCTACCTCAGCCTCTCAAGAGGATGAGATTACAAGCCAGTGCCACCACATCCAGCGAATTTTTTTTGTGTTTTTAATAGAGACAGAGTTACCCCACGTTGGCCCAGCCTGTCTCAAACCCCTGGCCTCAAGTATTCTCCTTGGCCTTCTGAAGTACTGGGATTACAGATGTGAGCCACTGTGCCTGGCCTCATTTATTTTTTTTTTCCCAGCATTGCCAGTGAAAGCAGGAGAGTTATGAAATGCTCGTTTACTGTGGTCTTGGTTTACGTTTCACTGATTTCTAATGAAGTTGAGCATCTCTTTATATGTTCACTAATCATGTGAGTTCCTTTTCTGTGATGGAACTGTTCTTTGTTCTATTGAGTTATTTGTCTTTATCTTCCCGATTTGTAGGTGATATATACATATATATTTATAAGATTTTATTTGCATTTGTGTGTGTCTGTGTGTGCGTTCCATATATACACATAGAGTCTTCTTAGCCTGGGGCTACTATAAAAATGTGCATATACTGCATGACTTATAAACAAGAGAAATTTATTTCTCATAGTTCTAGAAACAGGAAGTCTTTGATTGGGGTGTTGGCATGGAGGGATTCTGGTGAGGGACCTCTTCACAGATGCAGATTGTCTACTTAATTGTACTCTCTTTCACATGGCAGAGAGAACAGAGCAAGTCAGCTCTTTGGTATCTAAAGGACCCACATACTGCATCTAATCCTACTCATGTTCCAGAAGGCCCACCTCCTAATAACATCATGTTGGTGGATAGAGGTTCAACTCATGAATTTTAGGCGAGCCCACATATTCACTCCATAACATATATATATGTGCAACACACACATCCTAAAGTATATGTTCCATGATTATATGTACGTTTATTCCTAGAATATATCCATAATATAATCCTTTATTGGTACAGGTGTTGCAAATATCTTCTGTATCAGTTCATTTTCATACTGCTATAAAGAAATACCTGAGGCTTGGTAATTTATAAAGGAAAGAGGTTTAATTGGCTCACAGTTCTGCATCACTGGGGAGCCTCAGAAAACTTACAATCATGGCAGAAGGCAAAGGGGAAGCAAACTTGGACCTTCTCACATCGTGGCAGGAGAAACAACAGTCAATGGAGAATAATCCCTTTTAAAATCATTAGCTCTTGGATGATCCAAGACGGCCAAATAGGAACAGCTCTGGATTGCTCTGGATTGAATAACAGTTCCCAGTGAGAATGCAGAGAGTGAGTGATCACCACATTCCCAAACAAATTTTTACTGCCCGCAGACCACGAGATTCCCTGGTGGAAAAGCTCCACGAGTCTCCAGCATGGCTGTTTCAGCTGGTACAGCAGGGCTCCATGCAAAAACTCACACAAATCCAGGCACCTTTTCAACTGGCAACTGGAATGCCTGGGAGACAGACTTGTCTGTTCAACTGAAAAAAAGGTGGCTGAAATAGGGAGCCAGGTGATCTGGCCCAGCCAGTCCCACCCCCATAAAGACCAGCAATCTGAAATGCTTTGGATTGAGAGTTTCACAGCAAGCACAGCTGGACCTAGCATGGTCCAGCTCTGAGGGGGCTGGGTGTCTGCCATTACTGAGGCAGTCCACACTACTGAGGCAATCTGCTATTACAGTTATAGTCCGTCATTACAGAGACAGTCCACCATTACTGAGGCAGTTCTAACTATACCTTTACAAACAAAAGTGCAAGGAAGTTCACACAGCATCTGGGCAGAGCCCATGGTAGCTCAGCAATGCCTCTGCTGGCAGACTGTGACTAGGCTACCTCCTCACTGGGCAGGGCATCTCTGAAAAAAGGCAACAGCATGTCAGGAACTTTTAAATAAAGCCCCACCATCCCGGGACAGAGCGCCTGGGAAAAAAAAAAAGGTGGTTATGGGTTCCGCTGAAGCAGGCTTAAACATACCTGCCCAGCAGCTCTGAACAGAACAATGGAGCTTACAGCTCAGCACTTGAGTTCCTGTAAGGGACAGACTGTCCCCTCAAGCAGCTCTCCAACCCCTGTATATCCAAAGAGACACCTCATAAAGGATAGCTCAGGCTGACATCTGGTGGTTATCCTTCTGGGATAAAGATAACTGAAGAAGAAACTGGAAGCAACCTTTACTGTTCTGCAGCTGCTGCAGGTGATCCCCAGGCAAGGACAGTCTGGAGTGGACCTCCAGCAGTCCTACAGCAGAGGGGCCTGTCTGTTAGAAGGAAAACTAAGAAACAGAGAGGAATAACTTCATCATCAACAAAAAGGATGTCCACTCAGAGACCATATCTGAAAGTCACCAACTATAAAGACCACAGGTAGATAAATCCACAAAGATGGGGAGAAACCAGTGCAAAAAGGATGAAAATGCTCAAAACCAGAACACCTCACCTCCTCCAAAAGATCACAACTCCTCAACAGCCAAGGGAACAAGGCTGGTTGGAGAATGAGTGTGATGAATTGACAGAAACAGGCTTCAGAAGGTGGGTAATAACAAACTACTCTGAACTGAAAGAACATGTTCTAACCCAATGCAAAGAAACTAAGAACCTTGAAAAAAGATTTGACGAAATGCTTAGGGAGGAATATAAATGAATTGATGGAGCTGAAAAACACAAGTACTTCACAAAGCATACCCAAGTTTCAACAGCTGAATCGACCAAGCAGAAGAAAGGATTTCAGAGGTTGAAGATCAACTCAACGAAATAAAATGAGAAGGCAAGATTAGAGAAAAAAGAGTAAAAAGAAATGAACAAAGCCTCCAAGAAATATGGGATTAGGTGAAAAGAGCTAATCTACATTTGATGGGTGTACCTGAATGTGACAGAGAGAATGAATCCAAACTGAAAAACACTCTTCAGGATATTATCCAGGAGAACTTCCCCAACCTAGCAAGGCAGGCCAATATTCCAGTCCAGGAAATACAGAGAACACCACAAAGATATTCCTCAAGAAGAGCAAACCCAAGGCACATAATTGTCAGATTCACCAGGGTTGAAATGAAGGAAAAAATGCTAAGGGCAGCCAGAGAGAAAGGTTGGGTTACCCACAAAGGGAAGTCCGTCATACTCACAGCGGATCTCTCAGCAGAAACCCTACAAGCCAGAAGAATTGGGAGCCAATATTCAACATCCTTAAAGAAAAGAACGTTCAACCTAGAATTTCATATCCAGCCAAACTAAGCTTTATAAGCAAAGGACAAATAAAATCATTTATGAACAAGCAATTGCTCAGAGATTTTATCACCACCAGGCCTGCCTTACAAGAGCTCCTGAAAGAGCACTAAACATAGAAGGAACAACCAGTACTAACCATTCCAAAATCGTACCAAATGGTAAAGAGCATCGACACAATGAGGAAACTACATCTACTAATGAGCAAAACAACCAGCTAGCATCAAAATGGCAGGATCAAATTCACACGTAACAATATTAACCTTAAACATAAATGGGCTAAATGCCCCAATCAAAAGACACAGATAGGCAAATTGGATAAAATGTTAAAATCCATTGGTGTGCTGTATCCAGGAAACCCATTTCACATGCAAGGATACACATAGGCTCAAAATAAAGGGATGGAGGAAGATTTACCAAGCAAATGGAGAGAGCAAAAAAAAAGCAGGAGTTGCAATCCTAGTCTCTGATAAAATAGACTTTAAACCAACAAAGATCAAAAGAGACAAAGAAGGGCATTACATAATGGTAAAAGGATCAATGCAACAAGAAGAGCTAAAGATCCTAAATATATACACACCCAATACAGGAGCACCTAGATATATAAAACAAGTTCTTAATGACCAAAAAAGAGACTTATACTCCCACACAATGATAATGGGAGACTTTAACACTCCACTGTCAATATTAGACAGATCAATGAGACTGAAAATTAACAAAGATATCCAGGTCTTGAACTCAGACCTGGACCAAGCAAAACTAATGGACATTTACCGAACTCTCCACCCCAAATACACAGAATATACATTATTCACAGCACCGCATCACACCTACTCTAAAATTGACTACATAATTGTAAGTAAATCACTCCTCAGCAAATGCAAAAGAATGGAAATCATAACAAATCATCTCTCAGACCACAGTACAATCAAATGAGAACTCAAAATTCAGAAACTAACTCAGAACCACACAACTTCATGGAAACTGAGCAACTGGATCATGAATGTTGACTGGATAAACAATGAAATGAAGGCAGAAATAAAGGTGTTCTTTGAAACCAATGGGAATGAATACATACCGTACCAGAATCTCTTTGACACATTTAAAGCTGTGTCTAGAGGAAAATTTATAGCAATAAATGCCCACATGAGAAACAAGGAAAGATTTAAAATCGACACCCTATCATCAAATTGAAAGAGCTAGAGGAGCAAGATTAAAAAAAAAAAACTCAAAAGCTAGTAGAAGACAAGAAATAACAAAGATCAGGACAGAAATGAAGGAAATGGAGAAACACACACACAAAAAAAAACCCTTCAAAAAATCAGTAAACCCAGGAGCTGTTTTTTTGAATAGATCAACAAAGTAGACCACTAGCCAGATTAATAAAAAGGAAAGGAGAATAATCAAATGGATGCAGTAAAAAATGATAAAGGGGAGTTCACCACTGATTCCACAGAAATACAAACTACCATCAGAGATTACTACTAACAACTCTATGCACATAAACCAGTAAACCTGGAAGAAATGGATAAATTCCTGGACACTTGCATCTTCCCAAGCCTAAACCAGGAAGAAGTCAAAACCCTGAGTAGACTAATAACAAGGGCTGAAGTTGAGGCAGCAATTAATAATCTACCAACCAAATAAAGCCCAGAACCAGATGGGTTCACAGCCAAATTCTACCAGACATACAAAGAGGAGCTGGTACCACTCCTTCTGAAACTATTCCAAACAATCCAAAAATAGGGAATCCTTCCCAAATCGTTTTATGAGACCAACATCATCCTGATACCAAAACCCAGCAGAGACTCAACAAGAAAAGAAAACTTCAGGCCAATATCCATGATGAACATAGATGCAAAAGTCTTCAATAAAATACTGGCAAACTGATTGCAACAGCACATCAAAAAACTTATCCAACACGATCAAGTAGGCTTCATCCCAGGGATGCAAGGCTGGTTCAACATACACAAATCTATAAACGTAATTCACCACATAAGCAGAACCAAAGACAAAAACCACATGATTATCTCAATTGATGCAGAGAAGGCCTTCAACAAAATTCAACAGCCCTTTATGCTAAAAACTCTCAATAAACTAGGTATTGACAGAATGTATCTCAATCAAAGCTATTTAATACAAACCTACAGCCAGTATCATATTGAATGGTCAAAAATTGGAAGCATTCCTTTTGAAATCTGGCACCAGACAAGGATGCCATCTCTCACCACTCCTATTCAATATAGTATTGGAAATTCTAGCCAGCACGGTCAGGCAAGAAAAAGAAATAAAGCGTATTCAATTATGAAAGGAGCAAGTCAAATTATCTCTATTTGCAGACAACGTGATTGTATATTTAGAAGATCCCATTGTCTCAGCCCAAAACCTCCTGAAACTGATAAGCAACTTCAGCAAAGTTTCAGGATACAAAATCAATGCAAAAATCTCAAGCATTCCTATACACCAATAACAGACTTAAAGAGAGCCAAAACAAGAATGGACTGCCATTCACAATTGCTACAAAGAGAATAAAATACCTAGGAATACAACTGACAAAGGATGTATAGGACTTCTTCAAGGAGAACTGCAAACTACTGCTCAACAAAATAAGAGAGGACACAAACAGATGAAAAACATTCCATGCTCATGGTTAGGAAGAATCATTATGATGAAAATGGCCGTACTGCCCAAAGTAATTTACAGATTCAATGCTATCCCCATCAAGCTATCTATGACCTCCTTCACAGAACTGGAAAAAAAGCACCTTAAACTTCATATGGAACCAAAAGAGAGCCCATATAGCCAAGTCGATTCTAAGCAAAAAGAACAAAGCTGGAGGCATCACAATACCTGACTTCAAACTATACTACAAGTCTACAGTAATCAAAACAGCATGATACTGGTACCAAAACAGACATACAGACCAGTAGAACAGAACAAAGTCCTCGGAGGCAATACTACACATCTACAACCATCTGATCTTTGACAAACTTGACAAAAACAAGCAATAGGGAAAGGATTCCCTGTTTAACAAATGGTGTTGGAAAAACTGGCTAGCCATGTGCAGAAAGCAGAAACTGGACCCCTTCCTGACACCTTACACTAAAATTAACTCCATATGGATTAAATACTTAAACATAAGACCTAACACCGTAAAAACCATAGAAGAAAACCTAGGCAAAACCATTCAGCACATGGGCATAGGCAAGGACTTCATGACTAAAACACCAAAAGCCTTGGCAACAAAAGCCAAAACAGACAAATCAGGTCTAATTAAACTCCAGACCTTCTGAACAGCAAAAGAAACAATCATTAGAGTCAACTGGCATCCAACAGAATGGGAAAAAATTATTGCAATCTACCCATCTGACAAAGGACTTATATCCAGTATCTACAAAGAACTAAAACAGATTTACAAGAAAAAAAACAAGCCCATTCAAAAGTGGGTGAAGGATATGAACAGACACTTTTCAAAAGAAGACATCTGTGAGGCCAACAAATATATGAAAAAAAGTTCATCATCACTGGTCATTATAGAAATGCAAATCAAAACTATATTTAGATACCATCTCATGCCAGTTAGAATGGTGATCATTAAATCTGGAGACAACAGATACTGGAGAGGATGTGGAGAAATAGGAACACTTTTACACTGTTGGTGGAAGTGTAAATTAGTTCAACCAGTGTGAAAGGCAGTGTGGCAATTCCTCCAGGACCTAGAAATGCAAATTCCATTTGACCCAGCAATCCCATTACTGGGTACATATCCAAAGGATTATAAATCGTTCTATTATAAAGACACATGCACACGTATGTTCATTGCAGCACCGTTTCCCATAGCAAAGACTTGGAACCAACCCAAATGCCCATTGATGATAGACTTGACAGCGAAAATGTGGCACATATACACCATAGAATACTATGCAGCCATAAAGAAATGATGAGTTTGTGTCATTTGTAAGGACATGGATGATCCTGAAACCATCATTCTCAGCAAACTGATACAAGAGCAGAAAATCAAACACCACATGTTCTCACTCATAGGTGGGTGTTGAACAATGACAACACATGGACACAGGGAGGGAGGCATCACACACTGAGGTCTGTCGCAGGGGACTAGGGGAGGGACAGTGGTGGGTAGGGAGTTGGGGAGGGATAATGTGGGGAGAAATGCCAGATATAGGTGATGGGGATGGAGGCAGCAAACCACATTGCCATGTATGTACCTATACAATAATCCTGCATGTTCTTCACATGTACCCCAGAACCTAAAGTGCAATAAAATATATATTTAAAAAGATATCATTAGATCTCATGAGAACTCACTCACTGTCACGAGAACAGCATAGGGGAACCACCCTCATGATCCAATCTCCTCCCACCAGGTTCCTCCCTTGACACATGGGGAATATGAGGATTACAACTCAAGATGAGATTTGGGTGGTGGCGTAGCCAAACCATATCATCTTCTCATGGGTTGTATCTTTATTTCCACCTTCTTCAAAGTATTTTTTGATGAACCGTAGCCTTGATTTTAATGTAATCAAAATTTCCAACTGTTCCTTTTATGGTTAGCCCTCTTTATATCTTTTCAAGGGAACCATTCCCTATATTCAGTGTCAGGAAGCTACATCCCCAAATTTTTTATGAAAGGCTTTTTGTTTCTCTTTTGACATTTTTATTCTCAGTCCATCTGGAATTGATTTTGAGTATTATAAGAGCAAGTATTTCAAATTTTTTTCCACATGATTAAGTGCTTTCTGAAATTTCTGTCATATAACAGACATTCGTGTGTATAAGTAAATCTCTGGATCTCATTCTTGCCCACTGGGGGTTTTGGCCTTTCTGGCAGTATGTGCTGGGAACAGGTAAGAGCTAGAACTCTGCTGGGTGGGAGTGGCTCTTGTTCATAATCTGCAGTGTCCATGCAATTTTTAGTCCCTGGTAACCATGTTTATCTCAAGAATATGCTCTAGGGGCATATCAATATATATTAATGCCTAGGTCTTCCCACCAAATTTCTGCTTTAGTTTGTCTGGCATGAAGCCTTTGCATCAGTATTTTTCAAAAGCCCTCAGGCAATGTGATTGTAGCTGCAGGGTTCAGAACAGCTGCTCTCGAGTTTGTGTCCAGAGATGACTTTGAGTTGGGAGCCAGCATCCTTTGTGTGCTATTTGCCATTTTAGCAGAAATCATTGAATGGTTCTAAAACTAACTTTTTCCTCTGAGCATAAATATAGCACGTGCTTATTGCAAAGGAAATGAAAAGGACAGGGATAAAATTGAGTAAATAATAATTCATAATTGCACAAACCATTTTGTGTATTTCTTTCAAGCTTCTTCTTGGCATACATATGTGCATTTATGTGGTTGAGATTATCTTGAAAACAACTGTGTGAGCACTTCTCTATAACATTCATTCTTCTGAATCACTTTCAGTGCTGTTTAATAGTCAGTCTTATTACAATCGTTATTATGTTCTGTCCACACATACACTTCTCTTGTAAAAAAAAAAAAAAAAAAAAGTCTTATTTCATTCCGGTTATAGGTTTATTACTTTATATATGTTGATTGTGATTGCTATTCTTGGGCAAGTAAGAAATTATGTTCTAGGCATTCTAACTTAGTGATAATATAGAGTTCTGGTCCAGTGAAATATGAGTTCAAATCCCAGTTTTGCAAATTTTTCAACTGTGTGACTTTATGAAAATTATTATGCCACTTTGTCCTTTTATTAAAATTAGAATAAAATTGTCCCCAAATAGAGCTATTTTCTTTTGCGTTTAAATGGGGTTATAGATATGAATTGTTTGGCACAATGCTGAGTACATTAGTCTCTATGCTGTCTCTATGAACCAAATGTCTGGGTAGTTCCAAGGGCAGCTCCGCCTCATTGGCTCAGAGACCAGTCTGAGTTGCCTGACCCAGTTTTACTTAGTTGTAAATATTCACTAGGAGGATGGCAGTTACTAAGATGTACTCAGTCATTATTCAGCTCAGTAGCCAGATGCAGATTTTGCAGGAGAGCCCTGTTTGTTAGAAGAAGGTTAAAAAAAAGATGCCAATTACACCAACAATGGATACTGCTAGCTGGCTGGCTGACTCAAAGTTAGGATAATTGCTGCCTAGGAAAACACTAGTTCTCTTTCTCATAGTGAATAGTTTCCTGCGGTTGAGAGACAAAGCAATTTATCCACTATGGGGCCAGGTGTGTGGACAGCTGGGGATCTGCTTGCTTGGGTCTTCATGTCTCTTTGGAGCCCTCAGGATGGTGGGCTAAAGCATAAAGTAATAGCAAACAAAGCATTGGCACATCCAAGTTTTCTAAATAGAAGTGAGGGCACAGTAGAGAAACAGGAGAAATACAGTAAGGAAAGTACAGCTCTGAGTTGGAATGTTTTTCAGTGGATCTGATTTTGCATCTTGCAATAGTCATCTCTGGATTAAAGTGGATAATCTGAGAAATGCTGACCATATCCTTAGGATGCCAGCTGCTCTATGGCAGGGGATTTTGTTTCTTATGTAACTGCTGTGTCTTCAGGAATGAAAGAGAAAATAATTGCTTTTTCTGAATTTTATTTGAGCCAGCAAGGAGGGCCTAGTGAGGAGGAATCTTGGAGGAAAAGACCAGTGTCATCAGAGCTCCATAGCCAGGGGGTAGTGGCCTGGCCATAGCCAAATGGACAAGTGATGCTTTGGAGAGACAGATTTCAAAAAGGCAAAAATAACTGTGGCAATGAACCTGAGACCAGAAGCGGGAAGATGGCAGACCCAAGGGAAAGAGAAGGCACTTAGGAGTAGAATTCTAAATTTCTAGTTATGACCCCAGGGAATAGGAACAGAGAAAGGATTTAAAGAGATAAATGTGGATACACAGCAACCTTTCCATGGAGCCACGTTTGAACCACATTCTACAAAATCTGGGAGGGGATAAATGCAGATTCCTGTAAAACACTGACAAGAGACTACAAGGGTAGTGTCAGGAAGCTTAAAATCTAGGAGTGAAGGTTTGCAAGATGTGTTTGAGTCAATGAAAATATTAGGTCTGGGTTTTAGTTTTATTTTTTTGCTTGATTGTTTTAACGTTGTGTGCAAGGTAGATGTTGAAAGAGCAGTTTGGTAGCTTGGATTTTACCAAAGTATGGTCTATGGACCACAAGCAGCATCACCATCATCTGGGAGATTGTTAGGAATGTAAATTATCAGCCCCATCCCAGACCAATTGAGTCAAACTCTGGGAATGGGACCAGCACTGTGTTATTATAAATCCTCCAGGAAATGTTAATGCTCACCGAAGTTTGAGACCCACTAGTTTGGAATACTAATCCTCATCCCTCAACACATTAAAATCACCTGGGAAACTTGTGGAGAATAAAATGTCCAGACCTTATCCCAGACCAACCAAAACGGATTCTTTGAAGTAATGTCTAACCATAGCTATATTTTAAAGCCTCAACGTGAATCAAATGTACAAACCAGGGAAAAAGCCAAACTGTAGTTCAGGAAGAAGCAATGTGAACATCTCTAGGGAGCTTATTAAAAATGGAAAATCCTGGGTCCTTCTTGTTGCATCAGAATCTGCATTTTTACCTCAATCTCCAGGTGATTCACAGACACATTAAAGTTTGAAAAGCATTCGTATATGATAAAATTTATAGGGAAGAGATTAGAATTTGTATTTTCCCTCCACCTTCTCTTTATTGATTTACTGACCTCTTTTAAAGAGGAAAGGTACTAGACTGGAAAAGGAAAGACAAACTCAGTGGTGAATAAGTCACAAAGCAGTGAAGGTTGAAGGTCAAATAAAGGCAAGTACCAGGTAGAGCGCATGAATGAGAGAATTGGGTGCTCTGTACAACTGACTTAGTTATTGGAGTTGCCTGCAGCCCTTTGGCCATTACTCACATTACCAGGTAGCCTAACAATATGCAAACGAAATAAATGCACCGCGTAAAATTCAGAGGCAGCAACCAATTTGTGATTTCAGGCATGAGTAAGTTTGTGAGTATGAAGATAAGTTTGCCCTGTATGCCATGGGATACACCCTGTCCTCTTCCCTTGAGAAGTCTTGGAGAATGGGAGCTTTTCTCAGTCTGGAGGTGGGTACAAGACTTCAAAGGGGAAAAATCCTTGGGAATAATGTGTGAACTTGATTTTATTCTCTGGTCAGATTCCAGTGAAGAGTATCAGGCAGATTATTCTGTGAACGCTTGGAGAGAAAAGAAGGGAGCCCTGAGCTTTTCAAGGTTAATTGATAATATTGTTGGTCTGATTTATTCTCTTTTGTGATGGAAAGTCAGAGAAATGTAGATACAGTGTCTTCATTTTCATAATGCATGATAGATGCCCCTCGTATTGGTGAGTTTCACTATTATGTGCAAAAGAAATAGACTGTTTTTTTCCCATAGTGTTTTGGGTATTGTAAATGCCAAAATAACTAAACCTATACTTGTGTAATGATGATGAATGCACCAAAGTCACTGGTTTCTACTGGTTTCTGGTAGAAGCTTCTGGGACCCTATTCTAGGCACCATCATCTTCCAGAATGTTATCCCTGTACCTTAGCTGATGATTGGCAAGGCAGATTTATCGCTAGAACAGACGTTGGAAAAATAGAGAATGGATATGCTCTTTAGGATCTAAACAGACATTGTGACAAGGTATGATAAAGCAAATTTTACAAAAGGATAAATTATAGAGAAAAAAATGTGAAATGGGGAATGATATGGCAGTAGCAATTGGCAGAGGGTATATGGGATTTTAGTCCATTGGAGCCTGGTTGTTTTGTTTGTGTGGCTGCCAAATGCACTGATGGATACCTTAGGCTGCCTTAACTGTGTTCATAGCAATAGAGTGACTCTTCTCGCTACATGGGACTCCAGCTTCTGCCTCCAACATGCTTTACCTTATTATGTTCAGTCTTCATTAGCACACATTAAAAGCAAATCTAGCATTCTGGAGCAAGTCCACATAGAGTCAGCTGGTTAATAAAAGTACTTGAATTCATGTCCCACTGCCATTGTAGAGGTGAATATACAGAGAATCCCAGGGGTGCATGGATTAACTGATATTGCAGAGCTGGTAGGTAGTGGAGCTTAGCGCTCTAATGCAGGCATTCTGATCCTGAATCCAGTGCCTTCCTACTGTAACACTTTCCTGTCTTTTCCCTTCCTTCTTCAGATGACAGTGTTTGTGATTCAGAATATCTCTCAAGTTCTCACTTTATTTCTCAAGACGACTGGTTCATTTTCCCGTGAAAGGAAACCCCATCTAACAGCAGTAGCTTCTTCCTTACTACTGAGGCTGAGTGTAAAATGTGCATGCCTTTTCTTTCTTTTCCTCTTTGTTACCTGAGTCTTGTTTCCCCTAAGAGTCGCAAATCTAGTTCTTCTTGATGTGGGGCTGGCTAAAACTGTTTGGCAGCACAGGCTCCCTCAGCCTTTCTTCAGTATTCTTGAGCTCTTTCACTTCATCTGTTCATTCTTGCTTGCACTGATTTACTTGCAAATATTTATGGAATGCCTACTACTTGTGTTACAGGTAGTTAGACAGGCATGGGCTGGGTGGAGTGGGGGAGGGAGGGTAGGCGAGTGCTTTCCCCCACCAACCAGGAAAGTCAGGCAATTATCAGGTGATGATTCAATAGTTATCACGTTGCCTCTCTAAAAATGATAATTTGGTAGCCAGCTCCAGGGGAAGACTATCTCCTGATGGTCCACAGCTGTCACAGTAAAGTGTTAATTAAATGCAGACACCATGGAGAGGCAACTTCCCTGGCATGCACATTAAATGACAAAATGGTAGAGTATAACCTTCTGGGGGCACTCCACCAGAAAAGGGAAGAAAGCCTCTGAAGGGCATGCATAAAACTTCCTCACACAGTGCACATGCTCACTTCCCAAGGGTGAGGAGGGCACTGTGCATCCAGGCAGCCCACCCTAAGGGAAGAATTATGGGAAAGGGGCTCAAGACACTGGGAGTGGGCCAGCGTATAAAGTCCTAGGATCAAGGTTAAATGCTGCACTTGGCCTTCTCGGTACCTTCTTCCAAGGGCACTTTCCTTTCTTTCCTGCTCTAAAGATTTTTTAAAGTAAATCTCCATTTCTGCTTTTGCCTTGATCTCTTTCTCTACCTCATGCCCCTCAGTCGAATTCTTTATTCTGAGGAAGGAAGAATTGAGGTAGCTGCAGACATGTATGAATTAACTGCAGGTAATTCAGATACCTTCTGCTCCTAACACTTGTCAAGCATTGTTGTAAGTGCTAGGATATTATGAGAGCAAAACAGAATATCTAATTTTCTGGCGAATACTGAAGAAAGGGACTGATTAAAACAAGAAAGCAAATCTGAAAAGTAAGGTAATCATAAGAGTTGTAAAAAAAAAAAATGAAGCAGGTTAATGGGTTCAAGCATGTTAATCATAAGCGTTGTAAAGAAAAATGAAGCTGGGTGGAGGACTGTACTTTTGGATATGGTCAGAAAAGACCTTAGACATGATGATTAAGCAGAAATGATAAATAAATGAGGATATTGAATCATGCAGACATTTGGGGGGCGGGGAGTAGTGTGTTAGCCAAGAGAATCATGAAATGTCAACAAGACTCTGAGGTAGGGTATACTTGGTGTAGTTGAAGTGTAAGGACACCTGTGTACCTGAGGGGAGTGGGCATTCATTATACTGCCTGGTATTATTAATGTTACCCAAGCGATCTGTTCTATGGCTACAGAACACCTTAACTACTGGGCTGGGGATTAGTGTTGTGGAAGATGATTGGAATTGCATTTTAAGGACTAAAAAAATTGATATGTAGGGTATACATTGTAATATATGTACATGCATAAAGTATCTAAAGTATATTATACATATAAATAACAATTCCTTACAGTGCTGCAGAAGTTTTAATTTTTATTATTGTCACTATCAAAATCATTATCTCAATTCGCCCTTTGGAACCCAGAGGAAAAGCAAAGGTCTTTGAAAGTAACACTTTTCAATTTTAAATGGAATTGCTTTGCTATGCCCCTCAATGTGTGGTTGCACATTTGAGTATTTGGGAAAGACTCTTAGGTAATTTCTTTTTGAAGGAAATGATTTCTACCACATGCTGCAACACAGCCTGGCTTACTCATGTACTCTTTTAGATTCTGTTTCCATGTGTGGAATGCGAAGCATAGCATACTTGATTTTATTTTTAAAACAAAATGTAGCAACCATGATGATGTTAACACTTGTGGTCATAGCTGGGGTAGTCATAACAGCTAACATGTATGGAGAGTTAACCATTTGCCAGGCGCTGTTAAGTCCTACGCATGGATTTTCTCTTAGCCCCCATAATATTATGAGACAGGTAGCATGATTAACCTGTCATCTGCCTGAGGAAATGGAGAATTCAGAATGTTTATGTCACTTCTCCAAGGAAAGCTGGCAGGAAGAAGAGCCAGATTTTATACCACTTTGGCCTTATGACTTGGAAATGTGGATCACCCAAAACTCATTTTTGCTTTGATTTCTATTTTCCCATGGCCTATTCATTGAGGGGTATTTAAGGAGCAGGGAAAATACACTTGATTTTCTTTAGTTTGATATTGAAAAGAAAGAATTTCTAGTGTCTCTAAGCACTTGGGCTGTGAGAGCCATGGAACAGTAGGAAGAGTTTGGCAGATGCCAAAGATGAGAAGCCAGTATGAGTTTTATTAGTCGCAGTGGAAAATAAGTCACAGTTAGATCCATCATAGAACCTTTTTAATACATTTTACTGTTTGGGACTCAGTCCTGAGTACTGGGAACCAATGTTTTCCCCTGAAAATAGACAATCTTGTGAGTTCCTGATGGCCCAAGGTGCTATGGATTCATTCTGAGGATACTTTCTGCAGTAGAGTTTTGAGAATCCCGAGTCTTAATCTCACCACTGAAAACATTGCCACCATATTTGTTTGCAAATACAGACAGAGGCAACATAGTAGCTATCTCTATTTACTTATATCCTTCAGATAAATTTTGCAGAAATATTTATCTTTTCACTCACTTGCCCCCAGACTGTTATTTGCTTAAGCTAATATTTCCTCTTCGTTTTCCTCTTCCCTTACCTAAACTTCTGGTGTTTTTGATAACATGCTGAGTAAACATCTGAGAGTTACCGGGTTTTAACTTCAATTATGAAGAAAAAAAATTACATGGACATTGTGATAGTTCTTTTTCTGTGAGACAAAATAGCACCTCTGGGTTTTTAATGCATCTTTTAGAAATGGCTATAGTTAGGAGCTAAATCATGTTACTTTAAAAAGTTGGGCTGTCCATATGGCTCTCTAACTTAGGACTTTATGAAATAAACTGTGACTAAAAGGGGAAAAACAACTAAAAATATTTATTGCAGAAAATAAAAAAGTTAACCAAAGTGTTTTATTGATACATTCTTGGACAATATCACAGAATTGAAAGAGAATGGAAAGAGGGAATTTTTCAGCAAGGGTTGTTTTTTTTCCACGAAATTGGCACATAAGCAGCAAGATTAACGAAAGTACTTATTACAAACAGTAAAAAAACATACATGCTTTTTTTTAAATCCTTATCACACTGCTCAGTCAAAGGGGGCATGAACAAAACCTCAAGACATGAAAAATCCATATTCTTTCCTTCAAACAGCTTAATAATTATTAAAATTATTGCAAAATATTCATATACCCTAATTAAAATAACAAAAGAGAACACAAATACAAATATTGAACATAATAAACATGTACTGTAAAATACATTACTAGCATGCATTCCAAAGATCAAGACCTCTATTCAGTTCAGCCAATACCTTCCTTTTGTGTAACCTATCATATACCAAAGATAGGTAGGGCATACTTTCTCAGCACAGTTTTTGGTCTTTAAACATCTTTTTTTGTCTTAAAAAAATAACATGATGTGCAGTGGTACTATAATCATAATTATACAGTCATGTACAGATGTACGGTTTTTTAGTCTGCCAAGATCTCTTTAAAATTTTGTTTTAAAATTTTTCCAAATATTCCACTGTCTGAGAGAATAGGGCTCTATGAAAACAAGGCATTCGAAAACAAACAGTGAACCGAGGTACAACATCAGATGGCAAAGTGCAAAAGTCCTCACAAACTGTACAGAAAATTTCAAAACCTTGCAACCTAGAAGTACATACGTAGTAAGACAGGTCAGCCCCAAAACGGTCCTGTGGCTCTCAGCAGTCCATCCTAAAGAGCCGGGGTGGGACTTAAGTTTCAGCATTCCCTTTGGTAGGGAAGGTCCAAAATTGCAGCCGAGTTGGCAGTGCTGATGTCAGTGACTTATTAAGCCAAGATAAAGTAAGGATATTTCATAAAGCAGCTGTTTAGGTCACTTGGATCCTCTAACATTGGTCTCCCGGCCGGGGAAGCTCCTCCGGTGATGGGAAGCGGGTAGGTCCAAAGAGTCCTATGCCAGGTTGGGTGACAAAATAACTGAGGGTCTTCCTCCTCCATAGTTCCATGGGATGGAACAGGTCAGATAACCAGGTTATTATAACTGACATACTTCTTTTTTGCAGCAGGGCCTGAAAGAAAAATTAGAAAGTGTCAGTTGCAGTAATAACCCTGTTTGCAAAGGTCGAAATAGAATGAGAACTTTTCACTTAAGGTGCAAAGTCAAGTGGGGTGATACAGCTCTGAAGAACACACACATAACCTTGGATTCCTCTGACTCTATGGCTTTGGCCACCAAAATCTGCAGTTCCCAGTGATACTCAAATCTTCTGCCTTCTCTTTTCTGAGATGTCTCCAACTTCCCTTTTTATACTCTGTAAGTAAATTTGTCAGTGTTTGTTATGCTTTCTAATCAACCAACCCTTAACTTAAAGGGTTCACTCACATTGTGGTATATTTCTTGTGTGATCTTCTCACAGACCTTTTCATAATAAATGGACTTTGCTTGGAAAAGTTCTGTCCTGGGTCACTGAAATTAATTGAGGTTGAATTCAGATGAGGTCAGAGTGCCTCCTTCAGTGCTGATTCACACAATCAAATCACTACATATGGACTTGCATAGTGTTATCAGTAACTTGTAAATGGTCATTTGCAGAACTATTTCCATTAAGATGTAAAGCTCACTTTAACCTGTCAGGTGTCTGACATATGCACACTCTACATTTGTTTTCCTTAAATGTAGAAATTATTTTTCCACTTGGTACCATGGTTTTAGGACTCACCTTCACCCACTCACTCATGTAGTAAGTATGTGTCTACCGTATGGCAGCCACAGGGCTAGACACTGATGACCAGCCAACGAGCGCAGCAGATTTCATGTCCTCATGCTGGAAACAAAGACACCAGGATCCCAAAGTGTGCCTTTGCTTCAGGTTCTAGTCCTCAATACCAAGTAATACAGTTGCATTCTTTACTCATTAAATCTTAATGGTTTTGCATCAGTTTCTGTTGGGCACAAAGTAACTTTCATGTAGCATTTACTGAGGGCTTACTTTGCTTACTGTTGTTAGGTTCTAAATAGAACTGTTAACTCAAGACAGACAAATGTCAAGAGCTCTTCAAGAACTCCTAAGTAAAGATTCATAGACATTTTTGGAGGAACTGAGAAGTCATATTAACATACTAAGAGAGAGTTTGTATTTGAACTTTGAATAATACAAGTAGTATGTTGCAGATGCTTACATGCTTGTAAATATTACACAGGATATTTTACATTATACAACAAGTCTAATCCTTTCTGGATTAAAAATTGGGACTCTGACAAACTTTGACTTAAAGGCTCATTTTTATTTGAAGCTCATTTCTTTATTAAACCATACTGTATTTATGAACTAAAACATAAAAAAAGGTAAATAAGAATAGAATTTTATGAAATTCTGTGCCTCCTGGAAAATCTGGTTATGAGAATTGAGTCACTATATGTCCTCATTTGATAAACACATGGCCTCAATAATGCACAAATCTTCCAAGAAGTTTCCCATTGTCGCAGTGTTGTCTTCATTAATATGCTTGGTTTGGACACAAGGAGGAAAACTTTCAAAAGACGTTTCTTGACTCAATCTTATTTTCAGTGTCATAGCTAGAAGACCTCAGCTGACAGTTGCAAGTAATAGTCACAGCATGCCTTGTCAAATGCCAACACACTAATTATCCTTAGGACAAAAGGGGGGAAAAACGAAAACCCAGAAGCTGACCTAAATATCTGATACCACCTTTATTGTGTGATTAATTAAGACTGTTTTCTATAGCGTAACTGTCTAGTGAAAACAAAAATGAATTTCCTTAAATTGGTTACTATAAAATGCTAATTACTCAGGAAGAGTTTTTACCAAAAGAATAAGTAGGTTAGAAAATATTGTTCCCAAATTGTCAAGCTGAGCATTTACTAGGATTAAATTAAAATCAAGAAGAGGTTATGTTTAAAAATGGAATGTAAAAATAATGGCATTTCAATGATGCTTTGCTTAGATTATCTTCTTGTGTTCTACGCAGTCTTGAGATGAGTAGTCTTTATGATCTCCATTTTATATAGGAGGGGTCTGAAGCTCAGGGGAACAAGCATTCCAAAACTAGGCTGCCTGATGCTTGAATCTGTATTTCTGTCTCCATGCTGTAATAGGAAGACCATACTGCAGCTGGACTCATCTGACCTGGGCCATACTTGAAATGTGACCTAGCCAAGTGTCTTGAGAATAAACTCCTTGTAGCCTTTGTAAAATTGGGAGAATAATTGTTACCTGGTGTACTGTTGATATCACCAATATACAAAATACCACAGTTTCTCATCAGAGAATACAATACATACATGTATTTTTAAATTACAAAGTTCTATACAAATGATTAGCCTCAGTACACACTTTCTTTGCAGAATTGGCAGGAACATTGTCCCAAAATTATAATGAAGTTTATGCAGGTCCTAGAAGGGCAATTTGTGTAGTTTTCACAATGTATTATGTTTATTTTTGAACCATCCTACTCCTGTGAGTAAATAAAATAAGTGTCTGTGGTGTATGATAATTCCATTTATTTGACTAGCAATGTAGTTTATGGTCAGGAAAGAAAATTACTGAGCTCAAAATAGTTGTGCAATGAAGTACTTGCTAAGGTAATATGCTTTTTAAAAGAGTATGTTTTCTCATATAAAGTTACAGATTTTAAAGAAGAATAATAGTATATAGCATCGTCCCTATTAACTTTTCAAAGTTATATCTACTTATCTACATACGTAATTCTCAAAGCAAGGTATTGTGAAGAGTTGATGTTTACAGTGAGGTAGTGTTAAGAATACTAGTCTGTGAAATGAATTAATAATACACCATTGCTACTTAAGAAAGGTGAGACATTCCAACTCATTCTTGATGTCTTGTCAAAGCCAACAATCAGTTTGACATTAACTTTATTGAGCTACTTGTTTTCTCTTTGCTTTTCCCTGTCTTACAAAAATTTCATTCCTTGAAGTGCATTCTATGGAGCACACATAACCCAGATTCAAGGAAGTGAAGAAAAAAAATAAAAAAGAAAGCCTCCTGATATTCTGTTGAGAAACACTAAATAAGTAATATTAAACTGGATTCTTTCCTGTTTCCACCCCATATTTAATTTCTTTGTATTTTAAGTGATAAGAAATATTGTAGATTATTAGCTACATACCATGGGTTCTCTTCAGCTCTTGCTGAAAACTGTGTGCGTAGATGTGTATATGAATAAGAACATGTATGAAGTGATTTGAACATCCAAAAAGGATAAAAACCAAATAAAACAAAATATTATATAAGCCCTGAATAGAACACATTAACACACTGACATCTTGTTTCAGGTGCTCCTCCATCCACTCACAGGAAATAAGATGCAGTCAAAGCCCTTCACACTCTATGTTCCTCCCTGTGCCCCTGTGATAGCTACTGTTCTGAACTTGGGATTTGTCCTACTGCTACTGCAATAGTTGTCCATAAACTATAGATAGTATTTATTTATGTGTTTTAAGTTGTGCAAATGATTCCATGCATATCCACTTGAAATCTGGTTTCATATAACATTGTGTTTTTAAGATTTACTTATATTGATTTAATAATCATAGTAACTATGTAGCTTTCTATATATTAATGTTAGCATAACAGACGTTCTGTAACTCTTTTCCTATTGATAAACCCTACTTTCCAATGTTTTTGAAATAATAAGCAATGCTGGAGTAGATGATATCTGCAAAACAATATTTTTAACAAAGTTGAATGACAATGCTGTAGGCTAGGATAAAATATTTGTCATGTATTTAACTTAGAATTGATATGTAAGTATTATTAACTTATACAAAGGAATACATAAGAGACAATCTAATTTTTAAAAACATAGATGCAAGATAGACAATTTTTAGATGAATAAATACAAATCAATGAAAAATGTTCAACCTCATTGACTAGAGAAATGCAAATTAAAACATTAATAAGATAGCATTTCATGCCTGTACCATTACAAAAGAAAAAGTGAACTAATACCAAGCATTGGTGGGTGTGAAAAAGTGAGAATTTTCAGACCATGCTAAGGTAGAAATATAAATTGGTAAATTCATATGGGAGAGCCATTGGAAATATCTAAAAAACCTAAAGGTGTGCATACCACTGAATCAGCAATTTCAATTCTAGTTCTAGACCTGAGATACTTTCACATGTACACATAGACATGCTTAGGACTTCAAAAGCCTTTAATATAATAATTTCTCTGTGGATTCTCCAAGAAAAAAAATTCTGTTATAGAGGCTAGGCACATAAAGGAGCAAAGTAGGCCAGGTGTAAGATATTAAGGAAGGATACAGACCATAGTGAACTAGAAAACACCTACCCCACCTAAAAGGCATAATTGTGTGGGATGTTACCACAATAGGAAGATAGAACATTTTTTGAGGAGGAGCTTGACTCTATAATTTTATGTAAAAGTTCATTTTTTCACTTAGCCATCTAACAAATATTTATTGGGCACATATTATGTGTTGAGCCCTATTCTAAACGTTAGAAATACCTCAGATTTTAATAAAAGTTTCAAGATCATATTAAAACTCATTTAGCAAGTCAAAAAAGGAATAGAGACTAGAGGCCAGACAGCATCTCTAGGCTGCTTGTTTTCAACTCCGTTCCTCAAATCTACTTGATTCTAAAGCACTCTCTCCTGCTCCCGCTCCCCCATTTTTAGTAGATCATTTTGCATTATGTAAGAACATACTTTTGTAAATACATGGGGATATTCCTTAAGCCTTAACCCTGCCTATCACTTTAGTCGTTTGTAAACCTCACCAAACTTCTGAATATTGGTTTATTGCCTGATAGAACTTTGTCCAAACTAACTTTTCTATAAACCCATTCAAAGCACTGTCGGTGCCTTTTGCCCCACCAACTCCGTCAGCTATTGCTTTCCTATCAAACACGATTCAGAGTTGTTTACTTACAAATATTTCAGCTGGGAGGGACTCTTTATATTATGGTTTGCAGTTACTAAAACAAAAAGAAATACTTTTTTTTGTAATTACTTTTGTAATCAATAGCCTGTTCTCTGCTTGTTCATTTCATTAGTAAATTGCCCTTAGTCCTTCACTTAATGGCAAAAGAGTACATGTTATCTTCAACAGTTAATTCTCATTTGAGATTTCAAAAAAGCTACTAAACTTCCTATATTTTGCAAAGAAGTGGTAATTCATTTTATAATGATTTATCTTAAAACCTTTTTTAAATTTGCTACTCAGTGTAGCACATTACTCAACTTGAGAAGATACAAAGCTGAATGAGAGTGAAGAACATGATTACCAAAAAAATGAGGCATTCCCAATTATGCTAGTTCAACTCTGAACTATAAAACAATTGATAGTTTTTACATCTCCCAGGAGAATGCTAAGCTATTGCTCTTATGTTTAGAACCTGGATTTGTTGACAAAAGAATCTTGGCAGGAGTAAAAACATGGTCAGTCAGAAAAACAACTCAGTGTTTCAAATCACCACCATTTACAATCCAGTTGCAAAAACTCCCAAATCTGGATTTCTGTTGATCTACTCAGCCATTCATCTAACAAAATATTATTTAACACATATTTAATACCAGGAACCTTAATAGATGCTAATGTTAAAGCAGACATGGGAATCTGCAAGCAGTTTACCCCTTATTCATTGTATATTCAGATTATTTAACAAATATTTATATAAAGCTGCCATGTACCATCAGCAAGGGATTGGCATATCCTTTTTTTTCCTACTTAATGAGATAAAAGTAAAGCATGAATATATAAACTAAACTCACATTAAGCGGAAACCCCTAAAGCAAATTGACACCCCTCTCTAATGCTGAATAAGGGAGGTAGGTCAGTGGACGGTGAGGCAGCAAACCTGTTACCATATTTGGAGACAATAGAGATCCAGTTCAAAGGATGGAGAAGCATCAGCCTAGATAACCTTAGAGAAAAATTTGTGAAGTGTTTGTCCCATTTTTAGCAGGGACACAGAAATGAGTCATATACAGTTTTTATTGTTATAGAAATTATATGATAATGCAAAAACTTATTACATATTTTAATGAGTGCTTAAACATATTTTATAAAGACTAATTTTATCTTACAAGAAGATGTACTGTGCTAAGCCTGGGAAGGCTTTTCAGTGAAAGGGGCATTGATTTGGCCCATGCAGTGTGAGACAATTTAAGAAGAGGGCAGGGCAATATAAAGGTATACTTTATTTCCAAAGGTACATGGAGAGGAGGGTCAGACACTGCTAGAACTTAAGGCTGGAAAGGTAAGCAGGGCCACATAAATTACTTTAATAAATAAAACTTCAATAAACCTTCAATAAAATAAAACTTCAATAAAACTAAAATAAATTTGTCATACCAAATTCAGGTGCTATCAGAGGCATTTGAACCAGAGCAACTCCATCTTGAATAAGGACTGGGTAGAAAAGGCTGAGACCTGCTGGGCTACATTCCCAGGAGGTTAAGGTATTCTAATTATAGAGGCAGGAGGCAGAGAAATGCCTAGGCAGATCGAGAAGTATCCTCAGAAAATCTGACCGCGCCCCACAAGTGTTTACAACAGATGTTTTGTGCAGACAAGGGAATCTGCATAGGGGGCTTCCCTGGAGATTCCCGCAGTGGACTGGAGGCCCACATGCACTGGGGAATGGGGTGGAGCCACCAGGAACAAACATCTTATTCAGGGGAGAAGCCTGGCCTCTTCAGCTCCTATGTGGTGACCCTGGTATTCAATCTGTGAGGTGGAAATCTGCTTGCAGGACCCCTCTCTTTGCTGAGAGCTTTCCTTTCACTTAATAAGTTTCACCCTTCAGTGTGTCCACATGCCTAATTCTTCCTGGTTGTGAGATAAGAACCTGGATTTAGCTGGACTAAGGAGCAAAAATCCTGTATCACTAAGTCACCGGATGAGACAGGAGGTCCGCACAAGATGTAGGTCATAAAGACCTTGCTCATAAAACAGCATGCAGTAAACAAGTTGGCCAAATCCCACCAAAACCAAGATGGGGACGAAAGTGACCTCTGGTCATCCTTGCTGCTACCCTCCCACCAGTTTACAAATGCCATTGCAACGTCAGGAAGTTACCCTATATGGTCTAAACAAGGAGTGGATGAATAATCAAGCAGATAATAAAGAAATAACCATAAAAATGGGCAGCCAGCAGCCTTTGGGGCTGCTCTGCCTATGGACTAGCCATTCCTTATTTATTTACTTTCTTAATAAACTTGCTTTCACTTTGCACTGTGGACTCACCCTGAATTCTTTCTTGTGAGAGATCAAAGAACCCTCTCTTGGGGTCTGGATCAGACAGTACCAGTAACAGTCTGGTCCAGTAACAGTACCAGAAATGGAAGATGGAACAAGTCAAAATTCCTCTGATTATTTAGCTTTCTAATGGAGGTTCTCATAAAAAGCCTTTAATGCTAAGCTAAAGCAATGGTACTTGAGAAGCCACAGGGGAATGTTCATGATTTTGAAGAGGATCCTCACACTTGTTTTTCCCTCTCCGCAATGTTCTCTGCCATTTTTCCTTAATTGGTTTCCTGTTCCTTGTTCTGGTTGGTTTTAGTCACTTGCCCCAGGTGGCTTTTCCTATCCCTTCAGACAAGTGAGATGTTCCTTCTCTAGCCTCTCATGACCTCTCTACTATTCCCTCCTCATATACAACCAGGGTGAAGCACTAATTTCTCATATATGTCTCCAATATTACAGCCTGAAGTATCAGGATGGTAGAGGCAATTTTTTTCCAGTGCTTGGGAAGTGTGCAGTACATAGTTGATGCTCAATATTTTTGGGATGTGTCACCGTAGAATAGCTTTTTGTAACTGCCGTTCCTGCCCACTGCATAAAGAAAGACCACGACATTGTAGTAGAGAAAGAATTTAATAGACACGAGCCTGGCCACACCACATAGGAGACGGAGTTCGCACTCATATCATCTCATTCAGAGCTCAAGGCTAGGGGTTTCTCAAAGGCAGTTTAAGGGAAGGGGTGGGGGTGGCCAGGTAACAGGTTTTTGCTGCTGATTGGTTGGGACAGAGATGAAATAGTGGGCCAAAGCCTTCTTCCTGAGGACTAAATTGCTTCTGGGTGGGGCCACAGGAGCTGGGCGGGGTGGGGTAGGAGGCGGCTAGTGATCCAGGGGGAACCATGAGTGTCAGACATACCAAAAAATGAGAAAGATACCTCAAAAGGCCAGTCTACAATTGTGGTGTTATTTGCAGGTGTAACTGGGGATGTTTCGTGTCTTAGTTCTTCTGGAATAATGGTTGACAGTCATTCATGTCTGCACCTTAGCAGGACTCAGTCTCCTCTCCTCCATCTCCCAGCCTGGTGCCCTCCCTTCACTTTTACAAAAGTGGTTGAGTTTTGGGCAAGGCCTATTATTATTTAAATTGTAGCCTAAATTTCTTCCAAAGTTAGCTTGGCCCAATAGCCCAGCAATAATTAAGGGAAAGGCAAGATGGGAGTTGAGTTAGCTCACTTACTGTTAGAATTTTCTCACTAACATAACTTTTGCAAATGCAGTTTCACTTTGCTCCCTGAAGTCACTGTCAGCTCTAGGAGGGTCTCAGAGATGAATAGAACAAAAAAATCTGTGGGAACTTCGTGAGCTTTGCCATCCGTTTTTTCCATCCCTTTTCTCACTGCTCTCCTAGGGTTTACTGTATTCAAAGCTAACCATTATTATAACTCCTCAGATTTCCTTTGTAACTTTTCAACCACAGCATTTTTTTCCCTCTCTCCTTTTTCGTCTAAACATGGCCAAAACAGCCTGGCTAAACTGAGAAATCAATTTTCAATTCTGTCATGAAATTTGAACATTCTAGTCTTTTTTTTTTTTAAAAAAAAAAAGAACGTGTGAGTGTTTCTTAAGAAATCAATGAACATTCTAGTGTTTCTTAAAGAAGACAAAACTAATTTGTACTTTAAGATGTAAAGCATCAAACAGAGGTTTACATCATTCTTAAATGACGTATTTGAAAAAATAGATACTTTGTCTAAAGTATCTATCTTAAAACATCTTTAAGTTTGGCAAGTTAAAATCTAGGTAATTTGATGTTGTAAATGTTTTACTTTGGACCAAAAAGATATGTACTAAATTGCTGCATCAGCTTTCTCTACTTTTCTTATGCACTTTGGGCACTGAAAAGCTTTTGTGCATTTTACAATTTCAATATATTACAGATGCAAGCATTCTAGAGGATATTATGAATGCAGCGCAATCATACATCAAAGATTGAAGCTGTGAACCAAAGTCTGTCTTAAGACTAATGTTACAAATACGGCAATAGTGACAAAATAGCAGCAGAATGTTATTAGTGTTCGTGGATGAAAAGCTCCTGCTGAAATTCAGGCCTTGCTATTTTTGGATAGGACATTTATAGTCTCTTCATTCATTCATTCCTTTATACAGTTATTCAACTTTTACTAAGAGCTCAGACTGTACTAGTATAGCCTGGCTACAAGCTAGTGGCACAGAGGTAAGAAAAAATAGTCCATATTCTTGAACAGTTTCTGGTTCAGTACAATTCACATATCTGTTGAGCGCCTACTATTTGTCAGATACTGTTTTAGGCAATCAGGATGTAGCCATGTTACTGTGCTGGTTCAGTTCCTGCTTTCGTGGATCTTAAATTCTACTTAGAAAGAGATCTTAAAAAACACAAAAGTAGATTCAACCACTTCTCTTTATTCATGGCTTTCATGGTCTATAAAGTCACCACAAATGCTGAATTACTGAATACTGAACCACTGCTCCTAGAGCAAATATGGCGTTAGTTACCTACAAGCCTCCAGTCACAGCATAACCTTATTTTATGCATATGTTTGGTTGAAAACACTTTATTTAATACATATTGTTGACTCATTAATACTGAATTCAGAGCTGACGAATGCCTATAAAAAGCTTCTCTAACACATGTACTTTCTCTAGAAGGCTGTGACACATCATAGCCTTCTTGTGCTTAGGAATACGTTACAGAACTTTAGTGTATGTATGGGAGTTTAAACAGTAAAACCATCATCCAAAAGCACAGTGTTAAATAGACTGAGAAAAGGACACTTGTTCAAATGTGAGAGCTGAAATGAGAAGGTAGGGCATCACCTTTTTTTTTTTTTTTTTTTTTTTTTTTTTTTTTTTTTTTTTTTTTTTTTTTTTTTTTTGATATAAGTCTCGCTCTGTTTCCCAGGCTGGAGTGCAGTGACACGATCTTTGCTAACTGCAACCTCTGCCTCCCAGGATCAGCAATTCTCCTGCCTTGGCCTCCAGAGTAGCTGGGACTACAGGCGCACGCCACCATGCCCGGCTAATTTTTTTGTATTTTTAGTAGAGACAGGGTTTCACTGTGTTGGTCAGGCTGGTCTTGAACTCCTGACCTTGTGATCCATCTGCCTTGGCCTGCCAGTGTTCTGGGATTACAGGCGTGAGCCACCGTGCCTGGCTGCATCACTCTTTTTGACTTCAACTGCAAATGTGTGCATTGGGTGACTCAAATAGTTTGCTGAACTGTACATTGCTGTGAATGCTGTGAAAATACCATAAGTATTGATGTTGAAGTTACCAATCAATTTCAGGGTGTAGGTGAATTTGCAAATACAAAAATCATACTGAGGTTGCTGTCCAAGGCGCAGAGAGGATAACTGTTTCTTACTTATCTCCATAGGTAGGAGGTGGCAATTACAAAAAAGAAGACCAGCTAGGAATTGATGGAATAATTAGGACTATGTGTTAAATCAAATTCTGAGTCAGTACTACGGTGAGGTTCTAAATGAACAAGCATATAGAGATGCTACTGCTTTCAGCAACACCATGTGGTGTAGCAGGCCAGTTCTTCCTAACAGCCACACAGACAGGCCTCCATAACACTCCAGTTATATAGGCAAACTTTTGCAGCATCTGCCTACATTTAGTTAATAACTAAGCCTAGGAAAATCATTGCCTGGGCACCAAAGCCAGAAATGAAACGTGTTCAGTAAGAGCCTTGCTCAGGCTTCCTATGAAAGCTGGGGCAAATCAAGATAATAAAGAGAGCCCTGTGTTCCTTGTGCCGGGACCTATCTTGGGTTGAATAAATTTTGGAGGGGGGTCTGAAGTAACTCTCCAGACCCAAATTGTAGGTAAGATAAGATAGAAGTAATCCCTCCAGTACCAGGGCCCTCACAGGTTAAGTAGATTTAGGGGATAATTCTGGCTTCTGACCTTTTGCTTACAACAAAAGTAATCAGGTATAGACACTGGCGAGTATGATACTATACACAGGCATATAGTTTGAAACATATATAAGCACTGGAAAAAGTTTAGGATTCTGAGTTGGTCAGGTGAATTATCTCCAACCTTCTCCCTGTACCTGGTTACAGACATAAACTCTCTTCTTCCTCACTTTGCCTGCATCTTGTTATTGGGCTGCAAGAACATGAAGCCAGACTTGGTTTGGTCTGGGAACAATGTCCTTTTACGAAAGCATCCTTGAGGCAGCAGCTGTTTTTTCTTTTGTTTGTTTTTAATGTGAGAAGGGTATGTGCATGCCTTCACAGTCAAGTCCTATTAAGATCAGTGGCTTCTTGTTTTGACTGCAGATCTCAGAGGACCAAAAGGGCTCAAAGGAGAGGAAACCAGAAAGCTTCCTGGCTAGGAAAAGAGAAGAGATGAAGGGAACCTTAACTATTTTTCCTTTCTTGGAATCCAGCTGGGTATATAACCTGACAGGCAAAAGATAAGAGCCTCAGAACTATAGCTCTGTCTAGGATTAAAAATGGCTGGAGATTCCCAAGGACTGTGTATTTTGGGATCCTGGCCATGGGAGATGGAAAGATTGAGACCTGGGGCAGATAAGAGAAGTCAGGCAAAGCTCGACCAACTTAAAACAAATATCCACTAAGTTTTAAACACAGGTTGCTGGGAATACAGTGGGAGTAAGATGTCTTTGTCCACAAAGATTTATCAGACCAGAAACCTATGTGATTAAATTGGATTGGCATTGAGAGTGAAGGTTGAGAATGTAAGTCACATCTCATACGTAGGCTCTTCTGTGTATGAAATTGACCAGATCACACTCAGTCTGGGACCTAATGTGTCAGTCTCAACCCCAGAACTTTGGAGTGATGGAGAATTCCTTTCTTGTTCTGCTGATATTTCAATTTGTTAATTTATTTAATAGCAACTCCTTTGAGTCAAAGAAATTAAAATTAAAACAACAGTGAATTTCAGGGTATCTTACTGTTTTTTGTTTTAATATGAATGAAAATAATTTTTAAAAACTTAGTTAATCTATGATTTAGTACAAGCAACATGCATTTGAAAAACAGTATGTATTAAGAATGTTAAAAAAGGACCTGTTATCTGCATTAAGATGTTCATGATGACGTACAATATAATTTGCAATTTTAAATAACCCAAATGCCTAACATTAGAGGGTGATTAAATTCTAACATGTTTTTTTGATGGGGCATTTTAAACCTGTCAAAAGTGATAATGATGACTAGGAATATGGAACAACATGGAAAATGCTTATGCTATATTGTTAATAATATCTATTACAAAAGGATAGGTTTGAAAATTTTAAGTGTTCTGTAATTATAACTGCATCAAAAATATGAAAGAAAATAAATCAAGATTTTAAAGGCCGTAAGAAAACTGGTAACCTTTTCAAATATTTCAACATTGTAAAAGAAAACAAAATGTTGTGAGACTGTTTTAGATTAAAGGAGACTGAAGAAACAAAAAGATTAAAAATGCATGAACCTTGATTATATCAGAGATTTTTTAAAAAGGAAATGACCATATTGGGAAAATCATATTTTGATTTCATGGCAAATAATAATACATCAATATTAAATTTATTGGATGAGAAATGGTATTGAGGTTTTGTAGGACCAAGTTGTTCTTAGGAGGTACATGGTGAAGTATTCAGGAGTATTAATGTCATGATGTCTGCAACTTGCTTATGAACAGTTATATGGGGAAAACATATATATAGAGAGAAGGAGAAAATGAATATGTCAAAATGTTAGTGAATGGTGCTTACATACTGTTATTCATTTCAATCTATTTGTAGGTTTTAACTTTCAAAATATAAAGTCGGGAGACTTACAAAGCTCTATTAGGGTAGTTGAATTATAATTTTTTTACTTTATATATTTTATACATTTACTTTGTAGATTTTACCTTTTTAACTACATTTTCTATAATGCTATATTTTAATATTGAAAGGAAATTAAGTTTTTTTTTAATGACAAGATATAGGTAGATGACAATGACTATCTCTCAGGTCTGAGTAGCCATATCCCTTTTCTTCTTCTTCTAGAGTTTCGTTAGGATGAAGGGAATTTCTTGTTCTGCCAATTTTGTCCTGTAGCTCCTGCAAAGTAATCTCTGAAGAGGCCTCTAAGAGGTGACTCTTGTACAGGTGACTCTTACAGAGTCTAATCCCTGCATTTTGTCTTATGTCATTGTTTTTGTTAGATTGACCAATAAAACCACTGTTACATATTCTGACTCATTATTAATCACGAAATCACCTTTTCTTCCAGGCATTTGGGAAAATAGCCCTAAGAATTTTGTCTAGTTTTCATTTTTTCCCCCAAACAACGTGTGTCTACCTTATATCATAAATGGCTTCCTAAAATGTTTTCTGAGGCATTCATATGTTGAATACAACTATGAATGACTTGTTTCCCTAATGTTAGAATGAAAATTTTTTTTCGATTAAATATCTCTATTTAGCTATTTTATAACTTTAGCTTTTAAAATACGTAAATCATGATGTCATGTCCCAGAAGGAGAAAGTGCTGGAATGGATTGGTAATGTCTCTTGAAAATAGGAAGTGGACAGCGCCAACCAGGTAACTGACTAATCTGGACTAAGTCATGCATCTCTTAGTACACTGGAACTTGTTGGCTTATCTTCAGAAGAAACACATGTGGGCACATCTATCTACAGAGGGTTGGCTTCCCTCCCACAGAGCAGTATCACTGAGATGCAGTGACAAGTAGAAGTGAAAATGTAAATACCATGCCCTGGGTCAGAAGGATATTCAATGTCTATGACCTTTCCTGGCTCTTCCAAGCCAAGGCCTTTGCTTCTGTGTGTGTATGTGCCTGTGTGATGTCTCAGGACCTGATTTAATTAAAGGATCGAGAAAATATACAAATGGAAGGAAGAAGTGAGGAAAGAATTCTGAGTCTGGCCCCAAAGCTTAGACAGAGAGAATTACTTCTCCATAAAACCCAGGCCAAAAGTATTCGCAGGAGAGGAAAAGAGGCTGTAGAGGCAGAGATACCCTCTAACTATCTGTTCCAGAATGCTCTTCCCCAAGATACTCCTGAAGATGGCTTTTTCTCTTTCTTCAGGATTAAATTTGAATGTTACTTCCTTGGGGAGGCCTTCCTTCATGCCTTCTATAAAATAGCACTTGCCAACCCCCAAGCTCCCTAGTTAATTACAGCTTATTTTTCATCACATCACTATCACTCTCTGAATTGTTCCAATTTTTTACATTTTAATGTATTTTCTTGGTCTGCCCTCTGGAATGTAAACTGTTCATGTTTTGTCTTGGTGAACATTATATCTACAGGACTCAGAACTGTGTATTTTTGCTTGAAGCTGGGAGTTTGAGAACAGCCTGGGCCCTCATGGATAGGGGATTTGACAGAGAGGTTAATACAGGCAGGCATGGTTCTACAACTTTAGGCACCCATGGCTGATCAGAGCAACACAGCCTGTGCCCAGCCGTAATAGACTCACAACAGTTCCATGTTTTCCATCTTCACTGTTCTCTGTGGATATGCTTTCTGTCCTCTTCTCATGCATACTGCCAGCCTGTTGCTTTGAAGCAAGCTTAAAATCCAGGTAGGCGATGGTGGATTGAAATTGGCTTGCCAATAAATATATTAGATTCAAGGTGTTTTAGACTACTTAAATTATTTTAGGGATATCTATCAAATTCCTTATTTTTTATCTTATTTTTAAAATCTTTTTTTGTAGGGGGCACTTTCACTCTGCTGCCCAGGCTGGAGTGCAGTGGCCCAATTATAGTTCACTACAGCCTCAAACTCCTGGGCTCAAGCCTTCTTCCCCACTCAGCCTCCCAAGTTGCTGGGACTACAGGTGCATACCACCATGCCAGACTCATTTTTAAATTTGTCATAGAGATGGGGGTCTTACTATGTGGCCCAGGCTGCTCTTGAAATCATGGCCTCAAGTCCTCCTCCCATGTCAGCCTTCCAAAGATCTGGGATTACTGGTATGAGCCATGTGTGTCATTGTACCCTACCTGAATTCCTTATTTTAGATTGATAGTGTTACAGCCTTTCCTTAAACATACTCTGCTTGTTTTAGTGATGTCTAGTGGGCCTGCCCACACTGTCCATTCCTCTTTTCAGTTAGGGCCAGACCACTTGTGATGTAATTTGAGGGATCTAACAAGATCCTGGAATTCCCCATCAGTAGAATTTAGCAGGGATCTTACAAAAGCGAGCACTTAGCTGGACTGAAGGCATTGGGTCTGGAGTGACTGGATTGAGGAAGCTTAGGAGTGTCTTCCATTAGGAAGAATAAAGAGATCCTGAAGATGAGAGCACAGGCAGGGTATTAAATGACATCAGAGAATTACTGTTAACTAGGTTAGATATGATAATGGTATTATGATTATGTTGGAGAATTGCTGTATTTTGTGGTAAGCTAAAATAATTTGGAATACTGGTATCTGGAGGTAACTCTGAAATGTTTAAAAACAAAAATACATAGGTATAGATGAAACAAACATGGTAAAACCTTAAAAGCTATTAAAGCTTGGTAGACAACACGACTGTTCTTTTTACTTTTCTGAACGTTTGAAGTCTCATGATAAAAAAATTTGAAATCTCCTGTCTCCAAAGCAAAATTTATAATTCACAACTTTTCTGGGGCTTGTCACACTTTTAACTCCTAATATCTACCACCAAGAATTAATAGTCAAGGCAGTTTTCTCTACGTATCTCAGAGTGCCACTGCATTCCAGCCTGGGTGACAGAGTGAAACTCTGTCTCTAATTCAGGAGTGACCATCAAAATAGCCATCAGGATTAAAGACAGAGCAGTGGTAAAACCCAAGGGATTGGGCGTGGTGGCTCATGCTTGTGATCCCAACACTTTGGGAGGCCAACGTGCCAGATCACTTGAGCTTAGACGTTTGAGACCAGCCTGGCCAACATGGTGAACCCGCCTCTACTAAAAATACAGAACTTAGCCACGGGTGGTGGTGCGTTGCTGTGGTCTCAGCTACTTAAGAGTCTAAGGCAGAAGAATCTCTTAAACCCAGGAGGCAGAAATTGCAGTGAGCTGAGATAGCAACTGCACTTGCCTAGGCAACGGAGTGAGACTCTGACAAAAAAAAAACAAAACAAAAAGCCCACAGGGATTGTCACCATTCAGCTGTGTGACTCTGAACAAGTTACTTTATCTCTTCATGTTTTGATTTTCTCATCTGAAAAGTGGACAAAGTAATAGTGCTGTAGTATAACAACTCTAAGCTTGTTCTAAGGATTGAAGGAGTTACTCTATTTAAGGAACTTAGAACAGAACAGGGTTTGGTAAAACTTGTACTCAATATATTTTAGCTATGTTTCATCTTCTGATGCATTTGGAGAATTTCTCTGCATACATATACTACACTGATATGTGTTTGCAAGTACTTTCCCTTGACTGAAAGGGGTCCTTCCAAAGAAGGTCACCCTGCCTGTGAAACGAGACTAAGTTAGTTGTTTATTTTTTGAACCCTGTTAGGGTGCCAGCAACTGTCCTTGAGAAGGTTTAAGGAGCTGTCAGAGCACCTAGTGCATTCTATTCATTTACTGAAAAAGGAACCTGTCAAATCATTGTCAACATGTTTTCACTTCCATGCATGCATACTGCCATCATTACCTACTGTTCCCCTCTGTGAAAGTGTGACCGACCTCAAAATCTTGTGCTTTGAGAGGTTGCATTATTCAACTGGACTCAAAGGGGAAATCAGGAAATATAGGATAGTATTGTATACATAATCAATGGCCCCTGCTAGTCTTGCATACAACCATGTCAACTCTGCAGTATTGGAACTGGGAATCACTGAGCTTGAGAACTCTCATTGTAGTGGTGATACACCATTTGCAAAATCAGTTGCTGGCGACTATATATGACCATTTATTTAAATATTTTATCCATTTTGGTTTAATAGATTGGGTATCTACTTATTAGTGCTAGAAGAATGTCAGATTAGCTGAAGTAGGTTTATTCACTACTCAATTTTGCAGTGAAGAATTGATCTGTGTCTGTATTGATAAAGTGAAGACTGGGGCAATTACTAAGCTGATTCTGTCAAAAAGACTACAATCAAAGCTATCCATGCACATCTCTGGTGTATGTCTGTATATACACATTGAGCCCATATGGCCTAGGTTGGTTATCAGATTCAGCAGTGATCACTCAGAATTCCACATTTCCCGGGAAACTGTATGTATCCAACACCCAAAACAACTTGTTACATCCCAAAGAGAAGTCTACACTATAAAATTTGACCAAAAACTAAAAACTGTGTGGGGTGAATCTTTGTGAAAGAAATCAATATTGCCAAAATAATGGAACACTAAAAAAATTTTCTCTTGATAGTGCTCGTTCCTAGAAATTAAGAAGTTAAATATGCATCCTGTTAAGAACTTAAGCATGAGTCCTAGATGATGCAATAAACGGTACAAACACTTGCACTCTGAATGTAGTAGCAACTGTTGAGCATTTACTATGTGCTGGAAATGGTGCTAAGCATTTCATATTCACAGGCCCTTTCAATCCTTCCAGCAAGCCCTATGAAGTAGGTACCAGCATTATCTTTACTTTGCCAAAGTAGTCTGAGGCTAAGAGAGGTTAAGGAATACATCCAATGCAATTTCAGATATCCCACCTTTTCTGAATCCATGGTTTTGATAAAACAAGAGAGGGCTAAGAGAGAAGGTGCTGACCTCAGGAGCCAGAGGTAATTCTCATTCAACAAACATTTTCAAACTGTCTGCTGTGTGCCAGACATGACTGGACAATAAATACCAAAAAGTCATGGACAACATTATTGTTGCTCAGTTCCTTTTATCTCTATCACCTGCCACCTCTTGATTACTTTTCTGAAATTTTCTCTCCCCGACTTCCATGAATATTCAAGTTGTTGCAGCAAGCAGCAAATTCTCTGAAGTGGTCAGGGAGTGTTGGCGGTGGAATTGTAAGCATGGATATTTAGATTACAGGAGGCTGAGGAGCACCCTTATAGGCAGTGAACCCAGGCAACAAAGCCTGGCACGTAAGATTCCACTGTTCAGCATCACCTTTCTTCTCCCTCAGGGACCGGTACAGGATGGACACTTTGAAAAATAAATGCAGGATTTGTTTGGGCTGGGAGGGAAGATCTGAAATAAAGAACGTAATCACTGGCCAAATTTAAATTTCTCTTGAACTTTAGAGAAATTGTGATGGCTGGAGGAATAAAAAAAGTTAAAGATTGCCTAACCTTTACATTCCTCAAAAGAAGAAGATGGTATTGTCTAGGTCACTGAGGTGAGAGGCAGTATGAAGTCATAGTTAAGGTGAGGCTGCTCATGTCAGAGTTCCTGGATTTAAATCCAAGCTTTGCTGTGATCTTGTGAGAGATCATCAGGTCTTAGGTTTCTCGCCTTTAAACTGTCCATAAGATGAGGACAATGATCATAGTGCTTGTTGGGAGGATCCACTGTGATGCTGCATATGAAATGTGTAGTACAGTGCTGAATATTTAAGAATATGCTCTTATTATGATCATCATCACCATCACCACTACTACAGCCACTATCTCCATTTCCTTTATGGTATCACCATCGTAATTATTATGAAAAGCTAGCCATCTATATGAGACAATCGAATTCAGAAGAGTGGCCATATAAAAACTCAACAGGGAGTCCTTGTTTTATAGGCTGAACCCCCTTTGTAGGTTATCATTTCAACATGAAATTGATGGAAGACTTAGGATTGCCAGCCTTTACTTTTCCTTATGAGAAAGGTCTAAACTCTGAAATTGATCTTCAAGCAATCCCTTAGGCATTTGGTGAGAAGCTTTCCAAAACTGTAATAGTGTGTAAGAAGACCGTTTTTGCAAAGAAAAGACAGGAGCATAAACAGTAGATCTTCATATCACTTCAGAGAGTGGCCATCTATCTCTAGATTATAGAGTTTGTATAAAGAAATATTTTACTTTTAGAGAAACTTCCAGTTTTTTGTGGCAGCCACGTGGATAATTCTTAATATCCAGGCTGTCCAGGAGAATCAGGGTTGTTGTATTGCTAGGGAGAAAAACACTCTCTTTTCTGACAAGTTAGCGTTCCCTGGGATAGTCACCATACCCTGGGGTCTGTCGTCTCAAGCCATCTCATTGTGAGAAAGAGGCAAAGTATCAGAAAACAAATATTTACCAAATCTCCAGTGTGAATCATATTATACCAGGTTCTAGCACTGTGATAGTTGCACAAACATATGAGGCATCGCACCAGTCTTCAAGAGACTTCTAAGTGGGACAAGAACTAAACACTTATGAACGCACCAAGGTCTCCAATGTTAGCAAGATCATCACCAAAGACCTGATGTTCTAGGGGCAGTGATTTCTGAAAAATCAGTCCTGCATGACCTTCTGCCCAGGAAGTCGTTTCCTGAAGCAGATGTAGAGGCCAATATGACAACCACCTCCCAACTAGGAAGTCTAGACTGTTGACTTGGCAGATGGTCTTTGGAGAAGTCTCCTCCCCAGGTAGGCTTGGTCTTCTGGCTGGGTGGCTTCTGGTTTTTTCATTTCCATTTTTATATCTGATTCTACTCTTTGTGTGCTATGAGTGAGCTATCTCAATTTTCAACTCCCTGGTATCTAAGTGAATAATTTTCTCTGCTTTTTGGCTGTATTCCATTAATGCCACATTTCCAAGTCTGACCTCTCCTGGAGGCTTGCGCTTATTTTTCTGCAATCTTTTTAGTGTTGGCTTGGTCAAAGGCCTTCTCTTTTCTTATCCCTAACCCCTTTATAAACAGTCAGTGAGTTACAGAGTTCCTTTGTTTATTGTAGGAAAAATATACAGGGGAGGGAAGAATGGGATGAAGCTAGACAGGTCTCAAGAACTATTTGAAATAGAAGGGAAGAGATTATATTACATGGTTGATGAAAGAGAGTTTGCTTAATAGGAGTGATGGTTAGTATTTATAGAGTGTGTCCTATCCTGAAACATGGTACTAAGCACTATGCACAGACTGCCTCATCAACTCCCTGAGAAGATGCTTTCATTCTCCCATTTTGCAGATGGAAAAAGAGAGGCACAGAGAAGTTAAGTATAATTCCCAAGGCCCCAGAGTTGGCTGATCTGGGCCATCCGACTCCAGAGTTCATGTCTGAACCCTGCAAACCTCTTCTTTTAATAGGAGATGTCACTCTTGCTAGTCCACATTATTTTGGAAAATGAAAATATTGCAAGGCAGAAAGGTGAAGGAACTGAGCAGATTTAATGACATGTAGGGTCCTTTCTTCTGGCTGTGCCGTACCATACCTCTGATACCACAGTGAGTGATTCTGATAAAACACAGGAATGGGTTTGAAAAGCAGAGAACAGAGTTTGTCCATAGTAAACATCTTTGGCAGAATTTTCTATCTTGAATACTCTCTCCTTCCTCCCTGCCTCTGAGAGACCTCATACTGGGGCATGGAATCTCATTTCTGTCTAGCACTGGAGACTCCCTTCCTGTTGCTGATGGGCTATTACATCTGGCTAGCAACAGGTTGTCAACAGATATCAAGAAATAAAGACATATCAGTTGATGGGACAAAAGTTTGATTTACCTTTGGCCACCTTGTATTTGAATCAGGTTTCCATTTAGCTTGCTATATTTTCTAATTTCTGCCTTTGAAATAGTATATCCATTGCCTCTCTAAAGACCGGTTCGGAGAGATGACATTGAAACAGTCATAATATGAAAACCCTATGGCTGGATGGCTGACTATTTTGTTTCCTGGTGGAGTAAAAATACATACCAGCATTTTCTAGACCTTCCATAATCACCTGTGGAAATTTTTTTTAAACAACCTTATTTTAGCTTTCTAAAACTGCAGTCAGCAAGAGGGTTGTGCTGTGGATCTATCTCCTGGAAAATAACTTTGTGTGATTTAACTTTTTTTAAGATAAAAGTTTTGGAAGTCTTTTCTATTTTGTGGTGATTTCAAAATGAACACTAAAATTGACCAGTCTATAATTCATCTGTTTTTAGATAGGAAAAAAGAAAATGGGTCATAGTCACCATTGTGAGAAGGGAAGGGAAAAACAATCTAGTTTGAAGAAATTAAGGCAATCCCAGGAAGATGTGCACTGTTCTATCCTTCCATACCTGCAAGTCTTTGTACAGTCAGCACCAGTGGTCAGAAAAGTGAACCAGAGGCCCTTTCAGAATTCCCACTCGAGCAAAAATAGATTAAATAACGCTCAGCATGCCTCATCAAGTAAACAGAGAAAGGGATGATATATTTTTGAAAATAAGGATTTCAGCCATGTGAAATGAAACAAAGGGAGGATTCGGGTAACCCCAGGTCAACCAGAAAATTCAGTAAATCTCAAGCACACAGTTTCCTTTGCTCACTATTTACTTAATCAAAGTGTTATTGGAATTGGTTGGAATGAATCTGCTTACATTTCAACTGATTGTACTGATGTCCTGTAAATACAGCCCAAATATCAATGCCTATAACAGAGCCAACCATAAAAACAAAATAAATCAACAGCATCATTCAACCCATGGGAGTAGGATTGTCCAAATGTTATGTATTCAGGCTACACATGGGCTGTTTACTTCATTCCATTTTTGCATCTTCTGTGACACTCTGTGAAAAAACTCAATCACTGCTTTGTCCGTGCCATATTTTCTTTTTCATAAAAACCTATAGATGCTTTCCAATATCTTAATATATGCCCCTAGCTTTGAAATTTTGACAAGTAAAGTACTAAATATTGGTATCACTTTTGCTGGAAATAGTATTGGATAATGTTAAATTTACAAACTCTAATTCATATTCTGAAAAGTATTATTTTTCCTACAGGCAGAAAAAAAGGGAAATGAGGGCAATAAATGTATGTCAGCCCTTAGGTTATGGAACAAGTTAGTTATGGAATGAGTGTGGGGAATTGCTGGCCAAAGGAGCGGATGTTTTAGAATGGATTGTAAGAAGGAGACAGCTTGTGTGCCATTAGCAGAATGCAAATGGACATGGATACATCCATCCCATATGCCTCTGAACTAGGAAAACATCCCCCCACAGCATGACTAGAAAGCTCTCTATTGGCTAAAGCTTCAGACCTTTGAATTAGACCTTGGGTTTTCTCAGATACCCCCACATTCAAGACAGGTGATGGGTTCCTTGGATGGGGAGAGCCTGGTTGTGTGGGAGAGGAGGCCGATAAGGAATTAGATGGAGAGAGAATAACACTGGGGAGGAGAACCTGGCTTGGGATTAGGCATGGGCTGTTGAATCCCTGCAGCCTCTTTTTAGGAATAGGTAGAAATGAGCAGAGGAGGAGAAGAGACAAAAACTTACAGTGGGACGTGAAGAAGAAATAGGAAAGAGACAAATGATTGAAAAAATAAAGGCTGAATTTGAAACTTTTATGTCACACTTATTTCTCTGTGTATGCCAGATGTATGAGTGGAATGTTCATATGTGAGATTCAGGAACCCGACTGTTGGGGGTCTGAATCCCTGTTCTGCCATTTACTGTGTGACTTTTGGCAGGCTGGTTAACCTCTCTGTACTCTTTAATAAGAGTTTATTTAACTCTTGAATAACAACAGAACATTCTCACTGAGTGGTGCTAAGGATTATCTAGGTAAAGTGTTTTGTAAACACAGACTCTTAGTAGACATTTAGTAAGCACGTGCTATTAGTATGTCAGTCTTGATAAATATACATTACCGTTTCTCTCCTCCATTTCTTTCTTTTCTTATGTTTGTTTTGAGACAGGGTCTTGCTCTAGTGTGGAGTGCAGTGGCGTGATGATTGCTCACTAAAGCCTTGAACTCCTGGGCTCATGTGATCCTTTTGACTCAGCCTCCTAAGTAGTTGGGATTACAGGCACATGCCACCATGTCTGACTAAATCTTTATTCATTTATTTTTTATTTTTGTAGAGATGGGGTCTTGCTATGTTGACCAGGCTGATTTTGAACTCCTGGCCTCAAGTAATCCTCCTCCTTTGGCCTCCCAAACTGCTGGGATTATAGGTGTGAGCCACTGCACCCAGCCACCATTGCTTACTTTTTGTTGTAGACAGAGCAGGAGATGTGACACAGATAATTTCCCATTGGATCATGCAGTGAGAATTCCTTTAAACCTTACTGAAGCAGAAAGTGAGAAGAATGGGCTATTTATCTCCCAAATTGTAAGGCATATTTATGTTCCTGCAAGAGCCGTGAATGCCATGCTTTTGGCAAGGAGAAGCCTTGGTTCAGCCATGGCTTTGGCTTGGAAGAAAAACTACCAGATGAGTGACTGTTCATTGCCATTGGTATAAGAACAAGGTCAATTTAGCATTTTTCACCTGCAAACTTTCATAGATGGGAACAAAGCTATGTTCCAGTTTAACACTGTTGCACCAATAGACTCCTGGTTTGTGATGGTGTCCTTTGGACTTGGAAGGAAACGAACTCTGTTACAGGACCCAAACTGTTCTTGGATAGATGATTTATCCACAGAGGAAATTATGTGCTGGTGGGCTCTTGGCTGGTACAACCAGGCTGCTGAGTAGATATATGCACACAAAGTCAGCATTAGGCAAATTGGGAGAGCAAACTTATGCCAAAGAGCATGTTTCAAACTGTAATGTGCAGAAGAATCACCTGGGGATCTTGCTAGAGTGCAGATTCTGACTACTCTGCAGTGGCACCTAAGTGAATACATTTCTAACAAGTCCCTGGTGACACTGATCCTGCTGGTCCACAATCAAAACATTGAATCTGGCGAGGCAATAGAGAACATTTCTAGAAATTCACATCACTGTCAAGTTCTGTTTATCACTCTTGGCCTTGTTGGCACACAGTTCAGAAGAGAACTGGCAATTTTCACAAGACTATTTAAATCTGGGAAGTTGTGACAACTGAAGAGATCCAGGTTGGGTTTCATTGTTTGTTTGGAGATAGGGAAAAAGTTGCCTCAGTTGTCCTACTCTTTGGCACATATGCGTGAAGAGACCTTGTGCAAATACCTTCTCCCCAGGTTTGATTTGTTTAATAAAGCCTTCAGGTTAATTCCAAGCCTTCTGTATGGCACAGAAGAGTGTTTTGTTCTCCAACCCAGCTTCTTTCACTAGATAACCTTGGCAAGACATATTCATTGAAATGGGATTTTAAGAACCCAGAAATCAAAAACAGACATGCATGCTTAGCTGAGACTGGTTTTGCCTTCCAATTTTGCATTGTAAGGACTGATGCAAGTGACTTCCTCTGCTCACTTTCAGGAAAGAAGAGACACTGTGGATGTGTCTTAGGAATGCCCTCCTTTTTGTTCGCATCAGCTACTTGACTAAATGTGTGCTTCCACTTCCCAGGCAATGTGTGGGTGGATGGCTCAAGGCAAATTCAACACATTGTTTAAAAAAAAAAAATGCATCCATGACCCTTTCTGTTGAGAGCAGGCGGGGAGCAAACTCTGTTTTATACCTTTCTTTTTTTGCAGCTTTATAATTGTTATGTGGTTAACATGCATTATTCAAAGAACTTGATTTGGTACTAATCCCTGAACTACTCTCTGAGCTGCCTATTATGTTCCCTGTTTTAAGATGAGAAAACTCAAATTCTGATCAGGGAACTCATTCAAGGCTGCTGTACAATGTGGAGGTAGAGCCTGGATTTATGCTTAGATCTGCTCTAGAGCTCTAAACTCTTACTACTACTCGGGGTTTGACAGAGGCCACATTATGGGTTGAATTGTGTTCTCCCCCAAAATATAGTGAAATCCTGGCTGGGTGCAGTGGCTCACTTCTGTAATCTCAGCACTTTGGGAGGCTGAGGCAGGTGGATGACTTGAGGTCAGGAGTTCGAGACCAGCCTGGCCAACATGGTGAAACCCTTTCTCTACTAAAAATACAAAAATATTAGCTAGGTATGGTAGCGGCCACCTGTAATCTCAGCTTCTTGGGAGGCTGAGGAAGGATAATCACTTGAAACTGGAGGCAGAGGTTGCAGTGAGCCAAGATCTTGTCACTCCACTCCAGCCTGGGTGACAAAGCAAGAATGTCTCAAAAAAAAAAAATCCTAATTCTCTCTATCTGTGAATATGACTTTATTCAGAAGTAGAGTCTTTGTAGATATAACCAAGTGAGAATGAAGTCATACTGGATGTGGGTAGGCCCTAATCTAGTGATTGACATCCTTACAAGAAAAAGAAAACTTGGACACAGGCAGATGGACACCGAGTGGGAAGGCTATGTGAAGACAGAAGCAGAGATAGGAATGATGCAGGTACAAGCCAAGAATCACCTGGGGCTACTAGAAGCCGAAAGAATAAGTAGGACCTCTACTAGAGGCTTCAGAGGAGGTACGGCCTCCCAGCACCTTGATTGCAGACTTCTAGCCTTCAGAATGGCATCCAGCTCATTATACTCTCTTCAGGTAACACAGGAAAGCTAAGATAGGCCAGGATCATACACTTAACATTTTGTTAAGTGTGTAGATCTTAATTTGTGTTCTTACTACAAAAAAATTAAGAAAAAATAAAAATCAATATAAAACCGAGTACGTAACCAGGGTGAGATTTAAGGAAACCAGCAGTTGGTGGGGCCTGTTATTAAGTAAAAATATACTTGGATCTACTGTAATTCAGGAAAGGGGGAAGGAAAGAAATTGTAGGGGTGAGGGTGGGAGGAGAGGGAAGGACACAACAAAAAAAGTTCAAGGGTGAGAGAGAGAAGGAGAGGGAGGAGGGAGAGAGAGAAAGTCATCTTTACACAATAGGCCTTTCTGCTGGGGATGCCATCAGGTCAGGACCCCAGCACAGTCCTATAGCCCCCACCCAATCTATGTTAACAAAGTATCTAATAAATGGCGTGCACTTCATAGGTCTTATTGTATAATACACATTATGAGAAAGATGTGGTTTACTTTCATTCATTTTCGTAAACGTGAAAAGTGAGGCCTAGAAAGGTTTACTTGCCCAAAGCTTCCTAAATGGCAGAAGATGGAGCTGGGTTCCTTCTGTCTGGCACTCCCCTCCACTGACCCTGGCATGGGGAACAGGAAGGCATACCCTGCTAGAGAGACTGAGTTTCTCCTGGAGTGCCCATAAGTCAAAGGAAAAAGAGCTATGGTGGGTACAGTGCAGTGTGCTGTGGCTCATTCATATGTCATGATGGCAGAAATGCTCATTTTATGATAGTCACTAACAGCAAAAATCTTGAAATGTCTTCTTCAGCCTATTCATTAGTTTAGTTACAATGTAGCTCAAGTGGGTACAGAAAGAACAGGAGGTAAGCTGACTGTCTTTGTGCTCACTGTTTTGGGAGCATACAAAACACCTTGGAGCGGCTTGTCAGTTTCTGCTCTTCACAGACATTTCCGTTTGGCTGGAGCTGATCTTTGAAAGGCATCTGTGAGGGTGGTGACAGTGCCGTATGTGTTACACACAGGCAAGGCATCGAGAGAACTGAAAAAATGCGGATAGGGAGCCTGGCCAAAGGTCAGTGGTTGATTCACTGATTCGGAGTACAAAGCTTTGGTGCTGTCTGAGTTTCAGGCACCATGTCTTTGAGAAATGCTGTAACAGGAGTTACAGGTGGCGTAGATCACATTACACTTTTGATTACAAGGCTCCAATGGCTTCCCCTTAATCTTTGGAACATAGACTGAATTCTTCTTACTGCCAAGTGGGCCAGTTTCTACCTGCAGCTCAGACCTCATTCTGTTCCACTTTCCTGCTCACTCACTACATTAGTCTCCTTGCCATTTGGGTGCCCACTAAATGTGTACCTGCCTCAGGGCCTTTGCACTTCCTGTATGTGAATCATATCTTCACTGCCTGAAATATCTTCTCAGGTATCTTCCCACGGTTTTCACCTTCTCCTCATTCAGTCTCATCTCAAATGTCATTTCCTCGGGGACATCTTATTGAAAATAGCAACCCCAGCCACACTCTATCTTGATACACTGCACTTAGGATTTTCTGCATACATATTCTTTGTCTTTTTCACTGAAACGTAAGTGCCAGGTGGGTAAGGATTTATCGTGGATACCACTGTGTCTAATACTTGAGGACCACTTGCCAAGGATGGGTTGAATGAATGAAAGAGCAACCAGAATAAAAATGTGAGAGAGGCAGGTTAAGGGCTATAGGAGAGCATCAAAGGGATATTCCTGACTTAGGAAGTTAAGATCAGAGACATGCCCAGATAAAAATGAATCTGAGCAGAGTGCTGAAACCAACGTGAGGTAGAGATAGGTGAAAAGGGTAGGGAGGAACTTGGCACAGACAGTGGGTAGTACACTTGAAGGGATAAATACGATATCACATTATGGGGTGGAGATTATGGCATTGAGAAGGGAGAGATTAGACTAGGGCAAGAGTTTTATACCCCATGCTGATGAGTTTGGGTCAATATATTGTATTCAGTGAAGGAAAGAGCCCAGCATCTTGTGGTTTGTAAAGTTTTCCAGGGCAGGATCAACGCCTCAACCTTCCTCCACCCTGTCATTACTTAGGTAGATGCTGTCTGGTCTGAAATACTCAGTGAAGCCTCAGATTTATCCTCCTGTATGGGGCTCAGGTTGGTTTCCTGATATACACCTCGTGCACGATCTGGCAAGTTTCCAGGAACATGAGTGACAAGGCAAAACAAGGCACCCTGAAATTACCTATAATGAAAATGACTGGTAATCTCCAGCGATTACTGTGTTTGTGAGTGACAGGGCTGCACTATGTGCAAAATCTTTTGCTAGGGCAAAAATAAATTCTGTGGCATTTTCAAGTTGAGGTTTTTGGGTTTTGTTTTTAATGAAAATAGCTTCATATCTTTAGCATTATGTATTCTTTTGCCTTCATAATGAGTCTGATTACAGATATCTAATGTGCTATTTGAAGAGATATGTGTGTAAGTCTTTTTTTTTTTTTTTTTTT
>NW_016107617.1:707315-771302 GCF_001604975.1 Cebus imitator
GATTACAGGCACGCGCCACCATGCCCAGCTAATTTTTTGTAGTTTTAGTAGAGACGGGGTTTCACCGTGTTGACCAGGATGGTCTCGATCTCTTGACCTCGTGATCCACCCTCCTCGGCCTCCCAAAGTGCTGTGATTACAGGCGTGAGCCACGCCTGGCCATGTGTAAGTCTTAAAAAATATAAACCCAAATTAAAATGAAAGCAATAGTATAATTCTTACACTATTAAGAATAGTATACCTTTTATGCTGTAGTTTTATGTTTATATTTAACATATACACACACACCATATATATACTTATGCATAGTACTTATATACTATATTTATAATTACAAACAGTGGGGCAGCATTAAGATTCCAGAGGTCCCACCCATGGCCTGTCTGAATTTTTGGAGCACCCTACAAGTCAAAGGAAAAAAAAGGGAACTTGCGTCAGGAGGGGGCCTAATGTGCATTCCAAGGCTGAAACACGGGGAATGAAAGGTAGACCTGGATAGCCTGATTGTCTGTCTCCACTGAAACTCATGGTCTTCTGTGGAAGACAGCTTCCTATAATGGAGAAAAGGGGTCTAGGAATAATCGGGCACATTCCCTGCTCCCCAACTCCAGAAACACAAGTTCTTCCAAACCAACACAAGGAGTTTGGGGCTTTGTTGATTTTTTCCTTGAGTTTAACAATATTGAACTGCTTATTGAAAGCAGAAGTCTTCACAGTTGTTTGGAAGCCTTACTCAAATGAGTCCTACTGGGGAACCCAAAATGTACAATGGATGATGGGGAACTTGTCGTGGTTGACACCGAGGGGAGGACCCCACTCAGCCACCCACATCCCCTCACTCCCCGGTCCACTTCCTGATGACCCTAGACTGTTCTTCTATCAAAGTTTGTAAAAAACATATACATGCATGCATATACACAATTTTAAAATTATATATAACATGTTTTATATAATATTTGTATTTTTATATTTGTTTATGTTTAAATTATGTTTAATTTTGATGAAAACATAAATGCCACATGAGTAAGGATTTATCATGGATACCATCTTGTCTAATACTTAGGGACCACTTGCCAAAGATGGGTTGAATAAAAGAAACAGGATAACCTGTTGAGGTTTTTTCAGAGGACGGATGTGACTTTGACTACAGAAGTGGTAAAAGGAAGTAGAAGGAGATAAACCATGTATCAGAGGTAAAAGTAACAAGACATAGTGATTGAATTGACTTTCAATTTCACTTTTACACAGTCTTCAAATTCTCAATTTTATATGCATACACAATTTTAAAATTACATATAATACATATATTTTATTAATATTTATATTTTTATATTTGTTTACATTTATGTATAAATTGCACTTATTTTTTCTGGTGAAGAAATTCCACCCTACCCCCAAGCCATCTCACATCTCATCTGAAGTACTTCCCTGGGATCCTACCAGGCTGCTGAGAGAGCTAGGGAAGATCATCCAACCACATAATGTTGGGATGCCATGCTATTACGAGTGACTGATTTCCAACCTCTATTACTGCCTTCAAACTCTCCATCCCAATTGGCTTCTGTCCCTCTTCCTGGCAAACTCCTTTGTTCCTGTGAATGAAAGTTTAGGCTAGCTCTCCAAACCTTATTACCTTCCTATCCCTGTACCTGTATAAAGTTAAATGCACCTTGCCCTTTGGGTTCTCCAACAGACCATGACCTTCCTCTCTGTCAACCCTGATCACTTTGAGACACGGATCAGGTGCCACCTCTCTCAGGAAGCCTCCTCTGGCTCAGGCAGAATGAGGACCTTTCTCATCCCTGCACCTTATAGCACTCTGTGATTTCCATGCAACTGGCCAATCTACCACCTTTGTTATTATCATTATTTTTTTTTTGCCATGTTTGCTTACCTATACTATTATTTGATGACTGTTTTCTGCATATTAACCTTAAAACAACTCATATTTTTAAGGAAGGTAGGCTTTATATAACAAAGTACATGAAAGCATGTGCTCAAAAATTAAAGATTTGGTGAAGCATATAAAATGACAGAAACCAGTTACATCCTGTAAAATCCTATAATTATACAAAATTAACCAAGACGAGTGTTCCATGATATTCTCAATTTCATAAGCACTCAAAATTCAATCTTCTGAATTTGGAAGTTAAAAAAGGGCTTGCTTTATAGAGCATGGGAAGTTTAAAAAAAAAAAAAAAGGAAATCTTTACAGCAATATTTTCTATTGTGGTTCCATAAAAGTGAACTCTCTGATAAGAATGCAGTTAAATGGCACATGGGGCAAACTGTGAGCATACAGCACAGGAGAGCACAGTAAATACATATGTGCAATGGTTCTGGCTTGGCCAGAGAGCTCATAGGAAAAGAGAGGACAAAAGGAGCTTGAAATTTTTGTGGCAGAGACAGTGACTTGTAGACTAGTTCCTGGGATTGTTTTGGAGGCATCTGACCTAAGAGATTTTGGAAATTTCTGGTAATCTTAAAGGCTCCACCATCTGCTGCAATTTTTTTTTGTTTTTGTTATTTTTATTTTGTTTTGTTTTTGTTTTTAAGACAGAGCCTCACTCTGTCACCTGGGCTGGAGTGCAGTGGTGCGATCTCAGCTCACTGCAACTTCAGCCTCCTGGGTTCAAGCGATTCTGCTGTCTCAGCCTCCCAAGTAGCTGGGATTACAGGTGGATGCCACCATACCGGGCTAATTTTTTGTATTTTTAGTAGAGACGGGGTTTCACCATGTTGGCCAGGCTGGCCTTGAACTCCTGACCTCAAGTGATTAATCTGCCTCGGCCTCCCAAAGTACTGCGATTACAGGCATGAGCCACTGCGCCTGGCCATGTGCTGGTATTTTGTAAATAATATTTTCATTTTCCTTTAAAATAAATTGTTTCAATTATTTAAAAAAAATAGATGGGAAACCAATGACTGTGCCAACTTAACATGGTGCTCTTGATGATTGTGCTGTCACTTAAGCATTATTCAAGTGTCAGTCTCCATGGAAACTGCTCCATTGTAATGAATGGCGAAGCATACGTGGGTAGTCATGCTAAACAGGAAATTAACCTGCCTGTCGGTTCCCTTGTGACTTTTCCTCAGATACAGGAAGGGAAGACCTTAGGATCTGGCCCATTAACTGACTCAGTAGGCAAGAAATGACTAAACCAGGAAACTCAGACTGTAGAGAAAGGTTAATGCTGAAATGTAGCCTAGCTTTCTGTTCTTGGCAATCTTCTCAAGAAATGCATTTTTCTCTTACTTGGCAACAAGATAGTATTTTTGAGGCTAGCAAGCGAGGAAACATACAGAAAGAAGTTTTTTATCTAAGTGGTGCAAAGCTTAGTTCTGGGCAAGCTAGAATGTAACTTCAGTTAATTTAAGCTGCTTATTATGAGAAAAGTAGCATGTTTTTCTATAAGCTTATACTCATTTCAATTCAGTATTAATTTTTAACTTCATTTTCACTGTCAGTCACATAAATCATTTATTTTTGATGTTATTGGTATATTATACATAAAGAATTTAACCTTTCCCAAAGAGAGGTCTGGCTCTTGGGAGATGATCTTCACTGGTCTGTGTGTCTCCTCCTAGCCAGATAGTGACAATGTGATTTAGGGTGGTGATTGGTCATGCAGAAAAGACCACATTGTGATTTATGGCAGAAGCTTTGGGTCACATGGTGTCCGTCAAACTAAAGACTGAGTTCAACCACAGAGGCAATTAATCAATCATGTGAACATAATAGAGCACCAATAAACACTCAGAACTCTGAGGCTCAGTGAGCTTTCCTGATTAGCAATACTCTGTACATACTGTCACACAAAGATACAGGAAAGTAAGATGTCTATGACTCCTTGTGGAAAGGACTCTACATTTGACACTTCCCTTGAACCCTGTCCCATGCACTTCTCTTGGTAGATTTTAATCTACATCCTTTCCCTGGAGACAAATTGTAAGTATAACAGCTTTCACTGAATTTTGTGATTCCTTCTAAGCCAATTACCAAAACTTACAGTAGTTTTGAAAAAATCTCCTCCCCAATCTTGTAATTGGGGATAGTTTTAGGGAGTGTTCCTTTTAAAGTTTGTAGCTTGCTTAAACTCTTCACACACATACAAAATACAACTTTATGCATAGGGTCATACATGTAATATATAGACAGAGATGTCTTTGAAAAGATCTCAAAATAATGGCCTTGTGTATTGGAGAAATTTTCCTCTTTTCCATAATACAGATAAATGATCAAAAATACAATCAACTTAATTTAGGGAATATGGCTCTAAAAAGATATAACCAACCTACTTGTGTTTTCTATGCCTAAGGGTATAGAAGTCAATCTGAGTATGTATGTAAGCTCTGAAGTTCAAGTCAATGGGATTTATTATGGGTGGTGAAGTGGAATTGAAAGTTGAAACCAGTGTTGTTGCTTTTACCTCTCATACATCGTTTATCTCCTTCTACTTCTTTCCATCTCTACCACCAACTCTGTACTCAAAGCTAACACTGATACCTCAACTTATAAAATATTTCCAAGCTGAATTGTTCCATGTGTCAGCTAGAGTGATTTATTTTAGAAACATAATTTAGATCATGGTACATTCACCTTCTGTGATTAAAACTCTTAAATGTCCTCCCAGTGCTCTTAGAATAAAGACAAAACATTCCTGAATTTGTCTGCAAATATTGGTGCCACTTGATGCATATCAATGTCCCAGGCTTTATCTTGAACCACATTCCCTGTGGCTCTCTTCTCTCTAGTCACACTGGCCTTTCTTCAGTCTTTTACATTTACCATATTTCTACAGCATGGTCTTTACACAAGTTCTCTTTGCCTAGCTTTCCCACTCACGTTTTGTTTACTAATGCCTATACATTGTTCATGCAAACCTTTCTTTTAAGAAAGCTGCTTTGGGGCCAGGCATGATGGCTCACGCCTGTAATCCCAGCGCTTTGGGAGGCCTAGGTGGGCGGATAACGAGGTCAACAGATCAAGACCATCCTGGTCAACACGGTAAAACCCCATCACTACTAAAAATACAAAAATTAGCTGGATGTGGTGGTGTGTGCCTGTAGTCTCAGCTAATCAGGAGGCTGAGGCAGGAGAATTGCTTGAACCCGGGAGGTGGAGATTGCAGTGAGTCAAGATAGTGCCACTGCACTCTAGCCTGGTGACAGAGCGAGACTCCACATCAGAAAAAAAGAGAGAGAAAAAGAAGCTGCTTTTGACCTCTGTAGCTTTGTTTTATAATTCCCTATACTGCTAATTCAGAGGTTTTTCACAGTTGCAGTTTTGTATTTGTTATCAATTGGTAACCTGTGTCCCCAGCTAGAACGAGTGCTTTGGAGTTGGGTGGATCCTTGGTTCTGCACTTTTCACAATGATCTCATGTCATTTTTATGCAGTTAGGCTTCAGAATGAACTTTGTTTAGATAATTATTGTGAGGTAGGATGCTAGCAGCTTCCACTCTGAAGTTATTAGTTAGAATGAGTAATCATAGACTAAACATTGCCACCCAGAATCATCATTTGTATCTAAGAAGTTCTTTCAGATGTGTTTTGCCCTGGTTGATTTTCCCTGAACATTTTTTTAAAAAAGAGAGCCCTTGACATTCCAAGGATGACATGGGTAGGAGAGTTGGCCAAGGTGGTGCCATTTTGGGCTTCAGTAATATGTAGAGTGTATGAGATACTGATCCCTCTAGACCTTGGCATGGCTAGTCAAGGCCTGGGGTAACCTTGCTTAACAGGTCAAGCCATCAGAAGTCTTGTCTGGGGTCTGGGCTCTCTTGAAGGCTTCAACAGAGAAAGAACTGGTGATTTGTCCCAGGGTTTCCATAGTTAAGCAGAAAAATTAAGAATATCCAGCTCTTGCTATTTTGCCATAAAGTGTGGCCAAGAAGGTACTCTGTCCACCTGGACATGAGATTCAGTACATGTATTCAACTGCCCAGGGTGAACAAGAGCCGTATGGAGCTCCAGGATATGCCCAGAGAGCCAGGCAGTTGGGGACATCATGGAAAGATGGCTGGATGGGCATTCTGGCAGGTCTAGGTCCAGTTGCTGATCCATATATTTGTGTTCACATATATATTGAATACTTCTTTCTGTTGTAACTGATGTACCATTTTAGTAGTGTCCTGTCTAGCTGCATGACAACTGCTGCAATAATGCAATGTATTCAGCAAATTATTTTAAAAACTAGAAAGAAAAAAATGCTTGGCTAGGATTCAAAATTCATTCATACTATCAAAAGATATTTTAATATATTTTTCAATAAAAGAGAAGCTATTGGATTGTTCAAATATAAATTCAACTGTTACACATTTCTGAATTGTAGAAAAAAAAACCTTCAAATTTTTTATCATTCACTCAAAGTTTTTCATTTATGCTTTTTATAAAGATTTAGAAGAGAGTATCACCAAAAAGTCTTGACCAGCAATTTTTTTATAACCCTTTATGTATATAAGTTGATGTTCAATAGCTGTTCATGGAAGCAAGCCTGAGTTTTCTTTCAAAACTTGGAAAATGTTAGGTTTTGAAGTTTGATACAAAATAAATATTCAATCACTTCTTTAAAACTTTTGAATTAGTAATCATACTTAAATAACATGTGACTTTTTTCAGCAAGCTTTACATAATTTCCCAAAATCCTCTCCAGTTTACCCAATGTGCTTTATCAATATTACCATTTTTATATGAACTAAAACAGGAAAAATCTCTGTCTTAATGGATGCTTGGAATGCACAGATGACCTATTAAATCTATTTTGTGTGCTGGTCAATAGAGCCCAGCAGAAATGATGGACAGGGTTAGAAATTGGCTGCAAGGAACAAGAGCTACTTATTTTGGAGACAAGATAGTATGAAGAGACAGTTTCATTTTGAAAACAGCTTGTTGGTAATCATTTTTGAAAATGAATTTTGTGTGTGGCCTCAAGATACAGAACTTGGTGCAACCTTTATAAGAAGCCATGTGACCTTAGTAAATTATACAACTTCTTTGCCTCCATTTCTGCAGGTGTCAAATGTATATTATAACAACTAGCTCAAGGGTAATTGTCAAGCATGAATGAATGATCTTTGTAAAAAGCATGATATAGCACCTGTGCCTAGTAAGCAAATGGGAAAGACTGGGCCAGATGGTAGTATGTTCCCTATTACTAGAAGTATTCAAGCATATTATGGAAGATCACATTTTTAGACTGGCACAGTTGCAATCAAATCTTTAATAACCCTAAGATCCTCTGTATCGCTGAAACTCCCAGATTGGAAGTGGCAGAGCTGTCTCTAGAATAAACACCACAGCCTGGGTTGTGGGCTTTCCACCAAAAAAAAAAAAAAAGTCTTAATGTGAAATCTTTCAATGAATCCCCATAAGAATTTTTTAGTGAGAATGTTGATGAAGACCCTTATCTTTCTTAGGAAAGAACTTACAGTAGCATGCATTAGACTTACTTGGGGGGCTCATTAAAACACAGATTAATGGATCTCAACCTCAGAGTTTCTGATTCAGCAGGTCTGGAATGGGACCCCAAAATTTGAATTATTAATAAGTGTACAGACATTGCAGATGCTCCTGGTCCTGAGATCAGAGTTGAGAACATTAGAGCAGTGCTGCATCGAAACAATGCTTCTCAGTTGTGGCTGACATTAGATTCCCCTGGGAAGATATTTAAACTTAAATCTGTATGTAACTTACCCTAAACCAGTTACATAGAATCCTGGGTGATGGAGCCTAGGGACAGGTGTATGTTAAAAGGTGTCCAAGTGATTCAAATGAGCAGTCATTGCTGAGAACCACAGAGATAGAATATCCATATTTTAGCTGGTGATCATCTTGCCACTAGATCCTAATGTTGGGTTAATTTTTTCATTAATTTTTATGACTGTCTTTCTCTTTTGTATTTCTTTGTCTTTTTTTTTAATGTCACAGTGACATTTGAAAAAAGAAGTGTTTTTGTACTCTGAGTCTGTTCCAATAAGTTGCATCCCCTCCTCTTCCTAATTATTCCAGAGCTGACTTACTGTTAGCAATTAGATGAAAATCTGTAGCCTGTAATTAAGATCAGTATATATGACAGTACAGATGGAGTTTGAATATTTTATTATTTATGCTTTTATTACTTTATGTGTTTTTAAATCATTGTGCTTATATGAGTAACTTAAAGCATCTTTTAAGTGAATTTATAACTTGCAGTATATTTTGTTTTCTACTAAGACAGAAAAACCTTCAGATAACAATAGCCAATTGAATTGCACCAAGTTTTCACATTTAATTTTTAATGTAGTTAATGATGGCTCTTTGAAGCCAGAGTAAAATGTTCATAACTAGTGGACTCATATCTGCCATAGGGGTTAGGTTTTTAAATCAGCACACGTGGCAAAGGCTGTACATTTCAAAATTTCTTTCAGAATCCTTTAAATCTGCATTATCCAGACTGTGCTCCCAAGATCCGCATTATGGGCATCACCCAGGAGACTGTGAAAAATGTGGTGTCTCCACAACTTATTGGATGTACACCCACAGTTTAACAAAATCCTTGGGTGATGTTATGGACATTAAAATTTGACAAGCATTGTCTTATTCAATAATCAATAAGGCCTGAGTCTTCAGTAGCTGAAGGGTTCACAATTATTTACTTGGTTTCTCTTTGCAGTTTAATTGAGGCTTCAGTTTTCCTTTTGAAATGGAGGCCTGACTCTGGGTTGGACAAGGAAACTAGGAAGAACAGTTTTTTAATTTTCTTTCTTCCCTGTGCTCTCCCTTTTCTTCTATATAGATTTTATGTGGTCTAATACATGTTACCTGAAAATGCATGCATTGAAACTCCCTTGTATTTTATATGATTGTGTAAAAAATGGATTGCCCATCTACAATAGGCTTGCTCATGAAGATGCAATGGCATATGGTTCCCACTGTCATGGAGCTTAGTGTTTGAAAATGTCTAACTGAAGATCATCAGTGCTTAGCAGCCCTTCAATGCATGAAGCATACTGTGTTCTGTGCAATTTAGTCTTCCATTTCCAAATATCTCTAGTGAAGAACATCTGTTAGGAATCCCTGTGAACTGACCATCCATTATTTTGGCCAAAAGGGAGTTTTCTGAGTGAAGCTCCTACCTTACTACCACCAGTTTAATTATACTCCTTCAATTCTTACTGAGGCCTGAAGGGACAACTTGAAATAAAGGCAACCACTTGTATCTTCAGTATGAGCTTCCAGAACCAGGCATCCAGTGGTCAAGGACAATTAATGGCATTGGGAATGAAAAGCATCTTTGGGGACAGACTGGGCAGTGTACCAAGGGGATCCCCTCTATCATTATGCCAAAGCTTCTTACTCATGGCCAATCCCAAGCATGTCAGGATGTTCACGGTGCCAATTCTACATCTTATATCAGCAGTCTCCAAATATTCTAAACAACTTCATGCATCTGTTCCCTGAGGAAAAGGGAAAAAAGGGGCTTTATTTTTCACTGCCCTTATGGGATTTTATTGATTGCACTTTCTGGATGCTTGCTTTCTGTTAACAACTGTCTTGAAGAAAAAAGCTTCTCACCTATGAAGGGAAGGAAAGAATGACCTGTGAGATGAGGACTGATCACCTAATCCCAGGATCTGAATTTGCTATCTCTTAAAACTATTTACATTCCTGCCAGCTGTTGGCTGTCCTTAAAATGCCACAAGATACTTGTCAGTGTCCTTTCTTTCCTCACAATGTGTGGCAGATGTTTGGGGTTTCATGTCTTTAAATACCTTTCATCAGTGCAAAAACTGCATTTCCTGGTGGCTGTTATCCGGTATAATGGCTGTTGTATAATGATTTATTGTGTTTAATCAGAAATTACAACTTGCTTCTGAATAAAAGGAACAAAGCACATAGTACAGGATATATATGACTAAATCTATTTACTATTTATGAAGAATGTAAAAGCTTTAGCAATCTCCTTCAAAGATAAACTGTCAAGTTTGGGAAAAAAAAAAAACTGCAGCTGTTTAAAATTTTAAATCTTTAGCTGAATGACTGATCTAGACTGAGACACTCTATTTGAGTATCTTTTTTAAAACAAAGCTGTTGAAGACAATTTTCTCTGTTACGTATTTTCTTTACTACACAGCAAGCTGAGAGCTTGGTGGTGTTCCCAGGAGAAGTGCTGATGTTGAGATGCTTAGATCCTACAATTCCAGCTTAACAGTCCTTCTGGCTGTCATTGAAAGACCACAGAGATGTGTTGTTGGGAAAGAGGGGCAGGTTTCTGCCTTGAGTTCAGGGGCATTCACTGAGTTGTGGGGATATGCCCTTGTTGAAAGCAGGTTGTTTTCTTATTTGAACACAAGAGATTTCTAAGATGTTCCAAAGGAGATCTGATCTCCCAAAAGTAGTAGACGATTCTCCTAAATGCTGGTTTAGAAGGGATACCAATTTCTGAGTATCAGCTATGCATCAGATCGTATCCTGGGACTTTAGTCTGTGCCATCTTACCCAGTCTTGAAATAACTTCCTTACAGAGGGTACTGAAACCCTGTGTTGACAGATGAGGCAACCTAGATAGAAGATGTTTGTTTCAGTGTTGTACCTGGTCCAACTCCAAGGCCTGTAACTCTGACCCTAGACTGGCTCTCTAGTCAAAGATACCTCACTTGCTTCCTCTGGGATCAGATAACTGTTTTTAGGCAATCAAGTTACTCTTTGTAAGAAAAAAAAATCTGTTTTGAAACTATAAAGTTGGTTAGAAGCTTAGAACTGCACTAAATTAAAAACGCTCATAGCAGTCTTATAAAGAGGGCTAAGAAAATACTTCTTTGTAATCCTTCCCAATAACATGATTTAAAAAAAAAAAGGAACAAAAACAAGTAGCAGGAAAAAAAAAAAGCTGATTTTTGAAAAAAGATGAATTTCATGATTAGGTCAGTGTTGTCTACTCACCACCAGCGGTATAGTTCAAATGAGATCAATCTGAATCACAAATTTTCAAAGTAAAAAAAAAAAAATGTTTCATAAAAGTAACTCATTTATTATAGAATTTAGAAAGTACATAGGCTTTTTTCCTGATCATAAGAGCTGCTCTAAATACTTTGGTTTGAAATGTGTATGTAGAGAGTTGAAGGGAGAATACATCTATTTTTTCCTATTGTCACCAATTTCTAGTAAATATTTCTGTAGAGATATCCTCTCTAAACTTTATGTAACTACGTTTACATTTACATCGTGACCTGGGGTCTGATGATGGGGCTTTCTCAGAGAACTAGGTGGTCAGTTTTTCCCCAGATATAGCATCTTTCTTACCTGAAATCAAACTCTGAGCTTTGAACTTTCAGGTCAGGATTGACTGTAACCCAGGGACCACTAAGGTGAGGTGGTTGCCTGAACTTTTCCACTGTTCTGAGAGATTACCCTTTGCCATCAGTAGCTTTGGGATTTTTGAGCGTAGATTTTTATAAAGTCTACAGACATATCCTCTTCCTAAGCTAAGATCTGCACATGTACCCCAGAACTTAAAGTATAAAAAATAAATAAGTGTAGAGTCTCTGACAATACCTCCTGCCCTAATGCTGCTACATATCTTTTCTGCTACTCATCAGTTGTTAAACCCCAATTGGCCCCTTTATCTCTATAGGGTAGATTCCTATAGCCTTCAGAAGAGAATTTGTGAATATTCACAGCTGAGTTCTAATTGTTTTTTCTGCTCTTCTCTAGGCTTACACATCATAGAGTAGCCCAGGTGTACTTAACTGGAAGTAATTGTGCCCTCAGAAAACATGAGGCAATTTCTGGAGATGTCCTTGGTGCTCAGCATTGGGGTGGAAGTCAAAGACACTGCTAAACACGCTATGATGCAGAGGACAGCCCTCATGTCAGCAGTGTCATGGTTGAGAAGGTCTGTGGTCTAGCTATACTGGAAAACAGACCTTCCACAAACACACCATATATTTACCTACCGCTGGAAGGTAGTCCTTTGGTTAGAGCATGATCTCTGGGCCCAGACAGCCTAGGTTTGTCTCCAAGATCCCCTACTTATCAGCTGTGTGACTTTGAGAAAATTATTTAAAATCTCTATACCTCAGTTTCCTTATCTGTAAAAGGAGCCTAATGATGTCTATCACATACAGTTGTATAATTAAATGAGTTAATACTTATTAAAGACTCAGAATAGTGGCTGGTGCATGGGAAGAACCCAATATGTACCACACAGCATGGCTGCCACTGCTGCTGCCACTTTATGCGTTTGGACTTTATTTAGGATGATTCTTCTGCCCAGAACACCTTCTCCCACATTGCCTCATCCTCTAACCCATAGTTAGAATTTCCCCTTGCAAATGGCCCCCTTCAGCCATCTTTACATACTTCTACTATAAGTGGATGTATAGTGCCTGGCAAGGGGTAATTTGTTCTCCCTTCACCTTTTAACTGTAAGCCCTCGGAGGGGCTACAGCTGCTCTATCTCAGCTTTACACACACAGTTTCTCACAAGAGTATCCACTCCATAAATTAAAAGCAAACTTTTCTTTCTTTTCAGACTTAATATAACCATTTTAGTAAGCCCCACAAGGCTATTTTTTGAACACACGAAGCCTGGTTTTTTTTTTTTGAGACGGAGTTTCGCTCTTGTTACCCAGGCTGGAGTGCAATGGCGCGATCTCGGCTCACCGCAACCTCCGCCTCCTGGGTTCAGGCAATTCTCCTGCCTCAGCCTCCTGAGTAGCTGGGATTACAGGCACGCACCACCATGCCCAGCTAATTTTTTGTATTTTTAGTAGAGACGGGGTTTCACCATGTTGACCAGGATGGTCTCGATCTCTTGACCTCGTGATCCACCCGCCTCGGCCTCCCAAAGTGCTGGGATTACAGGCTTGAGCCACTGCGCCCGGCCCGAAGCCTGGTTTTAAATAGAGCATTTGCAGTACCTTTATAACCCCTGCGGTAATGGCGGAACCTCCTGAATAGTTGGCACTAAAAGCAAGAAGCATAATGAAAGTGCAGAGTGGAATGCTGTTTCCTCCCTCAGGCGCAAGACAGACACTCATCTTCAGCTATGCCAGCCTTCTGGCCTTGGGGAGACATACACCACGAACTTCTATGTAGAGCTAGTAATTTGCCCCTCCTTTTAAAGCCGTCTGTCTTGATTCTCCATTCTGGTTTGAGCTAGATAGGGTGACAAGTGGCTACTCACTGCTGATGATCATCTGTGAGTAGAAGAAACCAAAATAATTTTGTATACTGCATTGCAAATCTGAATCTTCTATAATGAGATAACTTTTTGTTGTTCTCTCTTTGGCTTAAAATTATTTTTTTCAGTTCAAAAATATTATGGCTCTTTAATGAAGAAATGCTGAGGTATAAAGAAATCAGAAGAGTTTCTAAAACTTCTGTCACTAATTCCTTGGGTCATTTTCTTAGCCTTCCTGAACGTTACTTTATACTTCTATAAATGAAGATAATGACACCTAACTCAGTGAGATGCCCTGAAGATAAAATGAGATGCTGAATTTGCAGGCACATAATAAAACAAAACTATAAAATGTTACATAAGGGCAAGTTGATTGTAATAGTTAATTGATGATATAATTTTTAAGTTATATGTATCTTTCTTTTTGCCTATTTTGTACTTCAGGACACAAGCTCATTGAAGCTGTTTTATTGAGAAGATTTAGAAGTCAATATTTTTTTGCAATGTATAGCAGATATACAAATTCATAGAAGGAAAGACATCTATCTTTCTCAGTCCTTTAGCCATTTAACAGCTTGAGTTCTGTCTGGAATGAGACCTGAGATGCTGAGGGAGGTTTCTCTTTAGCTGTAGTGTACTCAATCTGATTGATAGGACTGGTCTGAAACTGGGATTAAACATCTTTTGCTGGTTATTAGTAGCTTTCCATGCTAGTTTTAAATAAAAACTCTCCCAATATATAAACTGATAGCAGAAGCTCCTCTAGTCAATGTATAACATTACTAACTGTTAATGATTCACATAAAACTTCCAATCATTGAAAAATAGCCATCTTCAGCCCTCAGATTGAATTGTGTTTTCCGTCTCAAACACTTACAAAGCAACTGCCAGACAATGTTGCCACGGGCTAACCATGCACAGAAAAATATGACATGTCAATTTGACTTTTTGAGGAAAAAGAATTTTCCAGCTGATACCAGAATCCCAAAGCTGGCCAATCACAAGTGAAAAGTGCTTGAAAATGCTCTGTTTGAGGTTGGGTGAAGCCTCTGTTCATATCCTTGAATATTTAATTTGGCTTTTCTGCTACTGAGGAAACATGGCATGACAAGTGAATATGCACATTACTTTCATTCGGGTGGTGACTAAGAAAACCATTCTCCCTTAGACACAGGTCCTTACTGTAGTCATTCTTTATGTGCTGACCACAAACAAACTTGTCATCTTGACTCTTTTTCAAGAATTAGGCTCAACTATAGAATGAATAAATAGAAAGCATTATAAATAGCTTGTGAAAGGAATTAGGGAAACCTTCTCAAGCAAGAAAACATTTCTGGTAAACTATTTTTGTTAGCTCACAGTATATATTGTACACTCTACAATATAAATGGCTTTTTACTAGAAGCTACAAAAGAAATGGTGTAAACACTCTGAGTGACCTATAAATACTCATAAGCAATGGAGAATGTTAAAAAAAAAAAAAAATAAAAAAGAACTCTTCTATAAAAGACGTTTTTGGGCCGGGCGCGGTGGCTCACGCCTGTAATCCCAGCACTTTGGGAGGCCGAGGCAGGTGGATCACGAGGTCAAGAGATCGAGACCATCCTGGTCAACATGGTGAAACCCCGTCTCTACTAGAAATACAAAAAATCAGCTGGGCATGGTGGCACGTGCCTGTAATCCCAGCTACTCAGGAGGCTGAGGCAGGAGAATTGCCTGAACCCAGGAGGCGGTGAGCCGAGATGGCGCCATTGCACTCCAGCCTGGGTAAGGAGAGCGAATCTCCGTCTCAAAAAAAAAAAAAAAAAAAAAAAAAAAAAAAGACATTTTTATCCCTCTTTTTACCTTCTCTAAGCTATGGCTCAGCGCTGTTTAACTTTTTGTGATAATGGAAATGTTCTTTAACTTTGCCGTCCAATATGGGAGCTGCTAGCTATATGTGCCTATTGAGAATCTGAAATGTGGCTAGTCCAACTGAGGAAGAGAATGTTTAATTTTATTTAATTCTAATTAACTTAAATAGCCACAAGTATCCAGTAGCTACTGTATGGATTGACAACTATACCTCAGTTGGTGATAGTCATTAAGGAGTAACAACAAACTATTTATCATTCTCTTACATGACAAGCACTGTTTTAAGCATCATTTCACATGTATTAACTAATTTAGTCCTAATAACTGCCCCATGCAGTAGTTACTAAGATTGTACCAATTTTGCAGATGAGAAAACTGATGTACAGAGTAGGCAACGTGCCCACATCACAATCTGGAGAATGACAAAGTTGGATTTAGAATCCAGGTGTATGGGCTTAGCCTTAACCTGGGCACTAGAGTGCTTCTCCATAAGATCATGGCTGATTTATTAATAGCAGTAGTTATTGAAGACTGTCACCATTTTTACTACGTGATTGGGCAGAAAAGCATAGAAAGCAGAAGTGAAGATTTAAAAATAATAATCTCTTTGGGGATTTCAGGGCCAAAAAAAATGTAGAGTTCTTCTGCTGAGTGACTTGATATGATTGCATAAGATTTATCAACACACTTTGCCTACAAAAGGCCAGACCTTGTGACTGACTGAGTCCAGAAAAAAAAGAATATTGAGCCAGCTTCTTATTGAGGGTTGTCATAGAAATTCAGCTTTAAACTAAGGTGATGCTATGTTTTTCTGCTCCAGTAACAGAGCTCAACAATTAGCTTCAGCTTTATTTAATCTACAACACCAGTCTAGAGAATCTCTTGAGAGAGGACCTTGATATAGCTTTCATAGTGCTAGCCTACAGTGAGGGGTGACTTCTTGGGGATGTGGTAGATGCCACTTGTGCAATAAACCAAAATAACTTTTCAAAAATCAATCATTTTAACACCTTGGAAAACACTTTGCTCTGTAAGTGATCACCATCACACCAATGCCATATTTCACATTTCTTATCAAGGACAATTTAAAAAATAAAAATGTTTCCCAAGCCTGGATGTGCATCAGTTTCACTGGGGAAGCTTGTTAAATACAGGTGACATTTTGATGCCCACCAGGTTGGGGGAACAAATAATTTAAATTAGACTGACATATAAACTGAAATGTACTTTAGAAGGTTTGCTTTTGGCAAATATCTGCCATACGTAGGATTTTTAAAATTGGTCATTGGCTTTTCCTTAAATATCTGAGTACTAACAGGTACTAATTTTTAAACATCACCATGATGGTGAAAATGTTGAATGTATTTCTGCCTAGAGTCAGGAAATTTGTGTTGTGTTATGAAATTAAATGAAGACTAAGTGTGTTTAAATGTGATTTCCCAGATAGCTCATTTGACAATACAGCGAAATTTTGGCTTTAAGGCACCGTTGCTCCAAAAATGATCAATACTAAGTAGGTTGAAGAAAAGACAGGAGATGTGTTGATATTTCAAGATGTGTTAGAAAATCCTGCAGGTTGTTCCAAACAAAAATTAGATGCAGATGGATTGCTTGACATTCTTAAACTTTATTATGTATGATACAGGAAGACAATGGTACAAGAGATCAAATAGAAGAGTATCAGATGGGAATCTCCAAAATCATTTCCTAGAGGAAATAGAAACAGAAAATCCAGTTAATTTTAGGTGACACCATCACAACATTGATGGTTAACATTTGAATAGCTATTGTGCCAAGTTCTGATCTAAGCCCTTTACTTTTATTTATTTCTCATTACTACCATATGACGTTATATTTTGCAGATGAGGAAATTGAGACACAGAGAGATGATCTTTTCTAAAGAGTCAGCATTTTCTTGTTTGGCATTAATGATAAAGTTTCACCTGCTGAGCCCTTATTTGATCTTTTCCTATAAATGGGAATGGGTTAGAACCTCCCCCACCCCACTGCCCCACCTGAATGTTACTCTTCCTGCTGACTTGACCCAGAAAAGACTGAGAATCCAGTACCTAGGAAGACACTGGCTTTTCAGTATTGTATCACAGTAGATCACAATAGATTACAGTAGGGATCTCTTCATCATTTGGTATCATTGATCTTTTCCTTAAATAAAGCTCCTAGACAAGATTCTACTGCACCGTGACCTCAAGAGATCTTTAGTGCAATTTCCTTAACTATGATGGAATATTGAGAGGATGTTACTGGCATGAGAACTGCCCATGACTAAACTCATGCAAATAGGATAAAGTCTCTTTCATTCATTAAGTTCATTGGTGGGCTGGGTAGCAAAGCTTCCTCAGGACACTTAGAAGGATAGACACTTGCCTCAGACAGTCGCCCGACTAGATGGCAGCTCAGGTGGTTAGTTCCAGTTGCACTTTACACCTGAATAAAAACAACAGCTCAAGTCTCAGTCTGGACTTTGGCAAACCATGGGAAATTAAATGCAAATGAAATTTGCAAACATGACAAAAACAAGGGAAAAAGGAATTAAGTTCCAAGAACAAAAATATAGCATTTTTCATGCTAACCCTAGGATACCAGCTTAATCAAATTTTCAGCTCAGAGTGATAATGACCCTTGTGGTCAGTTTCTTTACAGAGCTTTCCTATGGCAAAAGCAGAGAGAGAAGCAGGTGATGAAGGGGTGTGGGGAGTTATCTTTTCTCATTTTTGTTCCAGGGAATTGCCATTTTTTAATGCCAACAAATCTTCTGAGTTTAATTACCTTTGCTCATGTTTCCACACCAAACTTGATTACCTGAAGCAGAGGCAAGTCTGCTTATAACCATCTGTATATGAAGACTCATGGTTTGAACTCCGAATGGCTGAACTTCATTCGGGATGACCAGTAGATGTGAAATATGATCATCAATAGATGTCAATGAATTCTGAGAACTAAACACTTCCAGCTCTAGGAGACGATGTTTTTTGTATAATAACAGGAACTACAGTGTTTAATTTTTTAGACGACCAAAAAAATCCAAGGGGAAGTGAAATTATATCTAGTGGTCTTTGCAATACTATACAAAAAAAAAAAAGGAAAAGGAAGATGCATCTCACTTTGCAATGACCCTGAAGTCAGATTATGTTTCCCTCCTTGAAACCCTGGAGGACCTAACTAATCTTTAGCAAACTGAGAGCCTCTAGAATCAACTTATGAGAGCAAGAAATGATGATGAGATAGATGATGTAGACTGGGACATTTTACCCTATTCTATTCCATTTCAGAAAAATTCATTAGAAAGGCCTCAGGCCACAAGACCTGCGTACAGGTGTCTACTTTGCCACTCACTGGTGTGTGTTACCAGGAACTTAATTCACTGCTCTAGGCAATTTTTCTACCTGTCAATAAGACCTGCCTTAATGGATAGTTGGGTACATTCTAAACTTTGCAGCAATAGTGAAAATACGATGAAATTAACATAATTAATATTATTATTAAATTGCTGTAAATGACCATGATAGGCCCTTAGAAGACTCAGATAAATGAGTCTGGCCCTCCAGGGCAGTCCCATATTTAATATAAGTGCAATAAAAACCAAACTTCAATGTACCAAGGAAGATCTTTGAGAAGTTTTGTTTATTGATTTTTTTGTAGGATCTTAGCCTCTAAAGGAAACCGAATGTGTTTTCACGAGCTAAGATTAAGGGAATCTGTTCCCCTCAGTCATTATTCTATCACTCAAGACATACCCCAGAACTATTATTTGAACTTAAAATGCTTTTCAGCTTGCCAGACAGCCAGGAGCTACCTGTCGAAGTTAATCACATGTAGTGGTTCATATATCAGACGGTATGAGCCTCTCTGTCCCATAGCACCCTTGCTGAGTGACTGATAGCCTTCTCTGTCAATTTCACCAAGCCAAACGACTACTAATGATGCATCAAAAGGCTCCAGTAAACTACCTTGAAAATAGAGATTGTTGTACCTAGAGATAAGGTTGCCTGACTTTATTGGCAATCTATATATCATAGCTTCCAAATCTGAGAGTTTATGATAGACAAAAAATGTAACCAAAACAAAAGGAGAAAGGAAAGCCAATTAAAACACAGATGAGCAGAGACCAACAATGTTATTTTATGTACCCTGTCATATCTGCAGCCAGCCCTTACAAAAGAGGGTTTTCCTATATAGAATCTCATGTTACCTCTATGATACCGCATCAAGATTAGCTTATTTCCATCTTATGAAAGAGGAAACTGAGGATTGGATAGCGTGACTTATCCACAATCAGAGATCCATTGCATGATGAAGCTTACGCTACCCCATGTAACAGAGCCAGAGTGGGACTCCCACTTCAGATTTTCCTATTCTTGACCAGAGAAAGGGATAGCACATGCAAGGATATAACCAATACTTGCACCAACACTTACAGAAAATGGAGTTGCTGATCCATGTCATATTTTTCTAAGTGTTGGGTCAGCTCAGGAAGAACAAGCTTTGGAAATGTTTTCTCAATCCTCTTTGTGCAAGCTGAGTCCTCAGAGGTTACTATGAAAGAGGGCAGAGATATAAAGGGAGTTGAAAACTGATCTTCAACTTGAAAAGTATGAGAATAGTCATGTAGATCATAGAGAGAAATAATGATTACCTTTGATTCCTAGAGAAAGTTAATTTAAAGTGTATCCAAGTTCCATTGTACAGCCAAAAAAAAATCTGCAAAGTTGAGATACATCTTTAGTAGATGGAAACGAGAGTCACAAGGGTCACCATCTCTTGAATATTGGGAAGATGCTCATTCACAATAATTGGGGGAAAGAAAGAATTCGGAGATTAACTGATCTTGGTTTAGGATACAGTTTTTTTCAATGCAAATGACATTTGATAAAAGACAAATCTATCCTATACGACAATCTTTAAGGAAATGCACTCAATAGTCAGAAAACCACCAATTGGATTGCTTATGTTTTTGTGTCTACCTGATTAAAATCCATAATTATTTGAAGCAAGTCCTGAGGATCCATGTCCAATGGAATCTTTCAAGTTCATGTTCACTTTGAAAGAAAAATGGTATAGATATCTGTGGTCTATGAAATAAAATAGGCATAAAACTTTCTTGGTTTATAAATAGGTTTAGCACAACAAAACAAATTAATTGCAGAAGCCCAGATGTAGCTCTGACACCCATTGTAGGAGCTGTACATTACAACTACATCATGTTTTTGAAACTTGTGACATCAGTTTAAATACTGTCTTTTTAGGGTTGTCTTTGTGTCCTTATAGGCTTTATTTGGAAGAATATAATTCCACCTGCTCAGGTTGTAGAGTTGATATTTTATTATTTCTAGTAAATATTTTCTTATAAATGTTTACTGTGCACCTACCGAGAGTTCTAGGTAATAGGAGCCTTTGGTTTGGGAGGTATTGTACTGCACTCATTCCAAGCACATTTTCTCAAAGCCTAGTGCTTACTAGCTCTTGTACTTAAAGGCACAAAGACAAAGAAGACTCAGTCTTTCTATGCTCAGTTGTTTTCTGCATTTCATTCCCTAAAACTATCTGCCTCAAAACTCAATGGCCTCACATAACTGTTTCCTAGTACCAGAACGTGTCATACTCTCTTGTACTTCAGCTTCTTTGTGTATACTTTCCCCTACCTTGTGTGCCATTCTATATATGGCTGCCTTTATTTTTTAAGAGCAGCTCAAGCAAAGCATACTGGGTGATGCTCTCCACCTGTAGCTTGATGGTACTTGGTACCTACCTTGAGGAGGAGCCCCTGTTACCTTTGAGTCTATTACTTACCTTCGAGTCTTCCATCAGATCTAAGCTCCCTGAAGGCATTGTCCCCTCCTGTCCCCGACTCCTAGTCAGTTCAAGGATGGCCCAGAGGAGAGGTGTTTGGCAAATATTTCTTTGATTGACCCAATTTAAGGACACTCACGCAGTAAACAGTCTTGACCATATAGGGCAGTGCAATGCATATAATGTAAAACTTGACATAGTTGTAGTGACTTTGAGGTATGATGTGTACATTTCTTTTATGCAAGGAACGAGAGAAGTAGTATCCATGTAAACATTCATCCATCCAGTTAAGTTGAACTCAAGTTGCAGAACCAAGACAGCAGATATCAATTGAATTTTGAAGATATGCTGAGATATGAAACCTTGGCAAGGAAATGATGGTGTCTCAGGAACCTCTTAGGCAGAGAGAAATATGCCAAAAATTTTATAGCAGCATTTATTCCCAAGGTGATTCAGTGTCAAAGGTCAGATAACATGGATTCTTTGCTATACTTATAGTGTCCCAAAGTGAAGTTTAAGTGGAGGTGGTCTCCCGTTACAGCAGAGATATCACATTGAATGTTAAAGAGGGAGAGTCCCAACATGATACTAAAACTTGCACTGCAGTTTCCCAATGCGTAAAATTGCCAAATCATCCCATTCATTATAAGAAACCAAAGATTATTAATTTGTGTAATACCATTCAATAATGGATGTCAATAATATAATTCAGGTACTTGGTATTCTCACAAGGTTTAATTATACTCTCAAAGGTTTTTAATCAAAATACCATCCTAGAATGTGAAAATTTACGTCTTAACAAAACTTCTTTCCTGACCTGGTGATGGTGATGGTGCCAGGTGCATGGTGCTTTTTATTTTGTACGTAATTGCATTTCGACATAATGTCATTAGGTTGATAACACATTGCAGAGTTTAAAAATTTATAGATATTCATGTAAAGGATGCAGAAAGTATTGATTCTGCTGATGACATTTAATAACTAATACAAAGGTGAAGTGGTTCCTCCCAAGTGGCAGTGATGCTGGGGCCTGGCCCAGCCCCAAGCTCACCTCTTAAGCTCCCAAGAAAACCCTGATGCTCCTGCTCCAGGGGAGACCTTTTCCCTTTAGAGGTTCAGTGTCCAGGGAGCTCTATGATTATGTGAATGAGGTCTTTGTCACATGAGAGTGCTTTTAAACAGAGGCATGTTATGGAATGCATTTTCAAACCAGGCTTAGGTTATGTTCCATCTGAATTTGAACCTACTTCCTTCAAATCACTATAAGCAAATGTTTGAATTCCTGTATATAGCGTGCCTTTGTTGGGACATGGTACCCGACACTGAGTTTTAATAGTGCAGTACTATGAAAGTTTACTCCTGAATCTATGGTTATCTTTTTACTGTTTTGTCTCCCTGAAAGCAATCACTTAGAAATGGATTTGAACACATAGCATTAAGAGACTTCTTTCATTGGTCTCACAAGTTTACTAGTCTAATATTGACCTGAACAAGTAAATCATCTGCTCTTTGAATTAATGTAATTTAAACCAACTTCTATTCCAAATTATTTTGAAATAGTTCCACAAAATATTTATCATTACTTTCTAAAGCCATATTTAAATTGGTCAGAAAAGGAGACCAAATACAACTATTATTTGTATTTGGAATACCATTTCAAAACAAAGATGAGAAGAAATAGAATAATAAACTAATAGAAGCCCTACGATATCAGCATAGGAAACAGACCAGTCCACATTATTAAGCAATTATTCCTCTCTCTTGATGTGACTTGCTTTCTCTCATCAAAATCTCTGAAGTAAGACAATTCTAGCTAACAGTTTGAATTTACTTCTAACCTGCATATCCAGAAAGTATTTTTTAACTAAAAGGTTGACTTAAAATATTTTCATCTGACTCCCTTTAAACCAAAAGGGATCAACTTAGAAAAGAACAAAAGAGAATTTTTAATGGATTGAGATTAAATCTATCATTTTTACCCAGGGAAAATCCCTTCTTATTTAGTCTCAGTCAGTCTCATGTAAAAAAGACTATTAAAGTGATGAGCTACAGTGTTTTGACAAGCACTTGTACTGCAAAAAACTTGAAATCTCACTGGAGTACAGTTACATATTAACTAGGAGAAAAGAATGCCCTATTTAAAAACTAGGACAGATCATGTTGATAAGGAAAAAGGAAATACCTATCTGAACAATATACCCTAAATTAAAGGCCGAGTTACGGGCATTCATCTAAAGTCAACAGAAAATGTAATTACTCTTTGGAATTACACTTATCATGTCTTACCATGTTAAATGGATAAAAGAGAGAGAGAGCAAGATATTATTTGTATTTAGAATACTATTACATAAACAGAGATGAGAAGAAACAGAATGGTGATCTGATAAAAGTGTCATGTTATCAATGTAGGAAAGAGAAAGACTAGTCTACATTATTAAGCAATATTATTCCCCCTCCTGCGGCATGACCTCACTGCTTACTCTTTTGGAATCTTTCTAGAGACAGGACTCGATATGTTGTAAGTGCAATAGGAGGTTGAGAGAAAATCAAAAAAGAATTTTTTATTCAAAGCTACCACATGACTCTAATAAGTTACTCCATGTTCTCTACTGTATATTTTACATTGTTTAGAATGCCCTGTTCCATGTGGATGAGAATGCTTGCCATAGCAAATGTTATTTTCCACTGTCTTGTAATATTGCTTAGGCTGAAACAGGGTGAGGATAATATTCTTTCAGAGTATATATTCTTGAGTGAGAGCCTAAAGCAGTATAGAAGCATCTGTGGTGAATCCATTATTATTCTTATGCTAGCCCACTCATGTGGCTGGTTCACACATCACACAATACAACATAATTTTCTCTAATTTATTTATTTGAACACCCTTGGTATTTATAGGTATTTCTTGAGTGTGACCAATATTGAAACTAACCTTTAGACCCTTGTGGTCTGACCCTTTCTCTACCTTTGTGTGATGACTAAAGCTGCTTCAGTGTTTGTCAAAGGCAGAACTATGAGCCACAAATCGTCATCAACATATCATCAATCCAGAACAGTAAACCTATTTATTTTCTGCAAGAAGGAACCAAGACAATTTTGGGTTAATGATGGTAAGGCCATTTGCTGCTATTTCCATGGATGCTTTTCTGGGAATGTATATACTTCTTTGAATGTATTTAGTAAAAATAAACCAGAACAAACATTTTACTAAGATTGCATTTATTAAGCATCCCCCTTCTCTCCTTGTAGGTTTTCCACATTGCCTTCTAAACCCAGAGTAGAAAATCGTCCATTGAGAAATAGCTTCTCACCATGGTAGTTTTAAAGTAGAGAATGTGTCAGAATGACTAGCACCAGTTCTCTGAAATTACTGCCTAGTTGTTCAGGAAAAACAAATATGTACATACTCATAAACACGTCCTTTAGAAAATTAAGCAAGCATATTACCAGTAGCAGCTGCTGGCACTAAGCTTATAAAACAGATCATCTTTCAAAATTCATTTCTTCCTATAGACATACTTTCAGGTAATCATGCAGTTTCCACTGAAACATTTCTAATTCTCATTGGAGACAAGAACATATAAATAAATAAGAATTAGATTGTTTTCTTACCTTTTGGAAAGCAGTCAAAAGCTATACTGTTGGTGGGATAGTGTACCAAGTAACAGACTTTTGTACACTCTTTCTTACTGGTGGTATACAGTCTACAGGAAAAGTAAATATATAGGTATGTATAAAATAAATGTGCAGACAATATTACTTATTATTATTTTCCTTTTGGGAAAAGGCTGCGATAGAGACCATACACATTATGCCCACTCTTTTGGTGGGTTCAATAGCCTTTGGTAGACCAGGTCACCTCAATTCAGGTACCTCTGAACATGGGAGTACTGGTGCCTCTTGAGTTAAGGGAGTTGGGTTTTACTTGATTGAGTTAGAACAGCTGTGGGAACCAGCCCAGACATAATTTATCTATCTGCTCAGAGCATTATTTTCTTCCTGTTGCCAGCCCTTTTTTCTCAGCCTAGTCCAGATATACTTTGCAGCCTGTGTGGTTAGTCCAAAAGGATGAAACAAGTAACATAATGTTGAGAATGTTAGGGATCCAAACAATGAAGAAGCAAAACAAAACAAGAACCATAACAAATTAACACAGCACAGAAGTGTGTTCTAGAATTTTCTAGGCACCATTATTTCTGTAGAGTTTTGGTGCCCACATCCATTTTCCAACAGTCTGCATTGTTGTTGTTGTTTTTTAATCACATACCTCCTTATATTGACAGTTTTATTTTATGTAATAAATTTATTTGGTTGATAACAGCACAAGTTGTTAGTTATGTATTTTCCTTATAGTAGATGCAAAAATGGTAGGGCAAGAAGAACACCAACAGAATACAATTCCATATTTTAAATACCTTATGTTATATTTTAGTTGCAAATTGTTATTCTTCTAACATGTGCTTCATCATACAACATGTCAATTGACTTCAACCAGTCTTTTATGTAGTATACGCCCAGTCTCTCTCCCAGAGTGAGTTCATCAGTCATACATCTCCACATTCAAGAAAAGGCTGTGTCCCTCGCTGTCCACCCACCTACCATCTCTAGTTGCTGCTGACCTGCCAGAGTAAACTCTCTGTATCTAGCTAAGGTCCTTGAAGTATTTCTATGCACTGCTTGCAGGGCATTAGCTTAGAAAATGGATGGTAGCTTAAGACAAAAGGTAGCTTAGGGCCAGGCTTCTCTTCACTGTGCACTGTGATCTGTTACCAAAGAAAGCATGAGAGCCAAAGACAATTTACAGAGCATCTTCTAGTTGATAGCAGTCCAGGTGAAGAAGGCTGCAGTTCTTATCCACCCATCCCAATAAAGCCATGCTGCCTCTTAGTTAATATTATCTATCCAACTTGAAAAGGATTGTTGTGGCCATCCATAAGCCATAGCCCAAGCACAACCATGGCATCTTGTTTATCTAGCATCTACAAATTGGCCATGAACATACATCTACCAAGTGAACTGTAGAAAGTGCAGGGAAACATGCCAAATTCAGGATGCAGGTGGGAGAAACAGTTTGGGGGGGCCCTTCTTCTTAGACAGGAATGTGAGAAAGCATCATCTTGGCCAGATAGAAAGCTATCCAAATGAGGCCAGGTTCTTTGAAACTTCTAGCCATGGAAGTCTTATTTGCATAAATAAAATTCTGTAAGTAGCTGAGCTACAGCCTTATGCCCTCTGAGTTTGCTATTTTTCAATCTAAGTGCAGGGACCAGAAAGCATTGGCCCAACTCTGGATATCTAATATGCCCGCAGCGTACAGATACATTAAAATTTTGAGATTTACTTTTTGTTTATTCCACATATAGTGGAGTTTTTCTTTCATACAATGGACTGTTAGCTAAGGAAGCAAACTAAAAGGATAAATACATTTCTTGAGGAAAAAAATATGGTAGTTTAAATGCCTGCCCATATTAAGTCAGCAAGCAAATTCATTTTTATGTAGACATGTAGTTGCAGTGTGGAGTTGGATGAGTAGAAGCATGCATGCACCAGATGGCAAACTGCAATGATGGAGCAGAGCTGTTAAAAATGAAAACACTGAAGATTGAAATACATTGAGACTAAGTGTTTAGAGCAACAATGAATAAGAGGACATTTCTGTTCCACTATTTACTTTGTAGCTCATAGTATAAACTCTACTTCCTCTCAGACACCCTCCCTCAGAAAATATTCTACAGAATTTGCCCATTAGACAAATTCCCTTTTTCAAGTGCATGGGCTGTTTTTGTTTGTTTTTAAGCAGTCAGCTTAAATTCAGCAAATAATGTAATTCATCTTGGTTACCAAAGTTTAGATATGGGAAATAATTTTAGCTATATTTGGTATTAGAATATTATGATGTTACCTAGTGTAGCATAGTCATGTCTGTTTTTATTAATTGAATTTTTCACTATTGTTCTTTTCCTATATACATGCATTTTTGCATTGCTGGGGACTGGTTTTCCAAATGTCATTGCTGTCTATGATGTTACTTTTTCCTTATTAGCGGCTCCTTTTGAGATCATTTTAAATGACTATATGTTGTATGTTTGTGTCATCTCAAATGCTTTATATCTTTGAGTTGACTTTGTCCTAGAACAGTATCATTGAGAAAACTTTGTAAGCTATATCCAATGTGGACTCAAATTGAGTGTCCTAGAATAAAATCCTTGTCAATTTCTAGAGCTACACTGTCCAACACAGTAGGCACAGCTACAAATGTGTATTTAAATGCACTATAAATAAAGCTTATGTAATTAAAAACTAAGTAAAATAACAAATGTATTTTTTCAGTTGATTAGTCATATTTCAAGTGTTCAACAGCCACATGTGCTAGTGCTTACTCTATTAGACAGCACACACGTAGAACATCACCATCACTGCAGAAAGTTCTATTGGACAGCTTTTGTGCAGATAAGGTCTTTGGATTCTTTTTTGGGACCTTTGAGAGCTGGGTCATCAGAAACCCCAATGTTTGGAGGTACATGAATCTCCTCCTATGATTCAGCAAGTATCTAGTTAAAGTTTTCATGGTGGTTTAGGGCGTGTCTACACAATAACAAAAGAGCTAAAGCAATTAGAAAATCTTTTCAATTGGTGGTGAGAAAAAGGCTCTATTTTATTTTATTTTATTTTATTTTTCTGAATTGTTTACCTTGGCTCTATGTAGACACTAGAACAACAATAACAACAAAAAACCCAATGAAACTTTTTCGGGGGCAGAGATACCAAATGAATTCCAAATGGAATCACTGGAATACAATTTTTGAATTAATCAGATGAGGCCTCTACCTGGGCAGCCTTCTTTGAGCTCAGGTTACTCTTGTCTTTGTAGACAACACAAGCAGTAATACATTTTACCATATGTTTAAAAAATCTCCCACCAAGCATCATCATATTCTGCGTATACAAACTATATTACTAAATAAGGAAACCAAAAGAGTAATTTCTGCATTCGAATTTTGACATGCCATTCATATTCTAAGAAACAGAGGAGCAAAGAGGAACAAGCGTGGGTTGAAAAGTCAGACCTGGGTTTTAGTCCAACGTCTGCTGTTAACTACATGTGTGGCTTTGGTAATGTCACTTAATCTTGTGAAGCCTAAGTTTCTTCAGTAAAATGAGAATAACAATTTCTATTCTACAGATGTACTGTGAGGAGTAAGTGAGATCTTCCACACAAAGCATTCTGCATAATGCCTATTTCAAAGAGTACCTTAGGTTAGCATTTAGCATTTTACCAAACAACATCATACCCCAAAAAGTCTCAACAAGGATTGCACCTCATAATTAAATAGCAACAGTTGTAATGTTTTTTGAAAGTTAATAATTCTGAAATAGCATAGTATTGAATTGTCTAAATTCTAAACCTCTAATTTGGTCTTTTTTTCCCCAGTACATATAGGCTTCCAATTATGTTTTCTGCTTATTGACTTTAAAAAATATCTAGTTAAATTTTGTGTGTGCTTGTGTACAAAAATAAAGCTGTTATTGGAATATTTGTAAGATAAGGGTTTCGTGAAATGCAAATTTGACAAGACAGCCTATAATAAAAAGCCACTAATTATAAATATACAGGTATATTTATTAATACAGGTTTAGGTATAATACATACACATATGTTCATGTAAATTCTTCTTTTGAGTAATTAGTTTTGTCTACCCCATGGTGTTTATTCTACATTTAATTGCACCTTTATATCTACCATATCTTAATAAATTACACCGAAATTTATTTCTAAGCAAATTTTTTTCCTTCTTTAGGAATAGAAGGACATTGACATTTAGTTGATATAGTATTTTCTAGAAATAATCTTTTATACACTTATGACATAATTCTTATCTTTTTGATACATAATTACATTGAGTTTTAGAAAAGTTCAGTGACTCTTAAAGCCACACAGCTGGTAAATAAAGTGGTTTAGATTTGAACCCAGGTATGTCTCAACCCAAAGCCTCTTCCTGCATCACACTGAATGCCACAGCAATTCACCATCCACTTGCCCTCCTCTCAATGGACCACTTTCTCTGGGGACACAACAGAGCCTATCATTCATTCTGTTCCTCCCTTCTCTAAGTACGTTCCTTTAGCCTTGTCCTAGGATCTCTTCTGTCAAAAAGTCAAAGTGGAGCCCATGATGTTGTTAATTAACTTTGTTACTTTGTCTACATATTTTCAAAGTATTTCACAACATTCGCTCAACTACTCATAAAGAGAGATGGGCCAAAATCATAGATCTTTGAGTAGTATTTGTCAGGATCAAACCCAGTTGGCTTCTTGGTTTTTAAAGATCTCTCTCTTATTTGCACAGCAACAAGGATTTCCTCAAGAGTATTTAAAATTGAGACTTCCTTCTGTTTGGCATTAAGCCTTTGACAACAAGATTAACTTATAACTGAAATATAATATGTCATGAATGACTTAATGAATAACCTGAAATCCCTTCTGCCTTAAAAACAAGAATTATCACAAATATTTCAATCTATATCATTCTACATGCAACTAGCCAAAATATTGCTGGAAAACAAATCTTAGAACTAGTATTTTAAATCAAAAATTTATTCTTATCACCATATTGTTAGTAAAGTTAGCAACTGGGAATCCTAAACATTTAACCTTTGAGCTTGTCTGGTCTTATGTTATTTACAAAGTGATAGCTATGCATCCATTTACCTGGGCACATCTGCAGGCATGACTAAAGGCTGCTAGGGTTTTGCAGATGTGCCAAATAATAGCATCTTAAATTCAATGTTTTTTCCTTTCTTCCCTAAGGTTTGTCTTGCACAGAATACAGCTCTCCTCCAGTGATGTGGTAGATGTTTCTCCCACAGGACGATGCCATTATCATGGTAGTTGTCTGGCCCTGTGTAACTGGATTAAAGTTTGACAAATTTTTCCAATGTTTTATATGTTTGTTTCTAGAAGACCAACTTAGTAAAAAAAAGTAGCTTTCTCAACATGCATGTGCTAGGGGAAAAAATATGCTTCCAAAATTCTTATTTGTTCCAATTTTATTTCTGTGGATACAGTTCATTAAGTATGGAAGTTTCCCTAACAGAAAGTTGTTTCCTTGGAGGAAGGGTGCAAGAACGAGCAATCTGATAGGTACATTTATATCAGTTGGAGGATTCAGTACCAGAGGACAAGCAGCAAGGGAAGGGGGAGGCTTCACACTTCTGAAGCAGAGCCTCCAAAAGCTTCTTTCCAACAAGGAACAAAAAGAAAAGGAATGAGTCAAACTCAAAAGAGCAAAAGTTAGCGTTCACCAAGGCAAACCACTCCATAAGATAAGAAGGGTCACAGTATTTCTCCAGAGAGGCAAACACACCCCACATCTTCTAGAGCTTCCTGATGCAGGATGGGAAGATGAAAGAAAAGGAGAGTTACTTACTGTTTGGGTCTACGTTTTCACAGAGCTCTGTCTTTGCCTCACCGTTGGGTCTGTCACTGGGTTTGTGTGACAGCCTCGATGACATGGTGGCTGCTGTGACTACCGCCTTGAAGCTTCGCTTCCGTTTCTGGACATTGAGTTCAGGGTGAAAAATGATGATGTACACTTTCGGCATATATAGCATCCCCAGCGCCACTGATGCACTTAGGTTCATGGAGATTGTAAGTGTGGTAGTTTGTATGTAGAGCTAGGAGACACAACACACAAGGCACTATTACAAATAAAATGACTGCAGAGGGAATCTGAACACTTAAAATGACGTCAAGAACGACTATGGCTAGGAGATAAAGCAATCTTCAGGGCATTTTGATGAAGACACAATGACTCTGCACAGTTATTAAAGCGTATATGCATATATTAATTGATTAAATGCCACTAGGTGAATCCATGCACATGCTTGCCGTGGAGAAGTCTATATTAAATTTCAGAGTAGACCTTTAATCATATTTGAAGGACTTTTAATCAGAGTGGCAGCTAAATATGAAGACCATAGAAATCTGTAATCTTGATTAAGGTGTAGTTAGCTTTTATCCTTCATACATATAAAAGAGGGTTCACACTCCATGATTTCTTCCTACATCGAGATTCTGGGGTCTTTTGAGAAGTCTTTATCTTATGTCTTTTTTGTATTGTTCTTTAGAAAAATATTCCTTTACCATACCTGCTGAGTAATGAGTTGAGTTTCTCCAAAAGCTCAGACTGTCTTACCTAATTCTGTCTTAGAAAACACAAATGACAAGTGAACAAATCTAGTAATCTAGTGATGTTGTCTTGTCCACTCTTTATATTGTCAAATTACTAATGGGTTGCAAAATTTTATTCTGGAGTTGGGTGATTTGTAGTTTGGATGGTGCCCCTATTTCTGTCCTTGTCTCCTTTGGTTTCCTCCAGAAATCAGTAGATCAACTAATTGCTTGCTGTCCAATGTGTCAGATCATTGCTTAGGCTGTAAATATGAAAAAGTGATGGTAGAAGGATGTAGGGAGGTGTATGATCCTTAAGAGTAAAGCTACAGACAACTTGCCTTGGCCTAGTTGTCTACAACATGCCCTACCATGATCCAGACCCCCCACCGCCCCCACTCCCAATGTGTTCAGGCACATTTGTGTTTTGCATGACTTTTAAAGGCTATTTAAATGGAACAACCAGCAACCATTGCCTTTCTGTCCATGGAAAGCCTAGTTCCTTGACAACATATTCAACTATGGTATTCCACAACTATGCCTTCTCTTTGATCTGATGATAAAAGCCCAATTCTTAAGGGAGTTCACAAGGGCCCTCATGGTTTGTGCTTGCCTGCTTTTTTAGACTAATTGTCCACCGTTTCCCACCTCCCTGACTCCCAGTCCCCTGCTTTGCCTTCCCAAGGCTCCATCCATTTGGGCTATCCTCTAGCTAGCAAATAAACTGTACTCATTCAATCACAGAACTTTGCTGCATGCCCCTTTGCTTTTTTTTTGTTTTCCTACATATGGAATGCTCTTCCTTTTCTTCTTAGCACCCATCCCAGGCTGCCTTCACTCACAGCCTCAAATCTAGGCCAGCTTCTTTACTGATGCACTCTCAAAGGACTTCTTGAGATCATTTGTCTCAGTTGTAATTATGAACTCAGAACCTTGATCATCTTTTTGTCCCTTGTTTCTGCTAGGCCTTAAGTGCCATGAAGGCAGGATCTGTCTCTCTGGGACACTATTATGTCTGCGAAGAAGGCCCTTGATAAACAAACAATGGATAGGCTCATGTGTTTGTCTAACTGACACCTTTTTCCTAGCTATACCTCAGTGGTTAAACAGCCTATCTTTAAATATCCAAAAACTTCCATCAGACCTATTGGCTGCCTGGATATTTCTGATCTTAATTGTTCAAACTGAGGCTCCAGTGAAATCAAAGATAACTTTGCCACCTTGTCTGGAAAGAACACAGTTTTCCAGCTAACATTAGTTTGAATATGTATGACTCCAAATAGTTAAAAGGAGCTGCCAGCTGCTGAGTATAACACATAACGAATGTAAAATAGAAAGAAAAAACATTGAATAAATGGTTCTTCACATTGTGAATTAGTTCATATTTTAAATTTCATATTTCCCTACTAGCATACCTTTAGACTTTTAATGTCATTCCACCCTGCCAGCCTACACTGTTCAAGAAAGGCTTAACATGGTCACAGGGCTTTATAGACATAGACAATTTTTTCACCACTATCAGTGTACTTACGGGAGCCTTGCAAACTATGGCTTAGTTCAAAAAGGAAAGAGATGTCCACAAAATTATGGGATCTTAGGTTTTGTTTGTGTTTCTCTGCTCATGAGTGAATTTTGCAGTTGATGAAATTATTCAGAGTTCTTATTTCATTATTTATATATAATTATAAATTATACAGACATATATGCTTATGTATGTTGGTATGTGTGTATACATATGTTTTCTTTTTTCAACTTTTAGATTTGGGGGAGCATGTGCAGGTTTATTACATGCGTATATTGTGTGATGTTGAAGTTTGGCCCAATATTTACTTTTTCAACCCTTACCCCCTCTTCCATCAGCCCCCATTGTCCATTGTCATCTTTATGTCCATGAGTACCCCATGTTTAGCTCATCCTTATAAGTAAGAACATGTGGTTTTTGATTTTCTGTTTGTGTTAACTGGCCTAGGAAAATGGCCTACTATAGCTCAACATGGTTTTGTTCTTTTTTATGGATACATAGTATTTCATGGTATATATGTGCCACATTTTCTTTATCTAATCCTCTGCTGATTCCATGTTGCTGCTGTTGTGAATAGTGCTGTGAGTGCACGCATCTTCTGATAGAATGACTTTTCTTTTGAATATATACCCAGTAACATACATACTTTTTCTTTAACAAAGACTACTAAGTAATTTAGAACTCTACAACTATGATGTTTATTTTATGAAGTGTTTAGTTTCATCATTTTTAAACTAGAGACCATCAAGACTTTGTTTTTTGTTTGGAAAATTTTGCAGTCTCTGGTGACACTTCAGAAATATGTTGAAAACCAAAATAAACTTCACTGATCACAGTTTTTCTACAGGCCCTCCACCCTTGAATCCTCTTTACACAGCACACTGGATAGGAATGTAGATTCTAGAGCTAGTCTACCTGAGTTCAATTCTCATTTACTAGTTTTGCGACCTTGGACAAATTACTTCTCCTCAGCTTCTACATCTGCAAAATGGACATAATAATAGTACCTACCTCAGAATGTTGTTTTGCTTGATGATTAAATATGTATTTGTAAAGTGTTTAGTATAGGATCTAGCACATAGTATTATTAATAAGTACCATGAAAGTATTTTTTAAAAAGTACAGTCACGCATCACTTAATGACAGAAATGTGTTCTGAGAAATGCATTATTAGGTAATTTGTTATCGTGCAACCATCATAGTATACTGACACAAATCTTGGTGGCATAGCTTACTAAAGTCAGGCTACAAACCTTCACAGCATGTTACAAGACTGAATCCTGTAGGCAGTTGTAACAATGGTATTTATGTATCTAAATATAGTTAAACATAGGCCAGGTGCGGAGGCTCATGCCTATAATCTCAACACTTTGGGAGCCTGAGGTGGGCAGATTATCTGAGGTCAGGAGTTCAAGACCAGCCTGGCCAACATGGTGAACCACCGCCCCCCACCCTGGTTGTGGTGGTAGGTGCCTGTAATCTCAGCTACTCAGGAGGCTGAGGCAGGAGAATCGCTTGAATCTTGGAGGCAGAGGTTGGAATGAGCTGAGATCACACCACCTCACTCCAGCCGGGGGAACAGAGTGAGATTCTGTCTCAAAACAAATAAAATGATTATACACACACACACACACACACACACACACACACACACACACACACAGAATAAGTACTGTACAAATATATTATAATCTAAGGGACCACCATTGTATGTGCAGTCCTTTGTTTATCAAAATGTCATTATGTGGCACGTGACTGTATGTAGGTATGAAGGCTGAGAAGGCTTCAGTCTACAGAGATCTTGGAGGTATTGGTCCACAGGGAGCTGCTGCTACTAAGCCTAGAAGAGAAGATTGGCCACTGACTCTTTGGCTTTTGGTGAGGTGGGAGGCTCACATTGAAGTTATGAGTTTTCATCCCAGCATCTTTTTAGTACATTCTTTCAGTAAATTATAGCATATCTATATTTATTCTTATGGTTGTTCTTATTTTACCTGATGCTTATTGTATAATGTACTACCCTGTTTAAGCTTAGGTATTTCACATCACTTTCTTTTATTTGTAACTTCTTTAGAAATGTAAGGAAGTTGGTGATCATTATCAGTTCCTTTTCTCAAAGTAGAGGTAAAGGGGTTCTTATGTACACTGTTTTACTGAGGCCAGCCTCTCCACCAGAGCTGTCCTCCAACTGAACCCAATCCAGTTTTGGATGTCCGAGGATCATTCCCAAAGGAAAAAGGAGGTTCCCCACCCTGGCCAATTATGGATGGCCCAGGCCTGTGGGAAGGACATAGACTGCCTTGGAATTTCTACATCTTGATAATTAAGCCCTAATTTTATCACCAACCTAAATGCATTTTCAGAACCTAGTTTCCACTCCTGGGTCACATACGGCTTGTCTAACTTAACCCACTATGCAGAATTTAGGTCAAATAACTAAAGAACATTAGGTAAGGAATTCAGAGCCAGCCAGCAGTGAGTTATGTACAATTTTCTAGAATAGTTTTCTTAAAAGTCTGATGTGCGGAACCCATAGCTATGACTATTCTGTTTTTCAGTTTTCTGAAGTGTAAAATGAAAATCATAATAGTTTGTATCCCATCTGGTCATTGTGAAAAAGTAACTGATTAATATACGAAAATTGTTTAGCAGAGTGCCTGAAAAATAAGTATTCATGAAACGTTATCTGCTAATATTTATGTTCTGCCAGGCTAGGTCTCTGGGGTTTAGATCTAAGGATAAGGTTTCCACTGTAACCACTTTTATATATTTCAAATTTTTATGTATAGGTTGTTGATTAAGTTATAGTGTTTATAAAATCCACTCCTATTCATGTCTAGCCAGATAGAAATGTACCAGCGTATAGACTACTGTAGTAAACAGGGATGTGGTGAATTCAATGCCAGGCAAAGCTCAGTTGAATCTGCTCCCTGGCCTTTTCTCATCTTGGCCTAAATAGTTCATTGTTGGATATAATATGAATGCATACGATGAGATGCCTTTATTGCTTTATAAGATGATATAACATTTAGTGCTAGCTGAGCTCCTTGTCTAATTTTCAATTGCTAAGATGTTAGATAGTGCTCACAGCCAACTCTGGAGTTTGCCAACTCTCCTGTGTAGGTTTCAGGATCAGTTTAATTAAAGAATATTTTGAGAGATTTCAAGGAAAGCTGTTAATGGTTGTAATAATGGTGGGTCTTAAACTTTGAAAACCAGAGTATTGTTAGTACTATTCAAGAAAACAAAAAGGAAGTCATGAAAAAAAATTTACAGGGCACAGAGATAGATATAAGACTAGAACTGTCAGGAAAAAAGCAATTTCACATTTTTGTGAAATCATCTTATTTCTACTGATGTCTTTAGTAATTATTATATTTTATAAAAATGAGCTAACAATAAATGAATACTAATGAATTGCCACTTCTATCTATATAAAAATTAATTTACTCAGAAAAGTGTTACGCGGCTATTTGGTGGTGTCAAAACGTTGGGTTAGGGGATGATTAATGCTTGACCGTGTTTGGTAAATCACTGTTAACTGTTGTTTTCAGGTAGGCTGTATATGAAATACCTTACTTTTCCACTACTTGTACATTCATTCATTTATGGGTTTTCCATTTTTTTAATTTTTTTAGTTTGGGTGAAGAACTCATGATGCACTATTTGCTTCCTAAATCGTTTCTTCATAGTGTACATTGTCTCTTGCTTTTCCTTCCTCTTGTAGTGCCCTCTGCTCACTGCTCGGCCCCTGATACTCTGCATATATGTGATGCTCAATCTACAGGCATCCTCTGCATAAACCATTCCCCATCTCCCGAGTCAGGACAATTTCTTTGTTTGTCCCTTTCTGTAGTTATGGCTCAGATAGTATTTAACCTGGGCTCCTTAGGAGAGGTCAGTCTGTGTGCTGTGAAGTTGCTTTGAAACTGCAAATTCATCCCAAAGAAATTGATCTATTAGGGAGCAATTTGAAAATACTAAAAAGTTCATGGTTATAAACATGTGATCTCCTCTGCAGGAAACACTAGGTGAACATGGTAAGCTGCTTCCTGCAGAAGTCAGCTATGTGGGAATACACAAAATGCACACCCACACCCATGCTTCAAACATCTGCCTGCTAGCCCCTTCCACAGTTTTATGGTCAACCTCATGAAGCAATCCTTCTAGCATCCACTTCCATAAACAAACTTTTGATCACTTTTTATCAGGTATAGTGATATATTTATTGCATTATTCATGGGTTTCTTAGCCATGAAATATATGTAAAATCATGTCACTATTTTGATTAGTTTCCATTTTTGTTGTTGTTGAGACCAAGTCTTGCTCTGTCACTCAGACTGGAGTGCAGTGCACAATCTCAGCTCACTGCAACCTTGGCCTCCCGGGTTCAAGCAGTTTTCCTGCCTCAGCCTTCTGAGTAGCTGGGATTACAGGTATGCGACCATGCCTGGCTAATATTTGCATGTCTCTACTAGAGACAGAGTTTCATCATGTTGGTCAGGCTGGTCTTGAAGTCCTGACCTCGTGATCCACCCACCTTTGACTCCCAAAGTGCTGCGATTACAGGCATGAGCCACCATGCCTGGCCCTGGTCTTTTTTCCTTTTTTTCTTAGTGTCACTGATGATGTTTCTCGGTGTTATGTCTCTAACCCAAGTTTCCTGTAAGTCCTATGTTTTTTATGGCAAACTTTTGCATGGCATGGTGATCTTTTAAGAACACCTATGTCATGCTACAGAAGAGATGACTAGAAAATAAACACAATGTCTGCTGCAGAGTGTGCACTATTAAATTCTGGTGAATCAGAAAGTTCTACACTTGAAGAAGGTTTTAGGTATGATCAGTATTCTTGGCATTTAGCACTGTTTCAAGAAAAGCTATTATTTTTAGACTGTTAGTAGCATTTTTTTCTTTTATTTGTGTGCTTCTGTTTCCTCATTACTAGATTGAAGATGATAGTAATATCTCTCATAACATTGTTGTTGGGATCAAATAATGGTCTCTTTGAATACACATAAAGGTTACTAGCATGTGACAACCACTCATCAATGATGTTAGTGTTATTGATTTATTTATTGGCTATAACATGCACTAACTTATTTTCTACACTGTTATTTTTTGTTCAATCTTAATATATTTTAAAATGATTTTCTTTCTATGAAATCCACTGAAAAACGGCCTGTTTTAGGGGGAAAATCTCACTTAGTTCGCTTCCATTTGTTTGAAAGTATATTCAAACTTCTGTTTTATCTGTCATTATTTTATGAGAAATGACCAATTTTGTATGTTCCCAGGTGACAGTTGAGAATTGGGACAAAAAGGCTTTAATGTAGTCTATCGATAGTATCGGATAAGTTTCACAATTCTCATGAAATCCCAATGACTGTGTAATAAAAACAAAAAATGTAGCCCATGTTGTCACAGTAAAGAGGAAGTGTACATTATTATCTGACAGATATTTGAAACATTCACATTATTACATTGAAATGAAAGTTCCTGGCAGTTAAGACCAGTGTTTTCTATCTTCACTACCTGTATCTGTTGCTTCCTAATTAGAGTGCTCACATATTTGAGAAATATGTCACATAGCTGAGAATGAGACAGAATGTTTGTAATTGGGATTCTTTCAGCCATCCTGAAGGTCAATACCCTGAGGGTTTTTGCTTAGGTATGAAATAAAACATGATGATGGAAGAATTCAGTATATAATGGGAAAAAAATACTGTTTTCCACCCCCCCATCCCCACCCCCACCAGGGCAGGGGCAGGAGTTTACATCCTTTAGAAGGATGATTCAAGGGAGGAAAAATATTTTTGCTGTTAGAACTGATTTCAGATTTTTGACTTGGATTATTAGTGGGTGACTTGGGCAAGTTACTTCAGGCTAGTGATAAAATTAAGATTCATTGCTAAGAAGTTTGTTACCAGGGTGTCTGGTATAAACTCCTACTCATTTAATATTGCCACAAAGTCTTCTTTACAGTTTTGAAAATTAAAAGAAATCATGTATAAAGTAACACAATCCCTGTTACGTGGTGGTGCCAGAAATCGCAAGTGTCATTACTAGAGTAGAAGGACTTATACTCTGCAGATAATTTTTATGCTATTCTACTTAGAGCTCCTACTTTGAATTGATGCCAGATAGATGATAGAGAAATAGACAGATAGAGAGATGATTGACAGATAGATATATAGAGAGAGATATACTCACACACCAAATAGCATGGGATAGTCATCTGGTCATAGAATTATAAATAATGGAGGGTTCTAGATGAGTGTTGGACAAGACCTAGTTTCACTGTGTTGTTTTCTCATTTAATATCTCCAGGCAGACATGATATTAAGGCTACACACAATTGCATTTTTTATTTGGATAGATGTAAGGCAAGTGCTCCAGGTGAATGCAAATCAGTTTCTGTAGCATGAGATAAGTGATTATGTTCATGCTTGAAATCACCTGCATCTCAGTGCCTTGCTTTCCTGACTGGAAGCCTGATGCAGTGTTTATTCCCAAATAGTGTAATTGGAAAGATGCTGTTATTCCAATTGACCACCTCCTTGGGAAAGTTTAGCATTCATCCCCACCTCATGCCCTCCTAATAAGCTGCAGGCCATCTTGATGGCCAAGTCTTCCAGGAAAGCCACTTCTGATTTTGCTGGGCATGTGCAAGCACAGCCTACACACTCAGTGGTACACAGAATTTCTCTTCCCCAGCAGCTCTCTGACTCCTCAATTTTAATTTCAAGATGTTTTCCCTCTACAATTGCAAAGTAGGAGTTTTACTCTTTTACACAGCCAATACTGCGTACTATTGGCCCTGCTGTGTTATCTAAAAGGTTATTTACCATTCCTCCTGGTTTGAGAGCAATAAAAATGTTAGATCTCTGCCTTGCAGTGATTTAATGTACAAAGGCACAACACTTTCCCTATAGTCAGCCTGGAGAGATGGCTCATGCCAGAATCCATGGGCTCCCTTTAATCCTCTGCCATACTCATCAAAATAGAACCTAAAAGCCTTTTTGTAGGAAGCTATGTCAGACTCTGTCTTATAATGTGAAAATGCTGTCTTGTACCTCACTGGGGAATACATTGGGTAATATAACATGAAGTTCTGTATTACTTTACAAGTCAACCAGTAATTTAAAAAGAAATTACGTCTGAATTTAATCAGCTTCTAAAGATGTGAAATATTCCATTTGTATAAGTATAGTGCTGTCAAATCTTGCCAAATTTTAAAGTAGTCTTTATAGTTCTAATGAACATAAAAGGAGAAGAATCAAACGGAAAACACTGATGTCAAACAAATAGTTAAAAAGCAAATGTCCTAAGCATTTCTTGGGCCTTTTCAACTTGTAAAGGGTTCATTAAAACTAGATCCAACAGTGCCATTGACAAGAAGACAATGTCCGATTCTCACAGAAACAAAGTATGCTCTTATCTCAGTTTTCAAAGCCATTGATAATGGCTTTCTGATGAGCTTTGACAGGCTTTGATGATCATATTCAACCCAGCCTTCTCTTTCCTCCTCTTAGTCCTGGCTGTTACGTTTGTTGATCGCGGTTCTCTGTTGCTTTCGGACTGTATCTTTCCTGTCTTGCCACCATCTACGATAGCCCCCTTCCTGCTCTTCAGCTTCCTCTTTTCACCTTGCTGTAGTTCGCACTTTTTCCTGTGTATGTCTTCACTTTCCTGCCTTTCCATGACCACCACTGTGGCAACATGGTTGTGGGTAGAGGCAGGCTCCCCTGTTCTCCACCCTGAGCTTCTGGCACATTGAAGCACCCCTAGTTAATGTGCAGTTCATGACTTTGATCTTGCCTTCCCAAGACCTATTTTTCTTTCCTCTTTTACCGAGGTGTTAGATCAGGGATCAAAAAAGTCCTATTTCCTAACCACTTACTCATTAGGGCCTGCAGTCAGGCTTCTATCCCCTGACCTCCTCTGAGTTTGTCTTCCACAAATTCTTAGACTCCTTGCAGGAATCTGAGAGGCAGGATTCTTCTAGGTCTCATTCTTTTCTTCTTTATAACTGTCCTGCTGCAATAGCTCAAATTTCCACCACACTCCAGATGAAGATAAAATTCCTTAACATGGCCCAAAGACTCAGTGGGATCCCCCTTCTGACTTCCCTCACCTTCTCTAAATCCCTAAAATAAGCAATGCTCTATCCATCCTGAAGCCCTTTGCACATGCTGTTCCTTCCACCTTAGATGCTGTTCCCACCCATCTTTACCTAGCTACCTCCTACTTGTCTTTCAGGACTCAGCCTTACTTTCTTGGGGAAGCCTTTTCTGGCCGTCAAGCCTAAATTGTGCCTATCTTGTTTTACTTGCTTATAGGATATATTATTTCCCTTTGTTTCACTAATCACAATTTATGATTACTCATTGCATATTTCTTTTATAGGGGTCCCCTTGCTAGACTGATCATTGCATCTGTTCTACATATTGCTGAGCAAAAGATAGGACAAGTGCAGTAGAAGTGGATTCAGGCATGCTGGATTTGGATGCAGGCTTTTGCCACTTGCTAACTATGTCATCTCCAACATTTTATTTAATCCTGTAAGTCTGGGCTTGAATACAAAATGAAAATTAGTAACATATAATAGGTACAGAACCAGAATACATTGCAGGAGTCAAGGCTTGAGGGAGCATGTAGAAGTGATAAAATCAAAGGCCTGGACCATGTTTAATTTATCTTGCATCTTAGTACCTGGCACTAGAAACAAGTTCAACACATGTTTGATTAATTTCTCAACATTTGAGAAATCCATGCAAAATTCAGTCACTCAGTTTCCATCTCTCAGTTCATGATGTCCCCCACAGCCACACTGTCCTCTTTCATATTCCTAAATATGCTACACTTTCTTCTGACACAAGGCGTTTGCATATGCTTTCTTATTCCCCTGGTACGTTCTCCCACCCCAACCACTTTATCTTCTATTCATCCTTCAGATCGCCACTTTAGCTTCACTTACTCAGTGGAAACTTTTCTAACCAAGACTAGGGGATGCTATTTTAGGCAAGTGCTCAAAGCAAATTTTGCCATCCACATTTAAACATGTACCTGTGTGTGAAAGAGAGAGGGAGAGGGAAAGAGTGGGTGAGTAAGTAGTATCTCTCTCCTCCACCAGGAAGCATATCTGGTTAGTTCACCATTGTATCTCCAGTGTCTGCCACTGTGGGTAGGAAATTGAGGCACTTAATTGGTGAAGGTAAAAAAGGAAGTCTTGGACACAAAGAGATAGAGATTCCATTTCCAACCTTTGGCTCCATGCCTGGCATAATCACAGAAAACAGAGAGGCAAAAGGTATTAGGTGGGAAGGAGAAAGAGCCCCAGGCTCTCAAGGTACGCACTTTCCCTGCAGTAGGTATTTCCTGAACTGGCTCAAGAGAGGAGGAGTGGACTCTGCTGTCCTGGGGGTGGCCACCTACAGTTTCTCTAATCCATCTTTAATATATTCACTAAACAATAAAGCATAATTATCAATAATAACTCCTATAGAGGCTGTGGCAACAATGAAAATGCAACTACTCTGCCTCTTTTGTAAAGATGGGAGTTTATCTTTCAAACAGCTTGGGCTAACACCCAGGTTAGCACCTAATTGTCTCCTCACAATAGAAAAATGAAATGGTTGCCATGACAACTCAGTGATGAGTTCAGGCGCTGAACTTTTTTTTTTTTTTTTGACATAAAGCTGCTGACTTTCACTTAACTGAGACCCTATATGTGTTTTGTTTTTGTAATGCTAATTTCTCATAGAGTTTTAAAGATATCATTAATATTTTAAAAACTCACCTTCATTAGATAGTATAAAAGTGATCCACAAAAGAATTAATAAGAATGTGAGTAAACTGCTGTCTTGCCACAACTCGGATCTCTCCATAATATCTAGGTTCGTTTTTATAATTTAGGAAAAAAAAAACTTAGAAAAAGTTCTATTGTTTCATCTGACTTCTGAAGTGAAACTACATGAAACTCTGATATAATTCTAAAAAATTGATGGGTGAATTATAAAAAATAAATAATTTTAATGGCAAATTCTCTCTTCAAGTTTAGTTTATGGGATCACCATGCTTTTTGTGTGTTGGTGGTAGAGGAAGGAAGAGACATAAAATACAAAAAGTCTCCACATAGTATACTCAAAAATGTCTATAGGGATGTCAGACCCACCCATCAGAGTGCCTGCAGAAGTGTCTGAAAACGTTATTCTCATTTCTGTATAACTAGATGCTTATCTTTATTTTTTTTCTTTTAACAGACAGAGTCTCACTCTGTCACCCAGGCTGGAGTGCAGTGGGATCACGGTAGCCTTGAACTTTTGGGCTCAAGTGGTCCCCTTGTCTCAGCCTCCCAAGTAGCTGGGACTACAGGCATGTGCCACCACATCAGGCTGGTTTTTTTTTGTAGAGACAGAGTCTTGCTGTGTTGGCCAGGGTGGCCTCAAACTCTGATGTTTATTATCTGTAGTGTAGGGATGATCATCTCCAACCTCATAAGTCTGGTGAGACAATCAAACAGACATCTAGCTCTGCAACGTGCCTCTCCACAAATTTTCCTTTTCTTGGGAACTCTTACCTCCATCTACCTGGTTGCACAAATTGGAACCTTAAGTGTTATTCATTAATACTTGTATTTCCTTCACTATTTATATCTCATATCAGGTCGGTTTTCTGGTTGGCTAATGTTACCTGTAATATAAATAATTCAATATGTAACATATGTAATAAGTAATAAAACTCATAATACGTGTAATATTTCTGGAATTTGTTCCCTTCTCATCCAGTGTCCTCACCTGTCTCAAAAATGTTTAACCAGTTAATATACCTAAAGCACAGAGACCAGTGGCTACCATTTTGAAATTCGAAAGTTTTGGCTATTATCATTGTTATCATTGTTCTAATGCACTTGCATCATGCAGAGGATGCCATGGTAGCATCCCAAGTGGTTTCGCCACATCCATTTTTGCCTCCCTCAAAACAGTTCTCCGCAGGTCCAATGTAAAACACCCTTCAAAGACTTCCCGTGGCCCTATAGTGTGTGGCCTGGCTATGTTTCAAATTTTTTAGCTAGTCTCTCTTGAATATGACGTATCTATCCTGGCATTCTAGGGGGATTCAAACTCAATTGCTGTGAAAGGACTTAGTGTATATTATTCCCTCTGCAAGGAATGTTTTCTGTTTGTTTTGCCTCAGTTCTCCTAACTCATCATTCAGGATGAGTTCTCCTAACTCAGCTTTCCTCCATTTTCTCTGATGAAGAACGTAACTTGAATGACCACATGCCACTTCACCAATTTGAATATTCTCCTTCCATGATGCTCCCTATGAGCAGCCTGCTCTTTTCATTCACATTACATATAATCACCAGTAATTTTCATTGCAGTCATAGGTTCAGTTATCTCAAGTCCTACTCTCTCACTAGAATTTAAACTCTGTGATGACCAGGGGTACACCTATCAAAAATGAAGCATTCAAAAAATAATTTTTGAATTAATAAAGAGCATAATAATTCCAAAATACGGTACACATAAAAAAGTCCTAATGACTAAAACCAACCCTCTTTTTGAGGTGTAATGGGTAGATTTAGAGTCTTAAAATGAATATGCATAGAGAATATACGTTCAAAATCCTAAGTTTGCAGAGAGGTTACATGACTTGGGCAGAGACACAATAATTGGGAGCAAAGCTAAGAAGAAAGCTGAGGTCTTTGGGATTTTACCTCATTCTACTACATAGATATTCACTTTCAACTAAAACACCTATTTAATAAAAGAGTAAATTGTAAAACTGTTTAATTTTTCATTTCCCATAGCTTTAATTGCCAGTACTTAGAAAAACAAACACCTCTAAGTATTTCTAAAGGGAACTGACAGAAAATTCTGATTCTTTACCATAGAGTACATATTTGTGTGTCTGTGGTTTATATTTAAATTTGTATTTCCTGTTAAGAATCATAGGCAAACATTCTCCATATGCATTTGAAACCGTGTCCAATTCCCTTACCAAATACAACTTTTTGTCAAGAGAATGCATCGTTACTATCTTTTCCACCAATAGTGCAAACACACCCAGGCAGATGTCCCAAATGATAAAAGATGTGCTTGAGCAGGCAGAAAGAAAAAAGAATGAAAAATAAATAATATACAAATTAAATGGAAATATGTGAAGCATGAAGAGGTTTCAGTGCCTGATGGTTCTGCTGATATGTGGTTCTATGAAATTTACTAATTTGAGAAGGTCAAGAGTAGACTAAGAAAACTAGGCATAGAGCAGGATGGAGGAGCTTAAGTCAAATAAGGTAGATGAATTGGAATTATCTGAATTTCAGGTAAGCATTGACTGCCCCAGTATCTTCATGATTTTCTTCCTGTGGTAGAGCAGTACTACTTGTCTCTATTCATTTTCTAGCTATTTAGCTTATATATAAGATGGACTAAAAATGGAAGACAATTCCAAAGCAGAGATTTTGCCCATAATGCATGAGATACTCGGAAAGGTGCTTCAGCTCTTCAGTGAGAAAAGTCTGACCCCTTTAGAGACATACAGAATGGATCTGAATCAAGAAATACCTATATCAGAATGAGGAAAAGGGGTGGAATCCTGTGAAGTACAGCCAAGGGAATTACGGAGAGGACAAAAAAGGATTTATTCCACAATGACAACAAAAGTGGCTGCCTGAGGGGTGGCCTCAAATGGAAATGCCCAGGCCTGTCGAGGAATTGAGGGGATGAGTTGACTTTGGTGGAGGAACACTGAACTCCACAAGAAATAGGACTCTCATCTTGGGCTGGGAATTATGGTTGTAACCTTAAAGAAATGACCATTTTATACATCTTTGTAGATTCTGGAAAGTTTGACTGGGTAATTATAGGGTTTGTAATAATGAACTATCCATTCTGTTTCTTTCACTATAACCCTATAACCTTTGCACCCATAAGAGATGTTTGAGGACAAGCTTTCCTTGTCCTGTGGTCAGAAAGGCAAGACTAAAGTTTGCATTAAGGCATAGGGTTAACAGATATATCCCAGGTATAGGGATGAAACCACTGGAATCAGGTGTCAGACATCCTAAATTTTAGTTTTCACTCTTTCACTTAATATTTGTGGGAATTCATGTAAAGCCTGTTTATAAACCTTTCTGTGCCAATGTATTATCTTCATTTTGACTTTAAATATCAGAAGTATATGACTGATAAACCTGACAAAAACAAACAATGGGGAAAGGATGCCCTATTTAATAAATTGTGTTGGGAAAACTGGCTAGCCATGTGCAGAAAGCCGAAACTGGACCCCTTCCTTACACTCAAGGTGGATTAAAGATTTAAAACCTTATGCCATAAAAACCCAAGAAGAAAACCTAGGCAATACCATTTGGGACATAGGCGTAGGCAAGGACTTCATGACTAAAACACCAAAAACAATGGCAACAAAAGCCAGAATAGACAAATGGTATCTAATTACACTTAAGAGCTCCTTACAGCAAAAGAAACAATCATTAGAGTGAACTGGCAACCGACAGAATAGGAAAAAATTTTGCACTCTACCCATCTGACAAAGGGCTAATATCCAGAATCTACAATGAACTTAAACAAATTTACAAGAAAAAAACAACGCCATCAAAAAAAGAAGGCATTCGTGCAGCCAGCAAACATAAGAAAAAAAGTTCATCATCACTGGTCATTAGATAAATGCAAATCAAAACCACATTTAGATACCACCTCATGCCAGTTAGAATGGTGATCATTAAAAAATCTGGAGACAACAGATGCTGGAGAGGATGTGGAGAAATAGGAACACTTTTACACTGTTGGTGGAACTGTAAATTAGTTCAATCATTGTAGAAGACAGTGTGGCAATTCCTCAAGTATCTAGAAAAAGAAAAACCATTTGAACAAGCAATCCCATTACTGGGTAGATACCCAAGGGATTATAAATCATTCTATTATAAAGGTACATGTGTACACATGTTTATTGTGGCACTGTTTACAACAGCAAAGACTTGGAACCAACCCAAATGCCCATCAATGATAGACTGGATAAAGAAAATGTGGCACATATACACCATGGAATACTATGTAGCCATAAAAAGAATGAGTTCGTGTCCTTTGCAGGGACATGGATGAAGCTGGAAACCATCATTCTCAGCAAACTGACACATGAACAGAAAACCAAACGCTGCATGTTCTCACTTGTAAGTGGGTGTTGAACAATGAGAACATGGACACACGGAGGGGAACATCACATACCAGGGCCTGTTGGGAGTTGGGGGCTTACGGGAGCGATAGCAGCGGCTGGGGGACTTTGGGAGGGATAATATTAGGAGAAATAGCTAATGTAGATGTTGCGGGGATGGATGCAGCAAACCACTATGGCATGTATCAACTTAAGTAACAAACCTGCACATTCTGCACATGTACCCCAGAACTTAAAGTATAATAATAATAAAAAGAAAGATGTCTTCTTTCTCAAGCTAATGTATTTATTTTTTATAAAATCCATGGTCTCTATAACATGCCATGAAGTGAAGAAAGTTAAGACATATGCTCAAGACAATTCAAATTTTGAAATAATATGTTAACAATGTATAACATTTATAAATGTTATATGTCAATCATAAGTATTATAAGCAATTATTCATGCATGCCTTGTATAAAAAGCATTTACAATATATGAAAGAAACACAGAAGCAGTGTGTTATGAATGTTGTGCTGTACACTCCAGAAGCATTCCACCTTGAGGACTGAGGGATCTATTAATGCAGATGCTGGAAAGTTCATTAGATGACAGCTCTCTTTGGGAATTGCCTTGAATCAAGAGATTCAGCTTGCCTAAGGTTATGCCCCCTTCCCCTGGGCATCCTGAAAATCATAACTGGGAGATACTGGTAGATAAAGACTTGGTCCCTTGTCCCAAGTGGTATATAGCACTGTAAAGCAGCTTCTGAGCTCCTGGAGGGATGCCAGCTGAGACCCGTTGAGTCTGCATCCCAGTCCAACTTCTCCGTCAGCCCAGTACTAATTTTTCCCTTCTGTCTACTGGTGCTGATACTATGGGCATTTCCAAATAAATCTCCTGTACTTGTGTTCACTGGGAGTTTAGCCAGAATTAGAGTGTCACATAGAACCCTCATAGGAATCTTGGTTCCCATTAAAATCAAGAATATTCTAAATACATTTTATTCTATAATTCCCTTTCTAGCACTTACCTCAGTGATCGCCTGAGTACCCTACAACATTTATAGCAAATACTAAGCCACATCAGCATCTCTCGGAAAAGACACATCCTTTCCCCAGAACTTGTTTCTCTATTCCCATGACTATGAACTGAAACATCCCATCTCACTTTTTGTGCCTAGATACATGTTTTCAGAAACTTTGACATAGGACAAAGAACACCTGTACACTCTTAATGCAGATTTACCATCTGTTCATTTCCTGCTAAAATTGTTTTCTCTTTACTCTTTTTGCTAAACTGTTTAAAAGTCATGTACATGATAATACTTCACACTATTTCTGTATGCATCACCTAAGGAAATAGACATTTTTGTGCATAACCACAGTGCCATTATCCTACCTAAGAAATTTAACAGTAATTTTATATCATCTAACATGATACAAAGTCAAATTTCTCCATTTGTTCTAAAAATGTCTTGTATGATTTTTCCTCAATCCAAAATACAATCAAGGTTCATGCATTGCATTTGGTAATGTCTTGTTAGACTTATAAATTAGAACAATCTCCCTGCCTTTGGTTTTTAAACAGATTTGTTGAGGTATACCCAATAAGCTGCACATAAAGACTAGGATTTGATACAGTTTGACAGATGTACACCAGAGAAATAATCACTGCAGTCAAGATTGTTATCAGCATCACCTCCAAAAGTCTCCTCATTCCTCTTTTTAACTCTCCCTCACTCCTTTCCACCTCCCCCACCCCCAGCCAACCATGAATTTGCTTTTGCTCACTGCAAATTTGTTTTTGTTTTCTAGAGTTTTATATAATTAAAATCCTATGATATCTCCTATTTTTGTCTGGCATCTTTCATTCAGCATAATTATTCTGAGATTCAACCATGTTATTGCACGTATCAATATTTCATTACTTTTTATTGCTGGATAGTTTTCCATTTAAAGGATACACTACAATTTGTTTTTCCTTTCATCTATTACAGACATTTGCGTTGCTTCCAGTTTTGGCAATTACTGTCGCTAATATTCACGTGTAACACTCATTTTTCATTGGCCGGGAATAACTACTTGGAAGAGGAATGGCTGGATTATATGGTAGGTGGATGTTTAACTTGTTAAAAAAAACTGCCAAAGTATGTTCCAAACTGATAGTAGCATTTTACATTCTTACTTGCAGTGTATGAGAGTTTCAGTTCCTCCAAATCCCTTCTAACATTTGATGTGGTTGGTCTTTTTTAACTTCAGCCTTTCTAATAGGTGTGTAGGAAAATTCAATTATGATTTTAATTTTTGCTTTTGTAACAACTAGGGATATTGAGAAAATTTCCTGTTGCTATTTGTAATATCTTTTTCAGTGACATATTCGTTTAAATCTTTTGGCCAGCTTTTTATTGGGTTGTTTGCCTCTTGCTAAAATTTGAGGGCTTTTGATTCTGAATATAGGCCCTTTATCACATACATGCTTTGCAAAAAAAACTTTCTTCTAGTCTGTATCTTGTCTTTTCATTCACTTAACACTATATTTTGAAAAACAGAAGTTCCTAATTTTGATGAAGTCCAGTTAATCAATGTGTTCATGTATAAATTGTTTGTTTGATTTGATACCTAAGAAATCTTTGCCTAACCCAGTGTCACAAAGATTTTCTTCTATTCTAAGTTTTGTAGTTTAGGTTTTGTGTTTAAATCTATAATCTACTTTATGTTGATTTTTATATATGGCACTACGTATGGGTCTATGCGTATTTATTTATTTTGGGTACTACTATCACCCTAGGATCATTTGTTGAAAAGGCTCTTCTTGCTCCATTGTATTGCCCTTCCACCCTTGCCAAAACCAGTTGTTCACATATTTGTGGGTTTATGTCAGGGCTCTACTCTGTTCTATTGAACTATTTTTCTTACATTCTATTGTTTTGATTTCTAGAGCCTTATAATAATTCTTGAAATCAGATAATATTAGCTCTCCATTTTTTTCACAGTTGTTTTAGCTAGGTTTTCTGTATTTTTGTATAAATTTTAGATTAAACATGTCAGTTTCTATAAGAAGCCTGTTGAGGTTTTGATTGGTATTGAATTTATATTATAATTTGAGGAATGGATATCTTAACAATATTGAAATTTCCAACCCATCAACAAAGCCCATTTTTCTATTTACTTCTACTTTAATTTCTTTCAGAAATATTTTATAATTGTTCATATGTATACATCTATAATATTTTGTTTCTCAAGGCATTTGACTTTTTGGAAGATCCCAGGCCCATGCCAATGTGTTATAAAATGTCCTACCTTCTAGATTCTTTTGTTCTTTCCTAATTAAATTCAGTCAAACGTTTTTGACAATGATGCTTCATAGGTGATACTATAGGCATGTGAATGTATCTCCTGTCAAGAGGCACTAATTGTTAGGCAGCCCTGCTATTGGTGATGCTAAATTTGATCATGTGGTTAAAGCAATGACTGCCAGATGTTACCATTAAAAAGTTACAGTTTATCTTTGCAACCAGGAAGTAATCTAGGGATGATACATTCAGACAAAATATATTTTGAAAAGTTAAACCGTAAGGTTTTGGTTGATATTTTCTTTTTTGGCTTACATTCTATACTTTATTTATATATTTTGTTTTTATCTATTCTGCTTGGTAAACAGAACTTCAGTTTTCTCTGTAGATTAGAAAGCAGATGCTACTACTTCCCTCACCCTCACTCCCCTGAAATAATGTACCACTAGAAATAATATGCTACTAGGCAATGTTTGTCTAGCCCCAGTACCAAACACCCAGTGATTATAGTATTAATAGTGGGGTTAGTCTGAAGGAAATGTGGGATGAGCTCCCAAGAGGTTAGAATAGGGAAAACAAAATCCTCACCCTCTTTAAAACATCTAACAGTGTTGATAATACATATTCTCATCCTATCTCAGTGACACCTTGTCACTGTAGAGCAGGCCAGAGTTTGATCACTTTTATAGATTTATAAGCCAGGAATCAACCTGTTTTATAGGCCCTCAATCAACATTAAACAAAACCAGATGTCTCACTTACATAATGGTGTGTACTACCTGTGAACAGATGGGACTTCCAATTGGTGATTACTTTTTCTTTTTCACACAGGATGTATTTTATACCCTGTGAGGAGAATTCATATCTATTGAGATTCTACTATGTGTCAGGCTTGGTGCTGTTTGACTTACATATGTGATTGCTTTAAAATAGTCTGGACATTACTGAAGGTACAAGAGATGCCTTGAAATGATCATTGGGCCCCCAGTAGATTAATCCAATGGAAGCTTCTTTCTCTTTTCCAATACCTCATCTCCCCTAGCTATAAAACATGTTTCTGTACAATAACATTCCAACTCACAGACTATCTCCTGTACTGCATGAAGCATTGTTTTCCCATCCCTCTTTGTCCAGGGAGTACACAGGTATTCTGAAAACTATATGGAAGCAGTAATATGCATTTCTGCTCATGGGTAACATTTCCAAGATTCAATAAGTTACAGCTAATGTGCATTTCATTTGGCTTAAATCAGAGCAGGTCTTGAAATGAGACAGCTCAACAGAAATATGAGCAATTCAGACAAAGGAATATTCAGTTACAGAGTTGATAAATAGGGATTGCTTCCAGTATTTAAAAAGTTTGGTTTGCAGAAATCTTAAAATCTTTGTGAAAAATGCGAAGAAATTTTTGGTATATAAACTCTCGATATTTATGTAAAAATGATAGTATTCATCTTTCAAAAACGTTCCTGCTTAGGATATTTTTACAAATTAGAATTGCAAAAGTAAAAAAAAAAAAAGCTGAAAAGCATATAAACAAATGGGTGAAAAATTATTGGAAGAGTTCAAAGTTTCAAATTGAATACAGGTTATGCATTTATAGTCACTACCTGATATTTTCATTTTATTTGGTGTTTGACATTCTGTGGACTATTTTATAAACAGTGGTATGGATTTTCCTAAGATATGTTATTCCTATTTACAGAATTCTTTATTTCCCTAAAATAAACTGCCGAGACAGCATTTTTCACAGAGGGCACCATTAACTTGCTTTATATCAGCTCTCTAAAAATTGACTGTGGGTCAGTTTCACTGGATTTTGTACATGCTTGCTCCTGGGAATTTTTGCTGCAGCTAGCTTTCATTAAATGTCAGGGATTGCATGAGTGGGAAAGATAAGATGAAGCAAACTAAAATTATTGCCAACTCTTATCTAGGCAAAAGGCTACCAAATAATGGCAATGGAATCAATCTTCACTTTCCCAAGACTAAATGGTTCAGGTTTCACACAATCAAATATTTTCCCTCTCTGACTTTTCAGAACATTCTGTACTCAAAAGCTATATAGTGAGCACTTATCTGGAGTTTTAATACTGTATGCTTTAAATTCATTAGCAATGTACTGAATTTGTCTTATAAAACTAACCATGAGATCCATCAAGACTGAAGGAAATGTGGGATGAGCTCCCAAGAGATTAGAATAGAGAAAAGATTCATTTATATTTTCAAGGATTCATTCAGATTTTAGATTTTAGAGTGTTTATATGGATGTATACACACATACCCATTCTTCTTCCATGCAGCCATAAGAAATACTTTTTGATGCACATAAACTTGAGAATTAAAGAGGGAATATTTCATGACAGTGTTCTTTATCCTTAACAATTCTGGCTTAGTAATTAATTTGTGATTATGGTCTTTAGTAATTCCGTAGGAGTAGAGACATATACCCAAAAGCAGGATGCCCTCTTTAGGCCTCACTTAATTGCTTAGAAGTGAGTGTTTCCTTTAGCTGCCAGCCTGGTCTGTATATTGAAACTAGTGTTCCTACTCTCACTGGCCAGGACTGAATGTCAAAAACCAGCTAAAGTTCAGGTTTTCTTGAGTATCTAAGGAAGAGTAAAGTTTTCCCTCTATTATCATTACAGTAATTCATAACTTACCTGTTTCTGCTCTCCTCACAACCACCACTACACTTAATTGTGAGGCTCTCCAAAAACATGTGATTCATTCTGAAAGCTCAACTCTTCACATTAATAACTAGCAAAGTGATGGGCACTCATTAAATGTTTTTTTTTAAATGTAAATAAATTCCCATTTGAAAAAAATAAAGAGAATTCTTATTCTCTTTGCCTTGATATTTCACAGTTCTTTTCTTCTTCAGTGGTAACTAAGATTAAATGAAACCCTCTTCCAAAATCATGTTGTAGCTGCGTCAATACTTTTTTTGGGGGGGTTGAATTAATGGGATTGGATAAATAGTAACACATGAACCCTGCCCAGATGTTCATATCGGGGTTTGTATCTGATAATACAATTTCTTTTGATTTCTAACCAACATATTCTGACATGACAGAGGCATGACTCAAATAATTACCATTTATCTTCTTCTTTTCTCCCAATTTTGACTGTTTCTACTTAACATTTTTTTTTCTCACTTGGAGAATGACTGATATTCAAAGGCATGAACTCTATAAAAACGCTACTACTACAACTAGGATATTTTGGGTTCTATAACAATACTCAGGTCATCACTTCTGCTGAAGAATGTCGGGAGTATCAAACGTTGGCTTTTTTTTCCCCTATGCACAAAGTTGCCATTCTCTTGGCACTCATTACCTGGTTATTAGTCACATTAGTGTGTAGAAAAACAGTGTATATTTTCCTCTGACAATTTAAAAATATCTTTGTACTTCACTCAAAGAAAATACTTATTATGCTTTCAGTAGCATAAGTGTTTTCACTTACCTCCTCCATTGCTAGGGAATTATGCCCATTTTAGGTAATCTCATACTTCAGTTGATAAAAATAGCTTGATATTTCAAGGCACAGTGTGAAAACCCCAATTATTTTATTTGATTCTCTAGGACCTCTCCTTGACCATTTTTTTTTTTAAAAGTGCTTCATTTTTCAAATGGATTTCCTGAGGTAGGTGGCAATTTACACTTTTAAGTGGAGCATCAAGTAGCTTGACTCAGTTATAAATGAATGCTAATGTTCCCAGAGACAGACTTTAACCTCCTTGCTCCAGGGGACATAAAACACTATCTGCTTTTCCTCTGTCTGCCACAGCACACTTTGTGTGTGTGTATATGTATGTATATATGTGTGTTTGTAATTTTTTTTTGACAAAATCTTGCTCTGGCTCCCAGACTGGAGTGCAGTGGTGTGATCTCAGCTTACTGCAACCTCCACCTCCTGGATTCAAGTAATTCTCCTGTTTTAGCCTCCCAAGTAGGAGGGACTACAGGTGCATGCCACCACATCCAACTAATATTTGTATTTTTGGTAGAGATGGGGTTTTGCCATATTGGCCAGACTGGCCTTAAACTTTTGACCACCGGTAATCCACCCGCCTCCACCTTCCAAAGTGCTGGGATTACAGGAGTGAGCCATCACACCCAGCCAAGAAATGCACATTTAACTACACACGCTCACCCACAGGTTTTGATTAATAGACAGGATAGAAAGAACATCTGAAGTAAAGATAGGTACCCATGCACTGGACAGAACCCCTAAAAGATCTCTCTTCAAGTCGCTATTATATGCCAACCAAAATGCCAGATGGATTTACATTTATTATTACCCTTAATCACCTGAAATAATGTCATCATTCTTGTTTTATGGGTCAGGATGCTTAAATTCTTTGTATTACATGAATATGATAACATAGATGTAAGTGGTCAGACCCAGATTGCTCTTACACGTGGTTCCTTCATAAAGAAATTATGAAAATTGATGCATTTATTTTGGATTTTTCCACATGTCGAAAATTCCTGAAAAGTGCATGAATAAACAGATTTCCATTCAGGTTAAGAAGTTGTTTCTCCGGTTAGAAGCCAAATAGTGCTCTGGGGAAGCAGTTCATAGAGGGTCTCTTTCCTGTTACGAAATCCTGGGTGTCTAGGAGCCATGACAATTGGCAAACATATGTGAAGGTGATAATAAGGGAGATAGATGCCTCACCCTCAGATCCCTCTCTATGGGCAATACAATTTTTCAAAGAAACCTCCAAGGCATAAAAGAGCACTCTCAAACAAAGAAGTCATTTAGAGGTTGGCCAGTATGATTGATTATATAGTGACCCTCAACTCCAATTCTGAATCTTTGAAAGTGACTTTATTGGAAAAAGGGACTTTGTAGATATAATTTGGTTTTGTGGTTTTAATTCGCACTTCTGGGATGGGTTCTATACTTCCAATCCTACATAGCCATCTCAAAGGATAGAGCCACGTGCTTCATCTTGTCATTGGGTGAAGCATTGATAACTTCGAATCTTGGGTTATTAGACATGGCTATCTTGATGGCCAATACAAAGCTGCTTTTTATAGCTTTGAAGATTTTGCAAGAAATTATTTTCTCTTCTGCCATAAATTTGACTATACATCTCATTTAGGTCTTTGACAACAATGTAAAGCAAATTCAATTTCCTGGTGAAATTTTGACATCAATTTACCTGTTTTTCTACTTTTCTTTGAAATAACCCACCATAGATATTCTTGTGGCTAGCAGGTCACAACCAGGCATGAACTGGGCTTATACATAGCTGACCTCTGTTATTAAAATGGGTCTGTTCACAGAACTAGAACCACAGACAATTGAGGCCACCGTTAAGAGAATCCTCATGTAAGTGCCTTGAATTCCCACTCCAGTGTAAGAGGAAAGGGAAGAGAGGAAGTTCGGAAAAGGGAGAGAGAAGTTGTGTGTGTGTGTGTGTGTGTGTAATTTTTTTTTTTTTGAGACATAATCTTGCTCTGTCTCCTAGACTGGAGTGCAATTCCAGTCTTCTTAGTTACTAGAGCTGATCAGAAGTAAAATATAAGTGTGGGTCACCCTGTGTGATTATTTCATAATACAGAATTGAGAGTTAAGTTATGGATAGTATTTCATAAAAACAAAAATTTTTGGCTACTATGCTTAAACATTTACTATGAGCCAGGCACTGGGCTTTGTATAATGTACTTTATAGGGTAGCTCATTTCAGTGCTATGATATCAATCTCAGGTGAGAGTCTCATTTTTTCAGATAAGACCCATAGATTTAGAAGGTGGAACCAAGTTCACACAGCTGAATAGTGGAGAAGCTGGGCTTCAAACCCAGAGCTTCCTAGGTCCAAAACCTATGTCTTAACCTCTTCACTGGACTGGAAACTGTCGCAGTAATAAAATGGAAGTGTTACTTATGAAACAGTGCAGCAGTAGTAACAAATCCAGAAAGGACAGCTTCTGAGCCCCTCCATTTGATACCTTATTAATTTAAGAAAAAACTTTCTAAGGCCATTCATTTATAAACAAAAGACAAAGTAAGATAGAATAATTATAGAGCTAGCACAGGGGCTAAAGATGTCACTCAACAGATGTCGGAGTAACAGATGTGGCTAGTTACACTGTGCTTTGTCATTATGATGTTGAGGAGGCAAGTTTACTAAAAGGACAAACTCAAGTCCAGGTTCTGTGGCATTTTCACAGTATCAATTACCTTGCAGCTTATTTAGGAATCCTGTCTACTTGGACAAAGGTCTTTTTCAAAGGCGTTTTAAAGTGGCTTAGTACAAAACTATATGAACTCAGAGAAAGAGACCAGAAATCAGCAATATAGAGGAGTCGGGGGAGAATTTGAAGAGGAATGTAAGGTACAACAGCTATTAGCTATTAGCGTTAGGGCATGATTGTAAGTTTTCTGGCAAAATATGAGAGACGGCAGAAGCAATCTCACATCAAGATGATTTAAGGAGGGAGCAAGGGAACATTGGGGATGTCAGTAGGTTTTAGAAGCAGCACTGGTCTTAGAGCTCTGGCCCCATATTTTAGGTGAATTATTTGTCCTGTTTCTTTCTGTATCTATAAAATGGGTGTAACTTTACCCACCCCGCCTACTCCAGAGAACCAAGATGACACTCAAAAAAGTCAGTATTTGTGAAAGCCCTGCTCTTGGGCAGGTTTGATTTGGCCAAGGCTGTCTGTAAATTTGAACCTGAATGCCTTTCTTTGGAACATCCACCATCCACTTAATATTCAGCACTCATCTTGTTTTGCATCCTGCTGCTTCAGGAATTGTAGCTTGTGGACTCAAAACCCTTGGTTTAATGAGACTAGCCAGCCATGTAATGTGAGCATATTAATCTGTTTACATCTGGTGGCCATAGAGAGACTTCAGGGCAGGGGTTAAAGGCAGACTGGCTCCGGGGACTGGACTTTGAGATAGCCTAAAGCTCTAGGCAAGAGTGGACATGGCCCTCATCAGATAAATCCAGTGGGTCCTCAGATCTGTTACTTTGTAGATTTCCTAAGTATCTGGCCCTGGATCATATCTGAACACAATATTCCTATCTGGATCTGAACATCAGAATTACATATTTTCTGAAGACCAGCAGAGAGGCTTTAAAAAATTAATCACAATTGTTATAAATTATGCCATTTATTGAGTAATGCCTGTCCTAAAAGTATTTACAGTTATGTAGACTAAGAAGGGAGAAAGATGTAAAAAAATAAATAAAACAAAAAAGATAAATAAGTATATAGTATGCTACAGTGGAAAGTGCTATAGAACTATAGACTATAAGACTGAGGAAAGCAGGCTAAAGAGATGCTGGAAAGCAGAGCAGGGTTTGTGGTATTCAGTAAGGGTAGGAGCCCACCGCAAAGGGGTAATGTGAGCAATGATGTGGCAGCGAGGTATTTAGCCAGGTAGGGAGCTGGAAGCAGGACATTCTAGAGAGAGCCCATGGTTCAACAGGGATGTTGAGTTCAGCCTGAACCAGGGATGTGCCTGATGTGAAAAACTCCATTGTCCTGTGGTGAGGATGAAATGTGATCATAGAAGCTACATGCTTCGCCCTGGTCCTTGCCTTATGGAAAGGATTCAAAAAGAATTAGAAGACGTTACACATACATCTGGTCTCAGAAAACACTCTAATTTTTAATGATCTGTCCTTTATTGTGATAATTTCTGTAAATTTACTGAAATGGGTTTACTGACATGGGTTTTGCCTATTTTGACTGGTATGGCCAACCATAATGGGTGGTTTCAGTCAACTTAATTCCTTGTAAAAACATATCCCTACAAAAGAGCCATAGGGTGCAAACTGCAGGCTGGGTGGAGTCCCATCTAGGGTCAGCACTGAGTGTTTCTGATGGCAAACAATAGCCTTGCGAAGGGAGCTGTGGTTTGTTCTCCTCACTTGACAAATGAGGAAACTGAGGCTGACAGCAGTCAAGAGATTGACTTGCCCCATGAGAAAGTGGCAGAGCTAAGCAAACACACATCTTCTACCCAGAGCTCTTCCATGAGTCCATTTACTGAACAAATACACTTTACCAGATACCACTCTAACCCTGCCCAAAATGGCCCTCTCTTTCCTTCTGAGAACTTTCCCTATCCTTTCTCACCTTCCCAGTCCTTGGGCTGAGCAAGTGGATTCATGGGACATAAGTAGAATGACTGTCCCTTTTTGCCAGGGATGGCCCTGTTTATACCCGTGTCTTGGCTTGATTATTACTGGTTTCCCCCTTTACTCTCAAACATGTACCAGTTTGGAGGACTAATTTCATAGTCATTCTGGATAAAATATCTCTATGTTACTCATAACCAGCCAGCTGCCATTCACGGACTTGGTGCCTTAGCTTAAAGCGTGGTTTGCTCAGGTAAATGCACCACTCTTCAAAGTTAATGTTTCATTTTTTTTCCAAAGTGTTGGCCAAAATGTCCTGTTAAGAACTTGTTCAATTCTAAATGAATGTGAGGTAGGAGAAGACAGGGACAATATACAAGATATCTCCCAAGCTTGGCAGGGGCCTAGAACTTGAGCTGTATGTGTGCGGATAGGCTTGGCTGGGGAAAGGAAGAAATTTCACTCCCCTCCTCCAATATTTCTCCACTGGCTGGAGCTTTTGTTATAGACTTGCCATTGGACCACATCTGTGAAGCCTCTTCCTGTCTATGAACTGCTATTTCTTCAGCAAAATGAGGGGATGGAACTGTGTTATCTCAAAACCCCACAGTGCTGTGTATTTACAATTGCGGCAAGACAGAGGTGAGCACCAAATGTTGGGATTTGGTTGAAATTTCCTCCCTGGAAACTGAGGAGCAATTCTTCTCACAGAGCCAGGACTGAGGATTCTTTGCCAAGGAGATATAATGAGATGTATGTAAATAGCTCTCCCCTTCTTGCTCTTTCTGCCTTCAGCCTCCTCAATTATAGAGCAAGAGCTTTGCCAGTTCGCCCGAGTTCTAAAAATTCACCTCTTCGGTCCAGCAAAACAGGCATTAAGAAGCCTATAAATAATCATCTTATTCTCACATCTCTGTAACAGCAGGGAGGCTGGTGCTGCAAAAAAATGAATTGGCAGTTCATAGACAACTCAAATGAATATTGAAGGGGAGGCTTACAGGAGGCATTTGGAAGTAAAAGCAGCACTTTTTTCCCCAAGGAGGATCAAAAGCCATTCCCCTTCAATCCCACCTATCTTGTGGCTTTAATTCTTTTCACAGTATAAGGTCTACGGCTCAGTTTCTCTCTTTGAGATGCTGAAGCTAAACATGAGAAAGGAGAAAGAAACCCTTTGGGTCCCTGAACTGTGGGATCTTGTCATTTATCAGGAGAAGATGTGAACTGTATAAACACCCTGTGCTAGTTAAGCTTCACGTGTTGAATAAGAAAGAAGCTGCCTTCTTTCCCCCCAATTTTCCTTCAAATCCAAAAATTACAGCCAGAGCTGGGGTCTGAGGGTAGGATCAGGAGGCAGTCTTCATGAATTTTCATTAGTGCCCTCACTACAATATTTTAAGAACCCTCTGACTGTTCCTTTTTAAAATGAGGCCAAATATTATGATGGACTTTGAATTTTCTCAATCTATTCCTAGAAAATGACCTGTTTGCCCTCTGTAGACAGAAAGGAATGGCACGCTTCATAGTGCTACTGTAATCAACAATTTTACTCATCTGAAACGAAATTAGAACCAGATCCGCAACAGGTAACATAATTCCTTCTGCAAGGCAAATTAAACACAAAAATAAAAACAAAACTTATTAACCTTTTAAACCAGCAGCAAGAATTATTTAGAAACTTCCATGTGGCCTGACACAAAGTACCAAGACATCTTTTGGTATAGTAACTAGTAGTGGGTTCTGTCCACGGTGGCTTATATACAACATCTCAGTTACACAGCATAAGAGCTGGGTAGATGGGTATTACTATTATCACCAGGGATCAGATGAGAGAGGGAGGCTCAGAGGACTTACATCCTCATTCAAGACTATAAAGCTGGGGAGGGGCAGTGCCAGAATTCATACCTAAGAGAGTCTTTACTCTGTAGCTCATGGGCTTATAGGAAGCAGCTTTTGAAAAACACTAATGTTACTTAATAGCACTGGCCTCAAAACATCATTAAATCATTTTTTAAATGACCGAATTTTCCTTGTGTCAGATAAAAGGTTTTCTTCCTTTGCTGAATAAGCTGGATATCTAGACACAAGCATTCAAATACAAATAATGCAGAAAGGAATATAAAAACAAATAACTCACCCTATAATTAAGTCCTCAATTTTTCCATTTGAAGCCTAGATAATGATGTGCTATAATTATAATAAAAATAACAATCTATTATCACCACTATGAAATTAGCTGTTATTATAGAATTCTTACTGGCTTGGAACATCTCTTCTTGTTAAAGAAGTACCCTCGCCACAACCCTGTTCCCTAATTTTTTTTTTGTCCTTTTACTAGGAGTAGAAATAAATTTGGGTGGAAAATCATTGTTACATGATTAGGAATAGTTTTGGGGAGGAGGATAGTAAATAGTTGAATTCAGCCAACAATCATTCTTTACCTAAATGTCAATGACTCCCCCATCAAAAGACAAATGGACTGTGTTACAAATGTGATGGCGTAAAAGTAGTCAGCTCATGCAAGTTAGCAAGGGGGTGTGTGTGACACTGTAGTATATGCCAATTTTATTTGTGTATCTCTGCCACATTGAACCACTTAGCAAAACAAAACAAAACAAAACAAAAAAACAAACCTAAAGGACAAAAATAACCACTATCAACAAGAAGTCAAGAAATTTAATTTTACCTGAAACCTTTATCAAAAAGGTTTATTTTACCATCCTGGCTGAATGAAACACACAGTAACTTAAAGAAAATCTGAATTTCATCTGAGGCTGTCATTTTCCCTGTGGCGTGAACTTGGTACTATCTGGCAGACACACAGTGCCAAGGTGCCCAGGGGGAACCTTGAGTGCTTCTTTCAGTTTGTGTATTTCACCAAACTCTCAGGCCACTCTGACTGAGTTGTAGGAGACATTGGCCTGAGTATTAGCAAGCGCTACTTGACTAAATCCAATAGTCAAAAGGAACACCACAAAGCCTGGCTTTCACCACGTCCTAGAAGACCTGTTTTTGTAGTCTTAACATGGCTGTCACCTTGGAAAACAGCACACTTTATGTAATGTTTGCCTTAGCTGCATCTGAAGCTATTTGATATTTTGATATTTTCACATTAGACTTTTGTGCCCAGGTACAAGGAGAAATTGGACTCTTCTTGATCCTTCTTTAATTTTTATTTGAGACAGAGTCTCACTCTGTCACCCAAGCTGGATTGCAGTGGTGCAATCTCAGCTCACTGCAGCCGCCACCTCCTAGGTTCAAATGATTCTCCTGCCTCAGCCTCTCGAGCAGCTGTGATTACAGGCACCTGCCACGATGCCTAGTTAACTTTTGTATTTTTTAGTAGAGACAGGGTGTTGCCATGTTGGCCAGGTGACTCTTGAACTCCTGACCTCAGGTGGTCTGCCTTTCTCGGCCTTCCAAAGTTCTAGAATTACAGATGCGAGCCACCACGCCCAGCCTTGATCTTTCTTGTGTCCCAGATATTCAAGTCTTGCTTAGACTATCAAGATGTTTTTTTTTCCCTTCCTCCTCATGACCAATTTTTTTTTCTTTTACAAACATCAAAAAATAAAGGAAAAAAAAAAAGCCATCCATAGCTACTATTTAAAATAATAGCCACATTAAGAGAAGGAAGGAAAAGGGTACTCTCATTTCTTTCCTTTTTAGAATCTTTTTGGGAGCCCCCAAAAGTCTAAAAGGAGAATGATTAAAAGGAGATTTAGTGGTATGTAAAGGAGAATGAAAGCTTTAGTTACCGCACTGGAGGTCACTGCCACGCAAAAAAGTTGCGTCCCAGTTTATATCTAGGCCCTCTACTGAGCAATGGGGGCATTGCTGTAAAATGCAGTTAAGCCTAGCGAGCTTCAAAGGCAAAAAAACAAACAAACAAACAAAAAAAAAACTCCTCTGGTGGAAATACTCCTTTTGTTCGGCTATATAAAAACGACAACAATGAAAATACAGAGAATATTAATAATGAAAATGGACAGCATCTCAAGGAGACTTCGGCACTTTTTATTTGTTCTCTTTCGTGCTAACCCCAAATTCATTTCTCCCTTGGTCTACTCCATCTCTTTAAAAAGCAAGGTCATCTGCTCAAGTGACTCTTTCCATCCTCCATTCCCCTCCCCACCCCTAGCCCATAGCACATTTGTTGTTTGTTGACTGTTGATTCCAAAACCACATCTCTTGAGTCTGTCTACTTAACCTTCACTGCCATCACTTGTCACCACCTAGAATACTCTTCAGTGGTCTCCATTATCGCTTCTGTCCCCTCTATAATTCAGAGTGATGCTTTTCCTTACTTTAAATAAAATTATGTAGCCCTCATGCTTCCAACTCCCCTTTGGCTTTCTATTGTATTTACCTTAAATTCCAACCTCCTCAATATAGTGCACACTGCTTCTGTACAATCTGACCTCAACCTCTTCGCAGGCCTTTTTACCTGCTCTGTCCTAGTTTACCAGCCTCCTTCTAGTTTCTTCAACAGTCCAGTCCCTTTCCCAGTTGAGTTAGTTGGTTATGCTGAATATGTTGCATGTATGGGCCAGGTGGGCTAAAGCAGAAAAGAAAGCTGCTTTCTCAGAAGTGGGAGGAAAAGGGAAGTGTCTGCAACCATTTTTTGTAAGAGCAAGGCAGGGGCCAGTGTGAAGCTGACCAAAGAGGAAGTCAGAGTTAAGCTCTAATTCTTTGGCTTGGAAGCACAAGGAAACAGAGTTTTCCCAGGCTGATTTTTATTGGCTGAGTGTCCACACTCACATCCTCATACCCACCTGGGTTCTTTCCCTCCATCTATGTAATTATCCATTATCTATCTATTTAGCAAATTTTCATTGAGCATGGACTATGGGCCAGCAGGATAAAATGCCAAGGGGTCATTATTCGGATAAAATAGATACGCATGGATCAAATTTTGGCCCTTGACCCAGCTCACCTCTACAAGCATACCTGGTAATGCAGCCCGGTGACACAGACCGTTTTTCTGCCTCAGCCCTTGAGAATGACCTCCAGAATACAGACTTCACATGACTGCCTGAGGATATGCTGTTCTGATTAATTAAAGAGCCCAGCTGTGGACTTACTTCTTTTAGATGAGAGTCTTTTTTGGCCTGAAGAGGAATTGCAATCCAGAACCATTCATTATCATCAAAGACTCTAACTCCACCCTCCAAATTTGATACATACACACGTATACACATAACCTTCCCCTCAAAATCACCATAAAGCACAGTGAGATTTGGGGCTGTCTTTTTTTGGATATGAGAAGCCAGGCAAAGGCTGTTGACAAACTATTACAAGCATATCTTTGGGCCCACGTGTACTTCATGACACTAACAAGGACCATCAAGAAGTTAGATATTGGAACTGACAGGACTAACTGCACCATGATGACTTAAAAACTGACTGTGGTCCACCCAGGCAAACACATTAGAATAAGGGAAAAAGCAACCAGTGTGACAGGCATGGTGCGTGGACCCTGAATTGACACAAGACTTCTCTTTTGTATTAGGTTGTGAGCTGCTCCTTAGACTTAAGTTCAAAACCAAGAGAAAGAGAAATGAAGAAATGCAATATGCTAATAGATCTTTAAACATGCTAAGGAGGGCTTAGCAAAAAGTCCTTTTGATTTAAAACAACCAAACAGACGCTCCCTAAGTAATGACAAAATAAAATAGCTTATTTACGCAAGGGCTGGGAGTGATAAATTCTGTCTCAGTGTACTCCTAAACAGCAGGAGGCTTTGGACATGGAAAGGAAAATTGGGGTCAGATTGGGGAAGATTACCACCTGCAGAGGCTAAATGCAAAGGCTGACAGCTCAGTCATAAACAGGTCCACAAGAGCTTATTTCCTTGTTTTTTTTTTTTTTTTTTTTTTTTTTTTTTT
>NW_016107617.1:771607-786162 GCF_001604975.1 Cebus imitator
GTGCCCGGCCAAGAGCTTATTTTCAACACTTCCTCCCAGGAGCACACAGAGCCACACTACTGCTTCCAACACTGCACTCCGGGAGCCAAGTTAAGATTCTGACTTGACTCTATGACTATGGCTCATAGAAATTTGCTTGTCAATTAGGTTTCATGGGTCTAGGGAAATAGGAAATGTAGCCTTTTTTATTTTATTTTTCTAGGGATTAGCAGTAGGAAATTCAGCTTCTTTGGAGTTTGCTTTCCATGATCTCTTTGATTTATCTACCTCAGTTTAGGAAAATGTGAGGTACAGGGAAGTAATCAGTGGTTTCTGAGGCAAGGTCTGAGTTATTCCTCCTGTCTATTGGTAGGCAAAGCTCATTTTTTGGAAAATGGGCAGGAAAGCCAGAGCTTTGAGTAGGGATGTGAAAACTAGTTCTTTTCTATTCACTATTTGCATGCTCAAGGCACAACTGAAAGGGAATCTGCAGAAAGATGTTCCTGGTCAGTGAAGCTGCAAGGGCAGCCTGTGAGTGAATCTCAGTGGAGAACCAGACGGGAGGCTGACAGGCAGGGAGCTCCACTAGGACCAGGCATAGGACACTATGCTCTGGTCCTGACCCAGAAAGGGAGAGTGAAATCAGTGTAGAGTCCTTTGGGGGGGAGAGGCAAAGAAAATAAATGCACAAATTTATGTAGACTGTCCAGACGGTCTGGAAAATTGTCTCCAAGACTATAGATTATCAAAGTCTTGGGGACAACTTTCCAGATAAAGTTGGCCTCAAAAATCTACATGGAAAAATCCAGATAATTGAGGCTAAAATTTTTTCTGTGATAATTTTTCAGGATAATGGTTCACATTCTCATTTTCCCCAGCTAGCATCCCCAGGACTACCCTTTCACAAACTGAGAAGGGCAATACCATGTTACATTATTCGGCATGGTGAGGAATAAAGATTGAGGAATAAAGATTTTTCCTCAGTTTTTGCATCTTTTAATATTCTAAGAACTTATCTGGGAGGGAATTGAATTATTTAAATGACAGAACGAAAAGAAAAATCATGTTACTCTCTAACATAATATACATCAAATCACAACCAGGAGATAGCTGAGGAATTAGGCCTGAGCTATTAAAACCATTTCTGCAAAATCAAACACTGCATGTTCTCACTCATAGGTGGGTGTTGAACAATGAGAACACATGGACACAGGGAGGGGAGCATCATACACTGGGGTCTGTTGGGGGAAAGTAGGGAGGGACAGTGGTGGGTGGGGAGTTAGGGAGAGATAGCATGGGGAGAAATACCAGATACAGGTGATGGGGAGGAAGGCAGCAAATCACACTGCCATGTGTGTACCTATGCAACAATCTTGTACGTTCTTCACATGTACCCCAAAACCTAAAATGAAATAAAAAAAATTTCTGCAAATTATATTATCAGAAGGTCTGTAGTCAGAGAAACATATTCATGCATGTCCACAGCTTCTTCTCCATTCTTTTGTATCTTCTTCTGCATCTTGTTAATCACACATACTTTCAATCATGCCATACATATATATATATATATATATATATATATGTGGCGCACATGTGCACACACGTACATACACAATCTGATTATTTTATCTTCAAGACCGCATGTAGAAAAGCAAGACCATGGAATGGCCCAGCCCTTTAAATGACCATTATTCATATCTCACACAGAAAAGACATGATAAGGGAAAGAGCATACTGCTTCTACTGTGAATGGGTAATGGATTTTAGAAAGAAATTCCCTCCTTTCTCTCCTCCTCCACATGTAAAACACTTAGGCACTGTGAGACAATAATTCTGATGATGATAATGATATTAATAACCTCTTACTTTGATGTTTGATGATTTATAAAGTGCTTTTCACTGACATTGTCTCTGACCCCTGCCACACAATTCTGTATGGTAGGTGTTATTAGCCTCATTTGACAGTTAAAAAAAATAAATAAAAATTAAGGATTTAAGATAGAGTCCCTAACCTGTTGGCCAGTGGACAGCTTCTGACCTATACAACAATATGCACAGTGTTTTAAAAATTGTGGATAAATGACTAGCATTTTAAAGTCCTAACTTTTTATGTAAAACTCTTCATTCCCAACTTCTCTTTAAAAATCTCAAGGCCTGTCCACCTTTATTCTAGAGGGATGACTCTTTTTAAGCAGGGCATGAATACTTCAGTTTTCCAGAGTCCCACTGTGCCCTATCACCCATTAGTGCCCTGTTTTTCATTTGTTTGTTTTTCATTAGGCTTCCTGCCTAGCCCTTGTGGATATTGAAGTTGCAACCAGTTCTCAGAAAGCATCAGAAACATGCTTAAGATCAAGCAGCCGATAAATGGCAGAAGGAGAAATTGAAGGCAGAGCTCTGGTACCAGGCTTCTGTCTCTGACGGTGGCTGTCAAAAAGTATGATCTGAATTGTATGCTGAAATCCCAAGATTGGGGTATAGGGATCTGCATGTTGAACAATCACCTGGAACATGATGTGATTAAAATCCTTGCAGTCTGTGACAAACTGCAAGAAACACTGTCCTAAGGACTCAGGAGGCTTGGGAATCTCCTTGATTCTCTTACTAAACTAGCATGTCTCTCAGTATTGAATCATCAAGTATTTGGGTACTAAGTTCTATGTTCTCTGCTTATGGATAATGTAATTGCTGGGGACCAAAGATTCATTCATGGCCTATAAAATGAATCCATAACGTGCTCATTTCTTTCCATGTTCTCATCAATGAGAAACAGATTTTTCTCATTTATTCACCAAGTATTCACTGAATGTCTACCTTGTAATTTGCATTGTTTGGCTGTGAAGATCAACCTGCCAGTTAAGAAGTGATTGTTCAGTTGAGTTCTCCAACTAATGAATTCAAGTGAGACTGAGCTATCGGCCTGAATTACCCCAAAAGTACTTTGATACTTAACTTATATTGGTAAGCACAGTCTTATTAGAGCCTGCATGGAACTCACATGGTTAATACAGTCCTATGACCTTATTTCTTTCTTGGTGGCCATTGCATTTGGACTTACTTGACTACATGTCTTTTACAAAAGAATTTAGGTATTTCATTTCCTAGACAATACATGATGAAAGCAGGAAACCACTCAAAATGTCAGATTTTAACCATCGATATTTCATTTGTTTGTATGAGATTGAGAATAGCTGAAATTTTTTTTCTTGTCTATGACAGTGCACAACGCATATGTCTACATTATGTCTTACATCTCCCTCTCCCACTTTTTTTTTTTTTTTTGAGTTTCTTAGGAAAATAAAAGGTGGATACAAACTCTAATCTCTCTAAAGTTTTGAAAGTTGACTAAGTATTTGCTACTCAAAATGTAGTCACAGGACAAAGTGTGTTGGTACTTCTTGGAAGTTTGCTAGGAATGTAGATTCTTAGGCAAAAATGTACATTTACCAAGACCCCCCCGTAATCTCTATGTATACTAAAGTTAGAAAAGCAAGCCCTGAGTTAAGTTCCTTGTTAACAGTTCACTAGATATGGTAGTTTTGGTATATAGATTTATTTTATAAGGACTTTTAGATGCAGAAAAGCTAGGCAGTAGGAAATAGGTGGTCTGATGTAGCTACACACTAAACTGTCTGGAAAATGTTGATTTTTTTTTTAATGACCTTTTTCCCTATCTTGATTTCAAAGTAAACATGGTAGGAGAGTGTGAGCAGAAAACACCAAAACAAAACAAAAGGAAAATGTAGAAAATGTGATCTTATGAATTTATAAGGATTTCTTATGTATTAGATATTAAGACCTTGTCATTCATCTGTATTTCCAGTATTGCCTCTATTTTTGTTCTGTTATTTCATGTTTTTATGTAGTCACATCATTGGGCATTATTTTCTCTATTATTTCTTCTTTTAAGATCAATAGTTAATAGCCTTGGCTGCACTTTGGAATCATCTGGGGAGCTTTGAAAACCACTGATGCTTGGATTCTCCCCATCCTCCCCTCTGCTGGACATCCCAATTTGATTAATCTGGTGTCCTACATGGGTATCAAGATTTTCAAAAGTTCCCAAAATTCTGCTATTGTGCCACTAGAGTTAAAAACCACTGTCTTAGAAAGTCCTCCTCTCTAGCAAGATTAGATAATGTTCAGCCATAAGTGCTTCTAAATGTTCCATGGTTTTATTCTTCACCTGTTTCTTAGTTTGTTATATAATACGAATTTGGATTCACCCCAGGACACATTTGAACACTTTGAATAATATGCTGTCAGTTCTTCTTTGTAATTCCTATTTTATATTTTCCTTTTAGTTCCAACAGATAATTGATCTCACAATCAAATTCCAGATGACTTATTATTACAATGGCAGAGGGTCAGAAAGTAACATTCCAGAAGTAAAAAGTTCTAGACATTCTAGTCTCAGAGTTTTGGGGAGAAGTAGGAAGAAATTGAGTTTACTGCTTCATTTGCAAACAATCACTAGGAAATTTTGCCTTTCACTGACTAAATTGGTTAATGATTGAGTAATTTATTCAGTTTAGATTGAGTCAACAATAATCTTAACAATAATCACCAGAGAGATGAAGTGGAAACTTCCAGGGCTCTAAACTTTACTCTTTAACTCTTTCTCTGCAATTATGATTCCTCTAGTGAGTGGTTTGTAAATGGACAAAATAGCTGTCAGAGGCAGATGCATCTAGTGGTCATTGTCACGGCTTAGTTGAAAGTCAGAGGTCTTGACATGGAATTATATAGTCCTGACTTCACTTAGGAGACAAAGCAATTCATCTTTTACCCAAAAATGCAGATGATATTACTCCAGAAAGCTACATATCATTTTCATAATTTTTATAGTTTTTCAAGTCCCATTAGATTGCCACTCAGTCCTAAGACTTCATAAGCTTAAAATGCCAGGCTATAGCTATTGCTATAAATAATATTTCTCAGACTTTGCTTAGATTCCCTTTACACACAAACTCAAATAGCAAATGGAATATATTTTCCTTCTATATGCTTGACTGGCATCATTCGGATTTTAAATTTTCAACATGGATCACATTACATTATTAATAGAGAACAAGTAGAATTTTTGACATTTTAGTTTAAAATTTGTGCTCATAAAATCCACAGAATTCAGAGCATGGTAACCTATTCCAGGCATGTGAGCATGTCAAAATGTAGAATTTCATCACACAAAGCACTGAGCCTTTGCTATCAATTCTCACAGAATACAAGCTACTGTAGATACTGCACTGTCTTTCTCTTCACATCATGCCCAATAAACCCTCATTGCTATAGAACACCTGTCCCAGTAGCATGTTGTTTGATGCAGATCATGCTAACTTGCTTCCATGTGATCTTTATAGCTGAAATCCTCTAGTGAGCTAAGAATGAAATTGATCATTTGCCCAACATGTGTTGGTCATCAACAATATGTAAAACTCTGTACAGGGCATTGTGGAAGACAGAGGGTAAATTGGTGTGGAACCTTGCCCAAAAGAGGTCATTTGTTAGGCAAGGATGTCTTATACAACGGGGCACAAAGTATTTCAGGAGTACAGGACTATATATACATTATGACATGATGAATCTCAAAAAGTGAATTAAGTGTAATTATCTAGACACAAAAGTGTATATACTGTATGAGTTCATTCATATGCGGTTCAAGCACAGGCAGATCAAATCAGAATAACGGTTATCTGAAGATGGGTCCTGAATAAAAAGGGACATAAGAAACTTTGAGTGATGGAAATCTATATCTTGACGTGGATGACAGTTACATAAGCATACACATTTGTCAAAATGTATCCTAAACACATTTAAGACTTGTACATTACAGTGCTTTATGATATAAATGTAAAATATACATATACTGCATACGTATATCACATGTAGTTTTCATTAGTGATGCTACATATATAGCATCACTAATTTAAAAAGGACATAGAAGTTTAAAGGAAGGAGAAGTTTTAGGCAAACTTGTGAAGACATAAAGAAGGTGATAATTTTAAAACAGGCCTTGAAGAGTGAATAACATTTAATAGAGAACACATCTATGGGAAGAAAGAAAACAAACTAGAGAGTGTTTACTGAAGGGTCAGTAACTCTGTAAGCCTTGCACTTTCAGGGCAGTTGTGAAAGGAAATATTTGCAATACATTAATGGGAAAGAAAGAAGGACAGCTTGGGGAATTACACTAAAATTCCCTAAGCTGTCCTTCCTTCTCTCCCATTAATGTATTGGCAAATGGGAACCAGTAAACTTTTTTGGGCAAGGGAGAAATATGACCGTGGCTGTGCTTGGGCAGGATGGGTCTGGCCACATTGTGTCCACAGACACTCATAGGGAGAGGGAGGAATGACAGAAATATATTAAGCTCTAGAGAGCTGTTGGAGTTTCTAAAGAAGCAAAATTAGTGCTGGACATATTGAATAATAGCAAAGAAAGGGGGAGATGTAACACCTTTAATACACACTGTGTAGGACTGTCTGAATTGTCTGGATGTTGGAGGTGAGGGAGACAGGCCAAAAGTTTTAAGATTGGCTGTCAGGAGGGGGTCAGCAAATTAGGAAATATAATGGAAAATAACCAGTTCCTGAGAGGGTGTTGGATATCCTAAGTTAGAAAAAAACCTGGGAAGACAAGCAAGCACATTTTGGACACATATTCAACAGCTGGCAAAGCAGAGAAGCTCAGACCAAAAGCTTTTGGGAGATTCTGCCAAGTCATTAGCTCTCTCTTCCCCTTGATTTCTCTTGACTTCCAATCCTTGACAGAGCCCTTAGATACAACCAGTGAAGGGAGCATACAATAGTGGTGTCTTTGTTTCCACATTGTCTTCCTTGTGCTATGATCCCTCTTGATATTATGATGACTCATCTTTCAAACTCTTCAGGGCAATGCAAGTGTTCCTTTTAAGAGCATACCCTGAAATGGCCTTCCATCTGGATTACGGCAAAAGTTCAAACTCATTGGCAATAGCATGCCAATTTCAGAAAAATTGACATATCCAAACACTAGGTCCATTCTTTATTTAGAAAGAAAAGAGGTGCTCCTACAGGAAGGCATTGTTGCCTTAGGGTGAGTTGGGTGTGACTGACAGTAGGAATGTGGAGACCTTAGTGGGCATCCCACCTTTATTATCATAAAACTGGATCTTGAGCAATCAATCTTTTATAGTCTACGATTTAGCTTTCTCTTTCATAAAAGGGAATAGTGATGTCTCCATTAGATAATTATTTTGAGTATCAAGTAAATTGATGTCAAAATGCATTACAAACTGGAAATTACTGAGTAAAACTGAAGAGTGGGTATTCAGTTTTATAATGACGCAGTCCTTACATGTTGTGGAGCTCCTACTTTCTTCATCATTGAATGCATTCCCAGGACATTTCAAAGGCAGATTAATCTTTGTGAAGATTAATTTGTGATTCTGGAACTTGACCTTACCCTCCCCCCAAACAGTGTGGCCCTATCAAGGAAGTGTGGAAATAAATGAGGAAGAAGTAGGTAATTGTTGAACTTACAATCTATCCATACTCATACCTCTTTCAGGAAGATTTTCTTTCTCCTGGATTCTTATCTGGTGTCTCAATTCTCTTCGATATGCCAGAGAGAAATTATAGAACTTTGCTCAAAGGAATACTCAGTACCTGGACACTGGTGTTCCTGTAGTGGCAAACACAGTTTACTGAGTCTGCTGATATCAGCGTCGGAATTGTCAGATCCGATTCCGTGACTGCTGCTTGTGACTAAAGAATGCCGAAGAGGCTCCTGTGGGAGAGTCTGCTCAGAAACACAGCCTGCCGCTCTGTGCCTTTGCATTTCACTGTTAATATTACACTAGCTGTTGCTGTCATTTTTGCATCAATTTCACATGCCTCGGTGACAGGGCAACACCATTGTTCAGGTTGACCAAACTGTCACCACAGCCAGTGGTCCGCCATTAGTATATCCCCTGATAGGTGTGTTTGCCTAAAATGACTTCAAATCATATTTCAAACAGGTGTGCCTCCTCTTTATCTAACAAGTGATAGGCTCCTGCAAATCCATGTTGGAGAGAATTTCTGTAAACCAAATTTTATTTTTTCATTGATTTCTTCTGGAAATTTAGGGAAGCTTCATGTCTGATGGGTATTTTAATAGAGGGTTGTGCCTGGCGTCTCAGAATTGCTGTTCTTTGTGCTGAATGATAACAAGAAAGTCATGTGTTTCTTTCACTCAGTGTCTGCCTTAATGTGATTCGTTCTTTTGTAAGGAAACATATGACCAAGCCACCTTCTACTATACATCTTTCAGGAGCTTGGATGCTATTTAAAGTGAGCATGGTGGCTCATGTTTAAAGTCCCAGCACTTTGTGAGTCCAGTGAAAGAGGATCTATTTGAGTCCAGGAATTCAAGGTTACAGTGAGCTATGATGGTGCCACTGCACTTTAGCCTGGGTGACAGTATGAGACTTTGTCTCTGAAATTTAAAAAATAAATAAATGAAAAATAAAGAGGACATTTCTGCAAATTTTCCTCTTCCTGATTGCAACATCTCCCCATGTATTTCTACCAATCACTCTTTTAAAAAATGGGGCAAAAATTTAGAATGCCTCAAGTCATCTGGAGTACTCTCATGTCACGACCACTAAGTTAAAGGATATTTTCCATAATAAAGAGGAAAGACCATTTCAGGGTATACTTTTTGAGGACATAATTGCATCTTATAGAAGCCATTGATTTGTTCCATGAAATTCTTTCCATGAAATAGAATGCCTGGTGTTTTTATAATTTGCTAGTAACCCTGATAGGTCTGCAGCATAAGATGGGGTTTGTCATTTTGCCACCATGCAATATTGAATCTTGAGCACTGACAGCTTTGGGTGTGATCAGTTAGGGCATGAGCTGAGCTTTTCCCCAGCATTCAAAACATTACAACCATAGGGTTCTCTCTGCATCTACACCCACCTGCTTTATGGGGAAGAATGTCAAAAAGTGCCTGTGCTTAGAGGATTATCTAAAGCATCTGAACATTTCTGTCTTGAATGCCAATGATCAATTACAACTTTTAAATAAAAATTCTTGAATAAGATTTATAGGACCCTGCAATGGTCTATCTCCCCAGTCACTTTCCTGATGTAGATAAACAGAACTCTCCTTATTACCTGACCCTTGGAATTCTTCTATCATGTTCTCATGGAATTATTCTCAATGTTCTTGTAACTTTAGAGTGAACATGTACTAAGTTTTCAAACACTGACAGTGTGTGTCCAGGCACCATTAGATGATCAGGAAAATAAATAGTACAGGGTCGCTGTCTTCATTCAGCTAAAGTCCAGTTAGGGAGATAAACAGGAACAGTCATTGCTGTGTCTTGTTATCTTACCATGATTTGGGACTTGGGAAGTGGGGTAAGAGAAGACATTACAAAGATTGAGGCTCAAGTTAAATCTTGAAGAATGAGTAGAAGTTAGCCTAGTGGACACAGTTTAGGCAAAAGATAAGCATGCATAAAGATAAACAACCTCTAGTTAGAATTCACCATAAACCTATTTTAAAGAAATTCCTGCTCTAAAATTGGCTAGTTTTGATAATATATTTTCAAAGTGATGAATAATTTAGATGTGCTTTTTTGAAGCAAAGTGAATTAGCTTGTAAAGATGTGAGGCATCCAGATGCAATGACTCACACCTGTAATCTCAGTTCTTTAGGAGGCTGAGGCAGGAGGATCACTTGAGGCCAGGAGTCTGAGACAAGCCTGGTCAACATAGTGAGACCCCATCTCTACAAAATATTCTAAAGAGTTAGCTGTTTGTGGTGACATGTGCCTGTAGTCCCAGATAGTCAGAAAGCTGAGGCAGCAAGATTGCTTGAGTCCCCAAGTTGGAGGCTGCAGTGAACTATGATTGTGCCACTGCACTCTAGCCTGGGCAACACAGCAAGACCTTTCCCTAAAAAATAAAATAAAATAAAAAAATAGATTTGCAGCCACTCTGGGTTGGCTCAGAGTGGTGTTTGATAGAGGACTGTGGGCCTCAGATCAGTGGAACAACTCCCTACAAGGGTTGAGGTAATTATCTACTGAAGATGCTACATGCAAAGGCAGTGGGGCAGACTATAGCTTTCAGTGGACAAATAGTGAATTTCATCTCAAACATGAGTGATGATATCATATTGAATGGTTAATTGAAGATGCCATTTTATTAAGAAGTTAGGTTGGTGTGACAACTCCATACTCCAAAGTTCTCGATGAAATGGAGACAGTAAGCATCCCTCAAGTTCTGCTTGACGTCAGCCTAAGTTTTCTTTAGTCACAGGAGAGATTTAATCCATGTTCATCTTCCAAATCTACTTCCTGAGATTTTCCAAGTCCCATCTACTCTCTGATAGTTATTGCCTTAAAGTTATAAGTTCCTGGTTTCTTCTTCTTACTTTTATTCCAGGAAACTATCTATCGTTGTGCTGTTCCAGATGGCAGCCATTAGCTACATGTTGCTGTTTAACTTTAAATTTAAATTGATTAAAATTAACTAGCTCATTCTTCAGCCCCACCAATCTCATTTCAAGTGCTCAATACTCACGTGAGACTATGGCTGCTACATGGGGCAATTCAGATAGAGAACATTTCCATCATCACAGAAAATTCCATTTGGCAGTGCTGATCTATGTACACCTGTGGTAATTGCCACCTGTCCATATGTAAGAATAGTTTTTTGGTATCATTATTTGATGCTCTTTGAGAAAGCCTTTATATCTTCTATTGGTTTTTGTGGCTAAAATATTCAAAATCTGGCTGAAGTACCATAGCCTTGAAAGATCTGCAGATTTTTTTTAAGTGCAAAGGTGCATTTCCATCACTCCTACCCTTAACGGAAATTTGACAAATTTGACAATGTGTTTAATGGTATAGGCTTTCAGTTTGCAATGGGAAAAACGCTTGTCAATGTTTTTGTTGCTGTTTGTTCAAGAAATAGGCTTCTATTTGAGCTAGAAAAGAATGAGATGATTTGTGACAATTTAGCTGATCAGCAAGCAGTTGGTGGGAGTAAACAGATGAGGAGTTTTGGCAAACTACTTGCTTTAGCTAACTGTACTAAGATAAGATTAGTTATACAGTTCTGAGCTCAAACTCACTTTTGAATTACTGTATCAGCCAAGTCATCCAAGTGTAATTCTGAGCATGGAAAGAAGGGAAGTAGGAAATGGACATTTGGGCAAAATACCATGTGCTGAACACAATTTAGGAATTTCCACTTACGGGACTTTATTCCAGATGAAATGAGATCTACAATGCTTTTTGAATACCAAATTAATAGAAGCATCTTGTGAACAAAAAGCAAGCATAGCACACAAGATAAATTGGGTTATTTTCTCTTAAACTGCTGGCAATGTCTATTGTTATTTGTATACCCCAAGGTCAATGATTAGGACGCTGCTAATTAAGAAAAAGCCCTATTTATTGGAATGTAATTAAGTTGATGAGAATGAGAAGTAGCCAAAGAAGAAAAATATTAAAAGGTCAGCTTGGATGTGTCTTGTTGATAAATCAGACAGTACATATAAACAAATTAAGTAATAGTTATGCCTTGTGAGGAAAGAACATCAATAATCATTTTGGAAATTTTTGTTAGTATCTTCTATTAGGCTATTGTTCATAGCAGACAAAATGGAACCAGTTTGGCTTGGAATTAGAAGCTTCAGGAGTAGTGGAGGATAGAAGGGCTTCAGTATTTAGGACTACACTAATTCCAGTTTCATTCCTCCCTCCTCCTAAACACCCCTCCTTTTCCACACACCCTGCTATGCACGCCAGCCCCACTGGGCTTCCTGCAGTCTGTCTGTGCTTCTTGCTCCCATTTTCCTCTTTTGCAGGAGTGTATCTTAATGGTTAAGGCCCAGACTCTGGAACAAAAGTTCCTAATTTCAAACTCTGGCTCCATCACTTGTTAGCTCTGTGTTTTGGGGAAAGTTTCTAAATTTCTCTAGGTCCTAAGTTTCATCACTAAAAAGTGAGGATAATAATACCTACTTCATTATGAGTATAGAATGAGTAATAGTATTATGACTAGCTCTTATCACATGGTAAGTGTCTTAAGAGTGTCTACCATTATTAGTAAAATGTCTTCAGTAAAGCTTGGCAGCACTTGGCCAGAAATCCACATTTTCGTCCTGTGATGATCACAAGAATGCATGTCTCTTCTACCCTTGCACTGGCCCAGGCCATGTTTAAAGTCTTATACCCATTGCATCCCAGCACCAAATATGTACTTTTTTCATAGTAAGCATCAATCCATATTTGTGAATCAATGACTGCTTGGGACAAATTACATTTAGATTCTGTTTCTATCAAAAATATAATCATGTTTTCTTTTATGGGTCTTTAAAACTGGCTATCAACACTACACATTATATTAAGAAGTAAAATTATTCAATTGAAGCAATTCTTTGCTCTATGACTACTGTTTAAAGACACACTGAAGTCTTTTTTTAAATGTTTAAAATAATTAACTGCAAATTTTCATTGCAAAGCCCTGCTGGGAAATACATTGTAGGCTGACAGTGCTCAGGACATATAGGAAGTAAAACGTGATATTTACATGTAAGAAGTTTATGCTATTGTTATGGATAAAAACAATTAAAATAACTATATTTGTAACTACGATTTTAGGGATTTGCTCCCATCATTACAATAAGGCTTCACTTAATTATCTCAGTCTTCATTAATCCATGTCTAATACATTGTATTTTGATCTTCATTTTACAGATTGGAAAACAGCCCCAAAGCTATATTCAGATGGCTCTTATCATTTTGCCGCTTTGATTTTGTACCATCAGCATTTCCTTTTAAATAATGGTTTTAAGATTAGATTTTGCTGCACATTAATTTCTCCATATGGATGAGGTTCTTCAACATTATCCCTTAGTCCTATACTTTTTGTATTCCCCTAAGCATCCTTAGTATATACACAAACATGCAAAGTGTCATCACACAACAGACTGAGAATAATAATGGATACTTCTGCCCACTCCCTTCCATCCTTGCCAAATATATTCTCTATACCACAGGGGAGATCTTATTGTCCCTAAAGTGTGAATCAAGTCATGTATCTTTCTTGCTTGCAACTGTCCAGTGCCTTCCCACCATACTTATGATAAAATCCATACTCCCTATCACAGTTTGTAAGGCCCTACATGATATGACCTTCACCTGCCTCTAGCCCTGCACTTACACAGGCCTGCATTACTTTCCTGAATCTATCAAACTCTGTCCTCCTGCAGGGCCTGTGTAGTGTTTTTTGTTTGTTCTAGAACACTCCTATGTTCAGTTATATTCCCTATCTATATTCAGTTAGGCCTCCTTTTAAATATCATCCCCCTAAAGAGATTTGTTTCTAACCACCTAAGTTACTTCCATTCTCTGACTCTCTCTCACCTATTTTCATGTTTGTTTCCTTAGTGATACTTGTTGTAAATTACACAGACATACACATTCTGTTTATTAGTTTCTCTATATTACAGCCTAGCTTAACCCAGGGCAATTTTACCCCTACTCTCACCCTGGGGAACATTTAGCAAAGCCTGGAGGCATTTTTAGTTGTCACATCCGGGAAAGGGGGGTTGCCAGTAGCATCTAGAGGGTAAAAATGTAGAATGTTGTTATATATCCTACAGCGCACAGGACAGTTCTCCTTCCCATCCCATGAATTATCTGGAGCAAAATGTCAATAGTGCAAAAGTTGACAAAGCCTTGTTTATTTCACCACTTCCACCATTACACTTAAAGCTTCATGAAGACAGGTCTCTTCACTGGCTCCTTAAATAGCATGGTCCTAGAATCTAGTAAAGAATCTACTGAATGAATGAGTGAATGGGATAAAGGAAGGGAAAAAAAGTAACATCCTTAATATATCAAGGATCTCTAGGGGGCCATAGTGGCTTCAGTTCCCCTGTGGTGGTCTCTGTTGAAATAAACATCCTTCTGTGTGGCTCCTGAATAATCCCCACTGTTAGGCTTCTTCTGTCTGAGGCACCAAGTGTCCCTCTGTTCGAATCTTTATCTTGTACAAAGATTTGCAGCGGAAACAGGCTTACTGAAAAGTAAAACTGCAGGGTATAAAGAGAAAGTACAAAGAGCCCAGCTGGCTGACTGCCCACTGGTGAGCTAGAGCAGCAGTGCCACTGGAAGGGTGATTGTACTCTTGCTGTCTGGTCACCACAGCTGAAATGACAAATGTTCTCTGCCCCTGAGGCCAGAGTGTTTGGCAAGCAGAAATCTCTGCTAGGAATCAGAACACAGATCCAGAGAGGACTGAAGTGATGGCTTCAGAGTAATATTTTTTTTGTTAACATCCAAGGGTTGCAGTGATAATTACAGTTGGCACTTTTAGGAAAGTCACATCATCATTCGACAAAAAATTCATCCTATATTTTTTTGATTTAACACGTAACAGCAATGCAGATGATCAGACAGAAGATTAATCTATGTAACATCTACAAAATGCCGACTAATGCTTCATATGTACCTACATCCTGGGAGTCAACGGTTTTCTCCTAAATCCATTGGTCTATGACTTAGGGAATTGTGTCACATGCTTAATT
>NW_016107617.1:786212-893660 GCF_001604975.1 Cebus imitator
ATGTGCAGATCATGCAGGATTGTTGCATAGGTACATACATGGCAATGTGGTTTGTTGCCTTCCTCCCCACATCACCTATATCTGGTATTTCTCCCTGCTGTCCCTCCCCTAGTAGCCCCCAACTGACCGCAGTATGTGATGCTCCCCTCCCTGTGTCCACGTGTTCTAATTGTTCAACACCTGCCTATAAGTGATACCATGTGGTGGTTGATTTTCTGTTCTTGTGTCAGTTTGCTGAGAATGATGGTTTCCAGATTCATCCATGTCCCTATGAAGGACACGAACTCATCATTTTTTATTGCTGCATAGTATTCCATAGTGTATATGTGCCACATTTTCTTTATCCAGTCTGTTGTTGATGGACATTGGGGTTGGCTCCAGGTCTTTGCTATTGTAAACAGTGCTGCAATGAACATACGTGTGCATGTGTCTTTATGATAGAACAATTTATAATTCTTTGGGTATATATCCAGTAATGGGATTGCTGGATGAAATGGTATTTCTATTTCTAGGTCCTTGAGGAATCGCCACACTGTCTTCCACAATAGTTGCACTAATTTGCACTCCCACCAAGAGTGTAAAAGTGTTCCTATTTCTCCACATCTTCTTCAGCATCTGTTGTCTCCAGATTTTTTAATGATCACCATTCTAACTGGTGTGAGATGGTATCTCAATGTGGTTTTGATTTGCATTTCTCTAATGACCAGTGATTATGAGCATTTTTTGTTAGCATTTTTTTGGTGTCACTTTTTGTTTTGAAAAGTGTCTGTTCATATCCTTTGCCCACTTTTGAAAAGGCTTGTTTGTTTTTTTCTTGTAAACCTGTTTCAGTTCTTTGTAGATTCTGGATATCAGCCCTTTGTCAGATGGGTACATTGCAAAAATTTTTTCCTATTCTGTTGGTTGCCGGCTCACTCTAATGATTGTTTCTTTTGCTGTACAGAAGCTCTGGAGTTTAATTAGATCCCATTTGCCTATTTTGGCTTTTGTTGCCATTGCTTTTGGTGTTTTAGCCATGAAGTCCTTGCCTACACTTATGTCCTGAATGGTTTTGCCTAGGTTTTCTTCTAGGGTTTTTATGGTGTTAGGTCTTATGTTTAGATCTTTAATCCATCTGGAGTTAATTTTAGTGTAAGGTGTCAGGAAGGGGTCCAGTTTCTGCTTTCTGCACATGGCTAGCCAGTTTTCTCAGCACCATTCATTAAACAGGGAATCCTTTCACCATTGCTTGTTTTTCTCAGGTTTGTCAAAGATCAGATGATTGTAAATGTGTGGTGTTGCTTCTGAGGCCTTTGTTTTGTTCCACTGGTCTATGTCTCTGTTTTGGTACCAGCACCATGGTGTTTGATTACGGTGGACTTGTATAGTTTGAAGTCAGGCAGCACTATGCCTCCAGCTTTGTTCTTTTTGCTTGGGATTGTTCTGGCTATGTGGGCTCTCTTTTGGTTCCATATGAAGCTTAAGGTGGTTTTTTCCAGTTCTGTGAGGAAGGTCATGGGAAGCTTGATGGGGATAGCATTGAATCTCTAAATTACTTTGGGAAATGTGGCCATTTTCACAATGTTGATTCTTCCCAACAATGAGCATGGAATGTTTTCCCATTTGTTTGTGTCCTCTCTTATTTCATTGAGCAGTGGTTTGTAGTTCTCCTAGAAGAGGTCCTTTGTATCCTTTGTTAGTTGTATTCCTAGATATTTTCCTATCTTTGTAGCATTTGTGAATGGGAGTTCACTTTTGATTTAGCTCTCTGTTTTTCTGTTACTGGTGTATAGAAATGCTCGTGATTTCTGCACATTGATTTTGTATCATGAGACTTTGCTGAATTTGCTTATCAGTTTCAGGAGATTTGGGGCTGAGATGATGGGGTCTTCTAAATACACAATCACATCATCTGCAAATAGAGACAAGTTGGCTTCCTCTTTTCCTAATTGAATATCCTTTATTTCTTTTTCTTGCCTGATTGCTCTGGCTAGAATTTCCAATACTATATTGAATAGGAGTGGTGAGAGAGGGTGTCCTTGTCTAGTGCCAGGTTTCAAAGGGAATGTTTCCAGTTTTTGCCCATTCAGTATGATACTGGCTGTCATAAATAGCTTTTATTATTTTGTGATACGTTCCATCGATACCTAGTTTATTGAAAATTCAGCATAAAGGGCTGTTGAATTTTGTCATAGGCCTTCTCTGCATCTATTGGTTTTTGTCTTTGGTTCTGTTTATGTGATGGATTGTATTTATAGACTTGTATATTTTGAACTAGCCTTGCATATTTGATCATGGTGAATAAGCTTTTTGATTTGCTGTTGCATTCTGTTTGCCAGTATTTTATTGAAGATTTTTGTGTTGATGTTCATCATAGATATTGGCCTGAAGTTTTCTTTTTTAGTTGTGTCTCTGCCTGGTTTTGGTATTAGGATGGTGGTGGTCTCATGAAATGAGCTGGGGAGGATTCCCTATTTTTGTATTGTTTGGAATAGTTTCAGAAGAAATGGTACCAGCTCCTCTTTGTATATCTGGTAGAATTTGGCTGTAAACCCATCTGGACCTGGGCTTTTTTTAGTTGGTAGGCTATTAATTGCTGCCTCAACTTTAGCCCTTGTTATTGGTCTATTCAGGGTTTCAACTTCTTCCTGGTTTAGTCTTGAGAGAGTGCAAGTATCCAGGAATTTATCTGTTTCTTCCAGATATACTGGTTTGTGTGCATAGAGTTGTCTGTAGTAATCGCAGATGGTAGTTTGTATTTCTGTGGAATTGGTGGTGATGTCCCCTTTATCTTTTTTTATTGTATCTATTTGATTCTTCTTTCTTTTCTCTTTTATTAATCTGGCTAGCGGTCTATGTATTTTGTTCATCTTCTCAAAAAACCAACTCCTAGATTTGCTAATTTTTTGAAGGGTTTGTTGTGTCCCTGTCTCCTTCCGCTCTGCTCTGATCTTATTTCTTGTCTTCTGATGCTTAACTGTTTTTGAGACAGCGTCATGCTTTCCTGTCATAGAGATTGCTTGGCTTTGCTGATAACGTTAAATGAGCTCATGGGAAACAGAGGCAGAATGGGGCCATCTTCTAATAGATCCTAAGGTCAAGCCAAACCTGTCTTAGCCATTCCAAGTGATTTCCAAAAGCCCAAGTGAGAGAAGACCTTTTGGGGTAGTAGCAGTCCATTTCCCCCTGTTATCTTGCCTCTGAAGGAAGAAGTGCATGTGGCAGGTCTGGCAATACAGGGAGTGAGCTCATCAGAGATACAGGTCACCATGGACACCTGAGTTTACAATCAGAGTCATTTTTATATTTGCACAACATCATTGCCAGGTGTTGAAAATACTGTGGCAGCTGGGATGATTCTTTTCTTGTGCTTGTTTGTGTCTACTCAGACATCTTAGGGAAGATTCCTTAGCTTAATAGAATGGGTAACAATTCTCTTTTCCTGTAATCTGTCTCCTAAGGGGGGCTTCTTTCATGAGTTTCCCCCATACCACCACCACCCCCAGCCCAAATTATGTAAATTTGAGCTTGGAAATAATTCTTGTCATCTGAAGTTTTAATAAAAAAGAAATACATGCAGAGTATCAAACTTTTGCCTGGCTGTGTGCCTGAGGCTAAATTTTAGGTGTCAGAATTTACTAACAATGTAACTTACTTTACATACCTCATTTCCAACTCTGAAGAGAGTCAAGTGATTTATTCAAATTAAACTACTCCAAAGCCAAAGTGGTATGTGTTACAAAACACGAAAGCAAACTGGCTGAAAAATTTTAATTTTCCCTACTTATTAGCTATCTGTTCTGGGAATAAATCGAAGGTGCTAATTTCCTGGGTTTCAAATCTATTTTTAAATGTACTTGGCTGAGAGATTTAAAAAAAAATGGAATGTGAAGCAACTTTTCTATCTTTGAAAAAAACTTAAGAAACTTGGTTATACTTTCAGAATTGTGCTTGCTTTTAAGATACTGTTTTAGCGTTTAGATGGCAAGCTCTGGCTACCTGGTCCAATCCATATGATACTTAGCATAAGGCAGTGCTTAAAGCTTTGTATCAAATTGCTATGGATGAAACTGTCTCCACACCATTTGCATGTGGAATCCCAAACCCCCAGTGCAAATATTTGAACATAAAGCCTATAAGGGGATAAATGGGGTCGAAAGGGTAGGGCCCTGGTCCAATCTGTCTGGTGTTCATATAAAAAGAGGAGGAGTTTCCAGGGTGCTCTTTTTGCACTGAGGAAAGGTCATGTGAGGACACAGTGAGAAGGCAGCTATTTGCAAGCCAGGAAGAGAGGCCTCACCAGAAACCAGTCCTGCTGGCACCCTGATTTTTAACTCCCAGCCTCCAAAAGTGTAAGAAAAAAAAAAAAAAGCCTGTTTAAGCCATCCAGTCTGTGATATTTTGCTATGTCAGCGTGAACTGAATAATATACAACTCTGCTTACCTCTTTGGTTATATAGTATTGTCTATTACAGTAAAATCTCATGTATATGACGAGTTTCTTGAGCAATTTAATCTACCAGGAAAACCCAACAGTAATGATGAAAACAGTTATCCAAAAGCCCATGCATTTTAAGCTGTAGTGGTCAAGTTATCTCCTTTTTTGTAACAGAGACTTCATAAATAATATTACCTGTTAGGCGACTAGAATTGTACCTTTTCTAGATTATGGCAAAGTTTGAGGATGCGGTAGGTAAAGATTTGCAATATGTATCTTCATACCTACTCTAGCCAAGATATAGTAGAGACTGAACAAAAACAAACAGTGAGTACCACCTAAGGCCAGTGATCTACAGGGCCAATTGTGATACACAGCTAAGCAGTCATTGTGTAGTTAGTTACCTCTGCATTTTCCTGGAGGCAAGCAGTCTTATGTGGAAATATCAGCATGGCTGCTGAGACCTAGGCCAAGTTCTGGGAGCTCACTAACATTGCTATCACTTCTTATCCTTCCACTTCCAAGGGTGCCCCTCTCTCAACTCGCACTTATTCTTGGAGATGACCCTCAAATGCCTTCTCCTACAGGAAGGTTTCTTGGACACCCAAACCTGAGTTAGACATAGAATTATTGGAAGTAACCTTAGAGATTTTGGCTCAAATCATTTTTTTTACAATAAAGAAACAAGTGATGTTCTTGGCAATATAATATCAAATAAGGATTCATAGTTCAACATGTTCTTTCTCTCAATACTTTGAAATATTTACATCCAAAATATTTTTAAATATATAATTGAGAGAAGGCAAGAGACTGGTTTGCAATGATTGCTAAGTAAGTTCCAGGCACTGAGGTACAGAGATGAATAAGAAATGGTTCCAGTTCTTTCTGAAGTTGTGACCTAGGCAACCTGTGAAATGTAGTGGAGGCTGTTACAACTGAAGACGGCATTCTCCAGGCTGGGCACAAAGTAGGCCCTGAGGAAAAGTGTGTCAAATCAATTAGCTACTATTGATGATATAATTGAAGTGTGTGCTACCTCTTTTAAGTGGAAGAAAAGAAGACCCTAAATATCTTGATATTTCTAAGACACAATGGCTCAAGTTTTTAAAAGATTTTGAGAACTGTGCTTTGAAGTTCGAAGTAAATGGTAAATGTATTTTGTGTATCAAGAGGAAAAGGACTTGAATTTACATGGGTGGCAGAGGGTGGAGTGTTACAGGCTGATTTGGCTCTTACACAATTCACATGTTGAAGTCCTGTTTCCTAGTACTTCACCAGAATGTCATTATATTTGGTGACTGAAACTTTTAAAAGGTAACTGACATAAAGTCACTAGAGTGGGCCCTCATCTAATATAACTGGTAGCCTTATAAGAAGAAATTTGGACACAGATACACAAAGGAGAAAGACCATGTAAAGGCACAGGTGGAGGCAGCCTTCTGCAAGCCAAGGAGAGAAGCCTCAGAAGAAGCCTATTTTGCTAATACCTAGATCTTGGCCTTCCAGCTTCCAGAACTGTGAGCAAATAAATTTCTGTGATTTATATCACCCAGTTCATCATAGTTTGTGTAGGCAGCCTTAGCAAACTAATGTAATAAGAAACATATACTTTGAGATTCAAGTTCAGGTGCTTTCCAGTGAACTACAATAAGCTTTCAACTCTAGCTAGTGAAGAGATTGTGGTTTTAATACCATGAGAATGTCTGTCATGCTGACCTTTCTGCACCTACAAAGGAAAAATTCTTAACATTTTCTGGGAATATGAAATGTTACTATTTCAAATAAGAATCATTATTTCCACATATATCTAACTTTAGTAAGCTAACGAGGACCTCTGAAACAGGGGACGTGATCTCTGTTCTACACCTGCGGTAAGATAGAGTGCTAATTTGTACTCCAGGTAACGGTTTTGATATTAATTTGCCACCTAAGGCTTGAGTATGATCTCAAACATGTGCTGATCAATAAGAGGAGAAATAAAAATCACAAAGTTTCTTTTTGTTTTTTTATTTATAAACTCAAAGTGATTTTAAAAAACACATTGCTTTACAGCTCTTCCAGTCTCTGCTTGCATTTTATTTGGTTTGGACCACAATACTTTGAGTTAGAAGAAAGAATTTCTAATGTATAGATGTGGAGGCTGAGGCCGAAAGCTCTGCAGCCTGATTGTGGTTGAATTAAGACATCAGTCCAATGATCTTCCTTTTCTATCCAATAATCAGCCCTTTTAAAATGGCCAAAAGAAGGCAATATAGTCATTATTTGTTTCTAGAAAAAAAAAAAAAAAAAAGAGAGAGATGTTCATGTAGGCTTTTGGACCTGGGCTATTGCAAACATTAATAATGTTAGGTCTTGACATGACAAAATATTTGATCTTTTAAATACATTGAATTGTGTTGACCCAAATTCGCATTTTAAGGTCCTAACCTCTCATGCTATAATAAGGTCATTGAATATGTAATTAGTTAAAATGAGGTGATTAGGGTAGGCCTCTAATCCACTATGGCAAGTATCCTTATACCAAGGAAAAATTTGGACACATACACACATATGGAAAGATCGCCACTATGTGAAGGCAGATGTTAGGGTCATGCTTTTCATAAGAAACACAAAGCATTGCTGTCTGCAGCTAGGCAGAGGCATGGCACATGTTCTTTTTCACAGCTCTCTGAAGGAGCCAACCCTGCTGACACCTGGATTTCAGACTTCCAGACTCCAGAACTGTGAGATAATACATTTCTCTTGTTTATGCCACCCAGTTTGTGGTATTTCGCCACAGCAGCCCTAACAAACTAATACAGTTTTTACAGAGGATGCCCACATGGTGATTTTAGAGCCTATAGAGAATTGTCCAGCCTGTGACCCAATAAGTCTAGTTGTCTTCCAGATGCTCCATGTTAGAAGGTTTAATGCATTTACTTACTCCATAGAACTGCTATTTCTAGAATGGCTACCTTCCAGCCAGTAGCAATTGTTGAGCTACACTGTCAAAGTTAAGCTCTGGGAGGGAGGCACAAGGGCTCAGAGGGCTCAGGCTGGATGACCTTCGGAGCAGGAGGTGCTGCCTGCAGGAACCAGCTCCTAATAGACTGTCTTTATCTTTTGTAATCTGGCCTCTGGCCATACTAATGTCCTAAAACAGCTCCCCTTCTTCCAGAAAAATGGCTCTCTGCTGCCTAAGAACATGGCTAACTCATTGTTCTCTTTTAACCCTACATCCTTTCTTACCCTTTTCTATACTTTCTGTTATCTTCAGCAAAATGCCTTCAAACAAATGCCCTTCTCCAGCCACGTCCTCTCTTTGGAAGTCCTACCTTTTAACTGCATATGATATATTTCTAATTGGATATCTCATCATCACTGTAATGTGCCTCTATAAAGCTAGGCTGTGGAGAAGCCAGAGCAGAAACAGAATGTTTTTCCATCCCTGATTCTTTTTAAAATGTATTCATTTTAGACATAGGTTCTTGCTCTGTCATCCACTCTGGAGTGCAATAGCACCATCATAGCTCACTGCAGCCTCAAATTCCTGGGCTCAAGGGATCCTCCCATCTCAGCCTCCCACATAGCTAGGGCTACAAATGTGTGCCACCATGCCCAGCCAATGTCCTCATGAGTTGGCCGATTCTTTGCAAACCACTCCTGAAACACAATTTCCCCATCTATTCAATAAGCAAATAATTTATAAGGGCTTGTTTAGCTGTAAAATTTTGTCATTAAAAAAAAAATACCCCTGTACGAGCTGCTTGCTTTTTGTTAGCATTTATTTATTTATTTATTTGCTCTGTAGGCTGTGAACTGTAAATTCTTCCCATTACTGCTTCTTCTAACAAATTTCATTTGTTAATTCTTGAAAGGCCCTTTGCATGCATTGGATTCAACATTCCAAATGCACCACTGCATTGCTGGCCTCACTACAATACAACAGCTACCAGAGGTTTCTAAAGAGTCTCTTTCCTTGATCCCATTGCCAGTGATCTAAGGGGCCAATTGTGATACACAGCTAAGCAGCTATTACATAGTGTGAATATTGCCTCTGCATTTTCCTGGAGGCGAGGAGTCTTGGGTTCAAATACCGACATAACTGCTGAGACCTGGACAAAGTTCTAGAAGCCTATTAGCATTGCTATCACTTCTAATCCTTCCACAGCCAAAAGTGCCCCTCTCCCAAATCTCACTTATTCTTGGAGATGACTCTCAAATGTCTCCTCCTCCAGGAAGGCTTCATATGTGTAAACAGCTCTTTCTAATGCTTTGCTTTCTTTTTCCTGCTCAAATCCTCCTAATGTTGCCAACCAGATGAAGTCTAACCTTTGAAAAGACAAAGAGGAACAGCCAGAAGATTAACATTAAGCTCATCTACAGTCAGATTTCTAAGATAAACTAATGATTATTGAATCCCTAAGATGCTTCAGACCCTGAGTTAGGCACTTGCCATATATTATCTTATTAAATTTTTATAATAACTCAGAGATTGTAGATTTTATCTGAGTTATGACAGAAAATTACGATAATAACTAACTTTGTAGAATACATAAACTCTTCTCACAGGTACCATTACATTGCAGTTTTGTAGTGTCTGAGAATTATTGTGCATCCTGGAAGTTCTATATGGGTTTTGTAAAAGTACTAGAAATTGTTGTTATTATCAGATACTTGATTATTTATATTTTAGTATAATTACATAGTTTACTCAAAGTAAAACGTAAATGACCTATAGTTTTGGAAGTTTCTCACTATGTTACAGGTGCAATTATGGTTTTCTCTGTAGAATCCTACTTCAGGTCCTTAACCCTTGATCTCTACATGGCATCCCTCATGCTAAGATAGCAACTTAGAGACGCCTTTCCAACTCCATGTATGAAGCTATAACCACCCCGACTCTGATCCTCCAACCTGGTTTACTTTTCTTCATAACAGTCATCATCAGCTTACCTTCTACATCATTGCTTGAATGTAACATCTAAGGCTATTGAAATTCTCAAAACAACCTTCTCAGATAGAAATTAGTTCCTCTACATTATAGAAGTCCTACGTTCAAAGGGCTTTAGTGATGTATGCCAAGATTCTAAGCTCAATCTGATAAAGTGGGCCACAGATGCTCATCTTCTGTACCATATGACACTTTCAAAAGTCAACAGGCTCTGCTTTCTGGAATGGTAGCCAGGTTCTTGACTGGAGCTGCACATACCCACCTAGGAAATTTTGTACATTGCCCTGCTAGGTCATGAGATTTCCCCTTCTTTTCTCTGTAGAATAAACTACCCTTCATCTTGTAGGACCCTCAGTCTTCTTGGGACGTGTGGATTATGTATATTATTCCATCATACCTACCATAATGTGTGTCATAGTTTCACTACTGCACATCTGATTATGCTGGCAAGTTGATAACTAACACCTGAGCACTGAACTCCCATGTCATGCTTGGTGTCCCCTCCCATGTATGTCCTGGGTGTAGGAGATGCTTCAAGACAGATGGTTGGCTTGATCTGTAGTCAGCCATGTGAGCAGGTTGAGCTCGTCAGAGAGACTCAATGGTCTCAGAGTCAAACTTCATTGCTTCATTGTGTGCATTCAGTAAACATGAATTTGGTGCCATTCAGCTTAAATGAGTTCTGATTCAATTTCATTTTGGCTTAGCTTTATGAAAATTTTGCTAGAGGGATTCTAAGACAGCAACTGAATAAATTGCAGTATTTTGTTTGTAGTTAAAAATTTAAGATACATGAAGGAGAGTTTATTCTCCAAAATCTTCAGTGAAGAAACATTGGATGGGTAGAAGAAACTACCTATGGGAACCAGAAGTCTCTGTTTCGCTTTAATTCTGCATGCTGGTCCCCTTCATTCCCTCCATGACTGCACATCATCCTTCAGGCCAGAGCCTTGAACAAGTCATTACCGCTACTTCTTGTGTGTGCCTTTATAACATGTCAACTCGGCTAGGCGGAACTAATATTTCCCAGATTTCCCTTCCCTAGATGTTTCCCGTTAAGGTAGATCACAAGAAAGACTCCTACATGGGATTTGTAGAGCAGGAGTGAAGCATGCACGATTTCTTAGTTGATCCCTATAGTTACCTTATCTTCTGGGTCTGCAACCCTCTGCTTTTCCCTGGATCATTCCTTCAGCTTCTTTGACTTACAGGTACTGGAGTGTGTGGTTAGCACCATGACATACCATCGAGGTGAGAGGAAGTAACGGCAACACAGGTTTCAGTCTGCCCTCGTGGACTCTGGTTTGTCGTTACTCTCTTTCACTTTACATCCCTGTTCTAAACTTCTGCACTGGCTGACTTGTGGGCTTCAAATTCCAGCATCAGACACCAAGGCAGCCTTACACGCAGTGTTTAACCGGTTCCTACAACCACCTACAGGTTCTATCTCCCTTACTGAGCCCTGGCGAAGCTTTCTTTGGGAATGTAGCTCCATCCCTTATTGAAACTATGTCAATTCTACCCTATTTTATATGCCACAGCGCCACATCCCTCTCCTTTATGGCACTTAACACAGTTGCATTTTTGTATTTGTGGGATTATATAAAGATCAGCTGTCTCTGCCGTCTGACCACAGCATTTTGAAAATGAGAGCCATGTTTATTTCACCTGTCATTATAATGCATCCAACTGACATCTGTAAAGTGTTTGAACACTGAAAACAGATCTGTTCCCAGCCAAGGCAGTCTGTTGCATTTAGAAAGAAAAGGCATCATGACATAGAGACAATATGAAGGGAAGGCTCAGGACTGGAGTTTTGCTCACCTTTTTATCCCATGTGCCTACCACAAAGTGGGTGCTGAATGCAAGAGTTTGTTGAATGACCCAACAAACTGACACACCTAAAATCCACCCCTGGCTCTTTACAAACTCTGGTCTGAAGCTTTTGGGACAGGAATGGCCCTGGCATGGTGATTTGGGTAAATCATTTTGCCTCTCCAAATCTCAGTTCCCTCATCTGAAAAATAGAGCCTGTGGTATCTTTGTTCCCAGGACTGCGAATGCTGAGAGATAATGGATGTAGACAAACACTTATAAAGTCTGATGAGGATAGAGTTGTTGTTCTAGCATTTGCCCAGATTCAAAGTAGAATTTAGCAACCCCACCTTCATTTATCTCAACCCAATCTATCATATTCTTGCTACTCTCGATGTAAAGCCCACCAGGCTTTCAATGATGTCAAGACACAGGTGGCTGCCAAGGTTATGCCTGTGTCAGCTTTTTCCATTATAAATTCCTATTTTCAGGATCTCAATGTGTTAGTGGCAACTCTGTGGTTTCATCATTTTCTGTAATTGCTGTGAGCTACCACCTCCCTCCATGTGAAATTTCATGTATTTTACTGGTCAGAACAGCAACAAAAAAAAAAACATGTTGTTTTCATCAGTGCTGTTGTATTTCATTTGAGGATGCATCTTAAAAATAAATTATGAAATAGTCCTGTAACTGGATATGGTTAAGAAAGACATGTTTAGAATACACAAGCATTTCGGCTCCCTCACGCGTCTCCTCCCCCAGCTGACAGGACTAACGCAATTCACATTTTACAGGTGCATTCCGGTAGATGCTAATTTCATCCATAATTCTTTTGGCAGAGTCCACGTTTTTGTTTAATTAACTAAATGACTTGAGCCATCCAATTCTTGTTGCTACTAATGTATCACAATTAGTGCAAACGGTAGCCATGGAAACTATTGGCTTCATCATAATTCCTAAAACAAGGATGGCTTACTTCTGAGCCCACGAAATTCTCGATTCTCCACAGCATACATTTGCGGTTATTGCTAAATTGGGATCTGGTCACTTTGGAATGTAATGTGTAGCTCCTCATTTCAAACAAATGTCATTATAAGGAGTCTGCCATTTCACTGATGTTTGCCAAGTTCCAATCACTCCCATATCCCTGGTAGTTATGTTCAATTAGGGAGATATTGCAGTCTATAAAAATAGGTATGAATTCACTGTGGGGTGGGAAACGCATCCCTTTTCTACAGTTTAAAAAAAGGGAGATGAAAAGTCTGTGTTGGGCTAAGACTATGACAACCTGGAAATTAATTATGTATCCCCTCCTCTATAACAGGCTTTTCTCTCCACTCTCCTGTGGAAAGAATATTAAGTTGGTACAAAAGTAATTGTTTTTACCATCACAAGCATCTGCTCCTCCACTGGGAAAAAGAGAGAGGTACACTACTGAAATTCTGGACAAGGCTGCTCTAGCAAAAGAGGCAAGAAGATGGAGTTTGGTGCTCCCAGACAAGAGTTGCTAATGGTAGTTTACAATTTGGGTCATTTTAAAGCAATTTTTGTACTGTATAACCAGACATAGAAATGAAAAGAAAAGTAACACATACCATGTCTCCACCGGCATATAAAAGTCATTTTGGAAATAAAGCCACACACATGTATTTATATATACCACATATATAATATTGGTTCTGGGCCCAAGAGCCTCACTGCCTGGTGTGGTATAACTATAAATTAAGACTGCTTCAAACATAAAACGAGGACTGCCGTTCTTCTAATTTCATTCTTCTCAGTGTCGCTTTGTTTCTGAAAGTAATATAACTATGGCTATAAGTCATAATTCACCGAGACCTTCACTTAATATTTAATGTTTCTAAAAGCCTAAAACATAACACTCTTTCCCCAACATGAATTCTATTTCGTTGAGCAAACAGATAAAATTCTTATTTTATTTGCCAGATACAATAGTGAACATTCTATTAAATTCCAGATAAACAATGGATGAATTTTTAGTATGTGTCCCCTCAGTAGTGCATATTTTATACTAAAACATTATTCAGTTTTATTTGCTAAATCTGGCAATGCTGGAAGCAAAATTTTTGTTCACATAATGTTTCTTTCAGTCCTGAAACACTGTTAATGAGTGTTAATCATCTTTCTCATCTTCTACTTCTTTATACCACTGGTGAATACTCAGCTCTCCCCAGAGGCCAAGCAAGTAAGCACGTGTATAGTTAGATTTGGATGAATAAAGTCTAAGGAGTGGTCAGGAATTTCGGTCTATATTTAGTTCATAGGCTGTCACTTCTAAAATAAGGCAAAGGCAGAATTTTAAGAAAAACGTCATTGGACTGCAGAAGTACATTGCCAAAAGCTCTCTCACTCATCATGCACAATTAAGGATAGAGCCAATGAACACTGAAGAAGGTGAACTTAGAATAGAAGGCACAAAATGTTGGGGACTGTTGACAAAACACAAAGCTTCAATAAGCCTTCTTTGTCCCAACTTTTTTTTTTTAACTGTAAGTTCTGGGGTACATGTGCAGATCTTGCACGATTGTTACATAGGTATACACATGCCATGGTGGTTTGCTGCCTCCAAGCCCCCATCGCCTACACTAGGTATTTCTCCTAACGTTATCCCTCCCCAATCTCCCAACAGATCCCAGTATGCGATGTTCCCCTCCCTGGGTCCTTGTATTCTCATTGTTTAAAACCCACCTATGAGTGAGAACATGTAGTGCTTGGTTTTCTGTTCTTGTGTCAATTTGTTGAGAATGATGGTTTCCAGCTTCATCCATGTCCCTGTAAAGGACATGAACTCATCCTTTCTTATGGCTGCATAGTATTCCATGGTATATATGTGCCACATTTTCTTTATCCAGTCTATCACTGATGGGCATTTGGGTTGTTTCCCAGTCTTTGCTATTGTGAACAGTGCTGTAGTGAACATACGTGTGCTTGTGTCTTTATAATAGAATGATGTATAATCCTTTGGGTATATACCCAGTAATGGGATTGCTGGATCAAATGGTATTTCTATTTTTAGACCCTTGAGGAATCACCACACTGTCTTCCGCAATGACTGAATTAACTTACACTCCTACCAACAGTGTAAAAGTGTTCCTATTTCTCCACATCTTCAGCATCTGTTGTCTCCTGATTTTTTAATGATTGTCATTCTAACTGGTGTGAGATGGTATCTCAATGTGGTTTTGATTTGCATTTCTCTAATGACCAGTGATGATGAGCATTTTTTCATATGCTTGGTGGCTGCATAAATGTCTTCTTTCGAAAAGTGTCTTATTCATATCCTTTACTCACTTTTTGATGGGGTTGCTTTTTCTTGTAAATCTGTTTTAGTTCTTTGTAGATTCTGGATATTAGCCCGTTGTCAAATAAGTAGCTTGCAAAAATTTTTTCCCATTCTGTTGGTTGCCGGTTCACCCTAATGTAGTTTCTTTTGCTGTGCAGAAGCTCTTAAGTTTAATTAGATCTAATTTGTCTATTTTGGCTTTTGTTGCCATTGCTTTTGGTGTTTTAGTCATGAAGTCCTTGCCTGTGCCTATGTCCTGAATAGTACTGCTTGTTTTTGTCAGGTTTGTCAAAGATCAGATGGTTGTAGGTGTGTGGCATTACTTTCGAGGCCTCTGTTCTGTTCCATTATTCTGTATCTCTGTTTTGGTACCAGTATCATGCTGTTTTTATTACTGTAGCCTTGTAGTATAGTTTGAAGTCAGGTAGTGTGATGCCTTCAGCTTTGTTCTTTTTGCTTAGGATTGTCTTGTTTCCAACTTCTTTATCAGTTATGCATTCCATTGGTTTCTTTAAATCTGCCTTCAGTAAGCACCCCACACTGAAACTAGGCATAAGTAGGTATGTGTCCCCCAAGAAATAGATTTGCTTCCTTCAAGCTAGACCTCTGGATAATTTCATGTTCACTGCTCTTGCTCAGAAGACATGAGGAAAATAGGGCAGTTGACAATGATCCTTGCAGGAGTATACACTCTACAGCTTTTGAAGTCACCCCCAAAGCTTGCATTTTGTTCGAAAAACCGACTGTTACATTATATAGTTTAGTAAATAGGCTGGGAATATCTTGGTTTGGGCCTTGGCTTAATCCCCTGAGACCAGTCATATCTTTCTGTGCCAAGGCCGGTCTGTTTCTGAAATCTACCCATTTCTCCCTACCTTGTAAGTGTACACAGTCTGACTTGGAGCCACTGTGCTGTCCAATTTAAATTTTTATTGACACCTGACATTTGAGTACCATCCCAATTCTTCAATTTCATCAGTGAGGGCCAATTTAGTCTTCACATTATGTTGATAACCTAAATTGTTGGTAGGAGCTGTGTCACCACTAGAGAGGAGAAACTTGTCTTCAAATTACATTTAATTACCGTCATTAAGCACTACAGCATTTCATGACACATATTTGCAAAGTGGGTTGATTAAAAAATAAGCCTAGTGCATCTAATTTCCTGAACCTCTAAGGCTCCCCCTTCTTCTCCTGTCCCAGCTATGTCTGTCCTTGTCCTCTCTAGCATAATAGTCAAAGGAAAAGCCACCCACATCCCCTTCAGGAGAAGATATAACTATTTTCTGAAAATAAATTCTTTTTTTTTTTTTTAATCTCTGAACCTCTGGTGATAAAGACTTTTACAATGCAACACTCATTAAATATCTGCATTCTTCTAACAGAGTAGCAGTTGGCACTTTCTACTTGCAGGTAAGTTCAACAGAATTGGACCTTCTAATGGCTTTTCTTTCTTATCATCAGGAAGTTGTTGTTGGCATCTCTAGCCTACTGTAATTGTCACTCTTCCAGGTATGTTCTCCTAGAGGAGTGAGGAGATTGTGCAGTTGCTTGATAGCTTCTGGGAAAGAGATGTGCCTTTGTGTTGGCTAGCCATGCAGGGAATTTTAGGTCAAAAGAGACTTTGCAAAAGAGCATTCATCCAGACTCAATTTAGTAAACTCCACTATTAATTTGTGATCATTGGGTTCCTTAAAATCACAGATAGCAACAGGAAATAAACTACCATTAAACACAAGTACCCCAAAACCTAAAATACAATAAAATAAATGGAAAAAAAAAAAAAAAAAATAAAAACAAATTAAAAAAAAAAAAAAACCCACACCCAAATAAAAACCCAAGTTGTCCTATTTCTTTTCCCTAAACATTTTGAGAGTGGTCACGTTTTCTAAATGTTCCTTTACCATTTAAGCTCATATTTTTGATTGCTAGAAATATTTTTGGCTAGCTAGACACAGTACTTTTAACAAACACTTAATTGGCACTTGCCGAATACCATGCAAATCCAAAGGTAAAAGAACTTACTAAATATTAACTCATTTAATGATCATACTAACCCTGCCTATCATTATTTCTCTGTGTTACCAATGAAGAAACTGAAGCCTAGAATGATAAAGTGGTCTACTAAAACATACCCCCAGCTTCTTAATGCAAGAGGAGTTTGTTTCTTAGCTCTAAATAAAATAAAATAAAATAAAATAATGAAAGTAATAATTACATCAGCCAACAGTTATGCACTTGTTTGCCTGCTCTTATCTTTAATAATTCTGTGCTATAGGTATTTCTAACCATTGCCCCTCCAACTGTGTATGAAAACTCTATGAAAATTCTAAGGCATAAGAGGGTTTAAAATATTTGCCCAGAGTCTGCATTTGCATCCAAACACAGGAATTCAGCACTAGCACTTTTAATTGCAACATTTGAAGCCCCTTCCTCCACATGGTCCTGAGCTATTTATTAATGGGTTGAAGTTGTTTTGACTGATTTAAAAACAAACCTTATTCTTTAATAAAGGTCAATATTTGGAATAGTTTGTCATAGAGATTTCCCCAAGTCCTCTCCAAATTCTTTCCTATCTCTCATAAGATATTAAATGTCTTGATACTTGCACTGTTTCACTCATAAGGCCGTACCAACACTGTTCACTCTGTCTCAGAGTTTTGTTTCATTTATTTACTTTCCTTACTGTATTTTGTTTGCCTCTCTTGCAGGAATTCTTTATTTTTTCTCGTTTCTTTTGTTTGCTAACAATATTTTTGTTTATTCTGTTCATCATTTGCTTTATGGCTTCTGAGTTATTATTTTTCTTAGAAAGTTATTCTGATTCCAATGCTTCCCCAAATTTGTGTCATAGTTATGTGATTTTCTCTTTACTTTTAGCTGTTTTATCTAGCTATAGTTTCCATTTTCTGCAAGACATGAAGTATGGGTTGAAATTTTTCTCCCTTACTTAATGGCTATCCAGCACACCAACATTATGCATGAAGAAAAACATCTTTATGATTTGCAAAGACACTTTTATTATAAACCAGACTTTCTCATTTGCAATCATCCATCTTTAAACCAACATCGCTAGCATTCTAATTATGCTAGCTTTGATCTATCTTCACATGTAATTCCGTAAGTCACTAACATTATTTTTTCAACTTTATCATTATTTTTTAAATTTATATATATTTTTCCAGGTATATTTTTTATATACCTTAGAGTTTTTTATATGCCTTAGAGTTTTCATGCTGTTTTTTTTTAAATATATACTTTAAATTCTCAGGTACATGTGCAGAACGTGCAAGTTTTTTACATAGGTAATACATGTGCCATGGTGGTTTGTTCCACATTAGGTATTTCTCCTAATATTATCCCTCCCCCACCCCCCAACAGACCCCAGTGTGTGGTGTTCCCCTCCCTGTGACTATGTGTTCTTGTTGTTCAACACCCACTTATGAGTGAGAACATGCGGTATTTGGTTTTCTGTTCTCGTGTCCGTTTGCTGAGAATGATGGTTTCTAGTTTTATCCATGTCCCTGCAAAGGACATGAATTCATTTTTCCTATGGCTGCATAGTATTCCATGGTGTATATTGCCACATTTTCTTTATCCAGTCTATCATTGATGGGCATTTGCGTTGTTTCCCAGTCTTTACCATTGTGAACAGTGCCACAATAAACATACGTGTGCATGCATCGTCTTTATAATAGAATGATTTATAATCCTTTGGGTATATACCCAGTATTGGGATTGCTGGGTCAAATGGTATTTCCAGTTCTAGATCTTTGAGGAACCGCCATACTGTCTTCTGTATATTAGCCCTTTGTCAGATGGGTCGATTGCAAATTTTTTTCCCATTCTGTTGGTTGCCAGTTCACTTTAATGATAGTTTCTTTTGCTGTGCAGAAGCTCTTAAGTTTAATTAGATCCTATTTGTCTATTTTGGCTTTTGTTGCCATTGCTTTTTATGTTTTAGTCATGAAGTCCTTGTCTATGCCTATGTCCTGCATGGTATTGCCTAGGTTTTCTTCTAGGGTTTTTATGGTGTTAGGTCTTACGTTTAAATCTTTTTAATCCATCTGGAGTTAATTTTTGTATAAGGTGCAGTTTCAGTTTTCTGCACATGGATGGCTAATTTTCCCAATACCATTTATTAAATAAGGCGTCCTTTCCCCATTGCTTGTTATTGTCATGTTTGTCAAAGATCAGATGGTAGTAGATGTGTGCCATTATTTCTGAGGGCTCTGTTCCATTCATATATGTATTTATTATTATTTGTTTTTACCAATTAACTTCAGAATTAGTTAATTCCATTACAATTCTTAGCAGAATTACATTGAATCTATGTATTAATTTAGAACTAATCATCTTCTTTTCATCCAGAAAGCCTAACTTTCAATTAATTAAAAATTTTCTGGTTTTTCATCCTGCAGTCATTATTTATCCCAGTAAAATTGAAGTAAACCTATTAACTAAGTTAGTGTTTCTTTTAATTAGTAATTTTAGGATTTTCCATTGTTGTGATCATAAGATTTTTGAAGCCCTTTTATGTCTTACCTACTTTTTAAGAAGTTTATTATAAATCCAAAGAAAAGATCAGCTATACATAGTTGATTGTTTTAAAAAAGCAAAACAGACAGAAAAGAACTGTATTATTCCCTAGTGAATGAATGAACACTTGATGATTGTAGCAGGAAAGATAGCTGCATAGATGAGGAGGAAAATAGCTGCTTCCTGTTGGACCTATGGAAAGTTTTGAGAGTGAGTGAAACTATCTAAATATTAGTTGGACCAGACAAAACACGCATTCCAGATTACCATCCTGAGATTCAGTATTTCACAAAGGAGAGGTCTATGTTAGGTGTAGGAAGCACATGAAACATGGATTTATGCGCTCAAAATTATTCTAAGTGGTAAAAAAAAAAAAAAAAACTTAATTGGAGGGGCAGAAGGGTGTGCTAATGTTTAAAGAATTGTATAGTTTTCATTAACAAAGTTTCAAAAATGTGTGCAAAATGATGCTGGCAGTAAAGTCTTTTAGCATGCGACATTGTTTTGTCTACTTAGAAAGTAAACTTGTTTTTTTATTTGACCTTCACATAGAATAATTTCTAAATAGACCATTATTGAAAGTTGCATTTCGGGACTCTTCTCCTAATAGCATGCTATCTACTAAGATCAACCTTTCTACTGGAGGACAACTAGAAACCTGAACAAAATTAAATATATAACTATATATAGTTATATATTTATAAATATTACATATATAAACACATGTATACATTATGTAAGTACATAGTGATATATATTTAATATATATATGCTTATATGTACTTATATAACTATACATATAGTCATAAGTATATATATATACAAGTATAACTATGTATATAACTATATATAAATACTATATATGACTATAGTTTTATATATATAACTATATGTATATATACTTATATATAAGTATATAACTATATATGTATAGTTACATATACTTATATATAAGTGTATATAAAACTATAGTTATATGTAGTTATAACTATATAGTTTTTATATATACTTATATGTAACTATAAGTAAACTTATATATACTTATATAGTTAATTATACTTAGATTATATATATATACTTATGTAGCTATATGCTTATATGTAATATATACAGTATATGCATGCATACACACATAAAACCTTCTTAAAAGCATTGAAGTGTTAACAAGACAGAAAGGAATCACAGGGAAAAGATCCCAAGCCAGAAAAAAAATCAGAGAGAGGCAAGCTTGGTATTTTGAGTAGTGCCTCCTCTCCTTTCTATTTTCTTTTCCCTAAGAACCATGTGCTTATTCTGGAAAATCTTGTAAAATTTAGGCTTTGGTTTAAGACCTCAAAGGGCCATAAGCTAGGAAGACTACATAGAAATATATACACCTTCATAAAAACTAGCCTTACTCAGAAGCAGAAGTCAGTCTTCTATAGGAAAAATATTATTTACTACCTCAAATTATCCATATAACCGATGTTATACAGTATTCAGCAGGTAATCAAGATGATGTGATTAAAAGGAAATGGCAACAAATTCAGAATTTAGCGTAAAGATTCTAATGGCAGAATAAAACAGAGCTCAAGAGAAAATGAGCAAAACCAGAAATGTGTGAAACTGTAAAGGAGAAATAAGTAAGGCATTTAAATTTACCTAAACTTAGAGTCCCAGTAGAAACTGAAAGTAGGAATGGAGAAGTAATATTTAAATAGATAATGGATGAGAATAACCAAAACTAATAAACAATGATGAAAGATAGTGACACACAGATTTAAAAAGCGTTACAAACTCGAAGGGAAGAAGGATACACACATATTCATGCATATGTACATATATACACATGCATACATATAAAAATGATGAAATCTTTAAAACAGGCAAATAAAAAAAGGCATATTACTTTCAAATAAAAAAGAAATTGACTGACTTCTCATTACAAACAATGTAGTCAAAGACTCCAAGATGCCACCTTTAAACTGTAACTAAATTTCCAAACAAACACTGCCCAAAGGGTTTGATGCAGATAGAATGAAAACTGAATGCAGATCACAGCTCAGAGATTCAAGAAGAAATGGAGAGTCAGAAAGAATAAATAGGTGGGTTAATACAAATGAATCTATTTTGCCATGATACTGACTTTGGGATTTAAAGTGCATGGCACAATGACATAGAAGTAAGGAGGGGGGTTGACTAAATTACTCTTCCAAAATACTAGCATGATCAGAAAATTGATGAAAGTAATTATTTTTATTAGAATTCAATTCAGAATTCTTGTAAATTATAATTTTCAGAGTAACTAACAAATGTGTCTAACAAGTTAATGTAGAAGAGAAAAATGAACAAATGATATATTTGTTGAATGTTTCTATCTTGCTTTCTGTGGGATTGATCAAGAATAATAAAATATTAAGTAAATCAAAGTAAAATATTAAGTTTTCTGGCTAGACTATAAAATAACACCCAACTATGTTTTAAGCATAAGAACACAGTTGAAAAGAAAGCACTAGAAAAAGATATTGTTCTTGAACTTGGCCATTTCTTATAAATCCATTTGAGGAATGTGCCAAGATTGAAGATTCTGGGCTCTTCCTTGCAAGCACATTCTTCTCCAAACTACTGAGGGATGGTGACTGGAAATGAGGGAAAAAGGGCACCTCTGCGATATTAGCAATGTTCTGATTATTTACCTGGGTTGCTGCTTATTAGGATATTTCTATTTATTTGGAGACAGAGTCTCACTCTGTCACCCAAGGTAGAATGCAGTGGCACAATCTCTGCTCACTGCATCCTCTGCCTCCCAGATTCAAACAATTCTCTAGCCGCAGCCTCCTAAGTATCTGGGATTACAGGTATGTACCACCATGACTGGCTAATTTTCATATTTTCTAGCAGAGAAGGGGTTTCACCATGTTGGCCAGGCTAGTCTTGAACTCCTGACCTCAGGTGATCAGCCCACCTTGGCCTCCCAAAGTACTAGCATTACAACCACTGTGCCCAGTTGACATTTTTATTTTTAAAAAAGCCAATGAGTGCCTGTATGGTTGAGGCAATTTTATACAAGTTAAACAAACAACAGTGGTATCAAAACTTGTTCTAAAAATGTTTTCCCAGAGTTTCCCTATATCAGGACTTACAAGATACAGTATGTATATCAGTCAAAATGCTGCAACATGAGGTCTTGATGTCAGAAACTGAGACTTAGGATAGCATTTTCTGAACTATTTCTGAAGATACTAAGATGCTCATCTGGAAGGGGCCTTGGAGAGGGAATTAAGGCCCAGATCCTCTAACTTCCCCAGGAAGGGGTCATATGTGTTCAGGAGAATGCTCAGAGATGCCCTTCCTTGTTGTTAAAGCAAAATGTAAACATTCTGAAACTTTCAGGGGAAAACAACTCTATACATTCGGGAGATGTAAGCATTTTCTTCTCCACTTCCCTGCCCTGGGAGAAGTGGTGCCTTACGTTTATTTTCCGAGTGTCAGGGATGAATAATGCCACATATTTGGAGTGTTCATCAAAAGCCCAGCCACCATCTGGGCTAGAATCTAGCCGCCTTTACAAATGTTTTGTCAGCTATAATTGAATCTTGTTGAAATACGCATGACATATGTACATTAGGGCTGGAAATTTGAATGCATAGACTCAATCCTATCAAGCAGTTTGAGAATAGCAATGGAGAGAAATCTCTTATTGATAAACCAAATACTTTTACTATTTATATGTTTATTATCTAAGCAAACCTTACTAAACTGGTAGCCACTGACCCTAAATTCATGTTCATGGAGACTAAGTGAAATGAGTAGAATTTAAGGTGGCTCATGAAAAGTGTTTCCCAGGAAAACTCAAAGGGTAAATATTTTGGGACATAGTTTTTAATGTCTTTACACAACATAAATATGTTTTTAAAAAAGACTTAGAAATGTATTAAAAATACTTAGAATATATTCATGTTGCTGATAATTATTTGTTCACATTATCTGTTCATTAAAGCAGCTTATTAGTTTACTCTGTAAGAGTAATTTGTTCAAATTACTCTGCAGAATTGAAAGAAATGAAATCCTGCTTCTTTAAAGATAAGCAATGGATCTTTCACTGAATCTAATTGGTCCCCTTTACAAACTAATCAAATTCATGCAGTTTTACTGAAGCTGTCTTCAAGAATTCTTCCTTGGTGCTCAAATTACTTTTTCTTCTCTAAATCTAATTCTTCTCTGATATTAACAAATCTGGATGGCCATTTCCCAAATGTTTACTAGTTATCCTTCCAAAATCCCTTTTACCCTTCATTCTAATTCTTCCCTCTGATGCCACATGGAGAAGTCTGAGCCTTAACTTCATGCCAGCCCACTGTTTGTTTGAAGGCAGCTATTACGTCTTTTCAGCTTCCTTACCTTCTCCAAGTGAAATATGTCCCATTTCCTCCATGAGTTAGAGGTTAGTATTTTCCTGATCCTCCTGAACATGGCTGTGCACTATAAATCCAGACCTACGCTGATGCCATTTGTTCCTAGAAGGTTCAGCTCACAGCTTCTTCCTCAAATGCAGGGACTCATCTCTGACTTCTACACAACTTACTCCAGGGCCTGGCATAGGAAATGCATGTTGTCCAGTGGTTTTAGGCACTTTATGATATATCAATTTAATTCTGAAAATAAACTGCAGGAAGTAGTTACTACTGTTGTCATACCTGTCTTACAGATGAGACACAGAGAGGTTAAAGAAACCTGACTAAGGGCACATTACCCTGAAGTGGCAGGCTGGTATTGTTGCCTTTGGAATCTGGCTCTGGCATCCATGCTCCTAACTGCTGGGCTACTTCCTAGCCATTCTACCATGCTGTACTAGTAATACCATGACAATAGAATTACTACTCAAGACTTTCAGAAGGGTGTGAGAAGGCATCTAGTAAAGCCATAAAGATAGATGAGACGTCTGTGAGGACAAAGGACCTCAAGATAACAAAAGTCAGAACCAAAACTCTGGGCTATTGGTTTTAGGTCCATAGCTTTTCCAATAATACTCTTCATGAGAATTGTGAATTTTTACAGAGCGGTTCATAGATTCTTAAAAACATGTATGATTTTGTATTCTCATGCTACGAATTGACTTCAGTGTTTCACATCTGAATTTTGTGATTTTGCTCTGCAAGATGAAGCTGTGCATTTCTACCTTTAATGGGCATATGTAGATTACCTGGGGATCTTGCTAATATGCAGATTATGATCTGGTAGTTCTGGTTAGGGCCTGAGAGTCTGCATGTCTACAATGCTCCCAGTTGATGCTAATGCTTTCAATCCATGGGCAACTTTTATGAGCAAGAACAGAGCGATTCTAGTCGGGCTCCAGTTTCCTTATCCAGTTATTGGGAAGCTTTACCTCAATAATCACAAAGGCCCCTTTCAGCTCTAGTGAGTCTATGACAATTGTCCCCATTTCTCTCTGGTCTCTGTCATCTATATCTTCTTGGTTGAATGTTAGGCACAATGATGATAGGTGGGAATAGTGGAGGTATGAAGAACAGAGGGATAGCAGATACCTTGGAGGAAGCACTTGATCCAAGGCCATTCTCCAGCCCCATGTTTTTTCCCTATATTCCTTTTCACTACCCATAGTTCATTTCTCTACCAAATTATAGGCCCCTTGATACAATAAGGCAAGAGTTTGATATGATTATTGGCACTCCCTATTGCCCAGGCACTATTCCAAGGCATTTAGGGGTATGGATTCCTCAAATCTATTACAATAATCCAAGAAGATAAGTACTATTAGCAACTCCCCTTAACAGGTGAGGAATATGAGGCTCTGCAAACTTAACTAATGTGCACAAGGTTTGAACTCATCTACATTAGAATTAAATTGGATGTGACCCATGAGGTAAGACACAAGGACTTTCTACATATTCTCTAGCATCACTTTGCATATAAATGTTATTTACATATTCAAGGACAGACAGAATACCATCGGCTCAGCTACGCCTAGGGAACCAAAAAAAATTATACATTAACTATCTTTTTGTGGTTATTTGTTCTTATTTTTCAGCTTGTTGGCCCAGGATGGCTAACGTAATGTTTCAGCCAACCATATCCTGTTGGTTGTAATTTTTCACTCCAATGCATAGTGTGATGACTACAGGGAAAACTGAAAAAAATATCTTTCACCGCTAAGAAGATGTGGACTTGGGGAATTATCAGGAGGCCGTGGAAGCCTAAAATTTGGAAATAATGTCCGGAATCATGAACATAAGAAACGAAATCATGAGATGCTTCCTTTGTCCTGGTGGGGTTAGGTGAGTTATCCAGGGAAAACTAAAATTTCCCTCCAAATACATAGTAGGTCGTTTAATTCTAAGTAGTGAGTTCCGGGCCATAGCTATATATTTTAATAGAAATGAGAACATAAATGAAAATACCTTATGATATTGCAGCAATTAAAAAATCCTATCTGATTGTTTCATCAACAGAGTAATTTAACTAGACTGGAACCAATGACAACAAACAGGGCTGCTGGCAATGCTTGGTAATGAGCTGTCATGTTCATTGGTGTTGGGGGGTCCAATTAATTTAAAAAGTATCTCTATTATGGCCAATTCTTTATTCAGCAGACAATTCATGAGCGGCCTTGCACATTTTTAAAGAAATGATTCCAAGAGATAACTGCCACTGCTAGAGAGTAAAGTCCCACACTGCTTTAGACTTAAAATTTAAGCCCCTTTTAGTCCAAGACAGTTAACCAAGAATCCTTCCAAGTGCCTTACCTTCGATAAGACAGATGCTCAAAAGCACTTGTTGAATGACCACTGCTCTTTCCAAAATGGAAGAAAGAAAACTGAAACATAAACATCAAGCATACAAAGGCACTCAGGTCTATTTTACTTAAGTAAAACCACGCCAACCAAGAACCAGCATCAACAGCTTGGGCATCTATTTGTCATAAATACCCAGCTATGAATTGGATGGCTATATCGAGAGCCTAATTCTTTCTGATGTCACTCCATGATCATACTATATTTCTAGTCCTGCATGCTTTTATTCTCTAGGTGACTTCATCCATTGGCCCCTCTCCTCAAAAGCTCAGCATCTCCTTCCCTGGCCTTGATTCACTGTGTTTATGCTTCACAGAACAGAATTTATTCCACTGGCTTCTAACACCACCTACCCACACCTATGCCTGCTCTGTTTTCCCTTCTGCTAATGTGAAGGAGCTGCTCATCTTCAGTTCCATGAGCTCTTCAAGTTGCACTTGTGGTCTAGAGCTTCTCTACTCTGCCTTATTCAAGAATATCATTCCAGCAATCCCCAAGTCCACCCTGAAGCAACATTTCTTCCTCTCTACTGGATTATACCCATCTATATACTAATGATGTGCTGTCATTTCTCCCAGCATTAAATTGCATTTATGGACCCCACTTTCCTCATGATCTAAAATATGACTTCCCTGCTTCTCTATAATTTTGGATGTCTACATCATTTCTCAGAAGAGTGAATTATGAACTTCTTTTGCTCCTCATTTAGAGGCTCTACCTTTGGTCCCTGTAAATAAATATGTTCTTTCTTGCCACTTTAAGTTGTATGAGGGATGCATGTAGCGGTAGAAAGTTAAGTGTATAAAATGCTACAGTAACCAAAACAGCATGATATTGGTACAAAAACAGGTACGTAGACCAATGAAACAGAATAGAAAGCCCAGAAATAAGGCTGCAACTGTATGACCATCTAGTATTTGACAAAACTGACAAAAACAAGGAATGGGGAAAAGACTCCCTATTTAATAAATAGTGCTGGGATAACTGTCTAGCCATATGCAGAAAATTGAAGCTGGACCCCTTCCTTACATTATACACAAAAATCAACTCAAGATGGATTAATGACTTCAATGTAAAATCCCAAAATATTAAAAAAACAAAACAAAACAAAAAACCCTGTAAGACAACCTAGGCAATGCCATCCTGGACTTAGGAACTAGCAAAGATTTCATGACGAAGACACCAAAGGCAATCACAACAAAAGCAAAAATTGACCACTGGGCTCCAATTAAACATAAAAGCTTCTGCACAGTAAAATAAACTATCAACAAACAGAAAACCTACAAAATGAATGAAAATATTTACAAACTAAGCATCTGACAGAAGTCTGATATCCAGCTTCTATAAGAAACTTAAATTCACAAGAGAAAAACAACCCCAATACAACGTAGGCAAAGGGGCCAGTTGCACTGGCTCATCCTTTTAATCCCAGCACTTTGGGGAGCTAAGGCAGGTAGATCACCTGAGGTCAGGAATTTGAGACCAGTCTGACCAAAATGGAGAAACTCTGTCTCTACTAAAAATACAAAATTAGCCAGTGGCATATGCCTGTAAACTGAGCTACTCAGGCGGTTGAGGCAGGAGAATCGCCCGAACCCAGGAGGCAGAGAAAGAAACGGGTAAAGGACAGGGACAGACACTTCTCGAAAGACCTAAGTACAACCAACAAGTATATAATAAAAAAGCTCAATATCACTGATCATTAGAGAAATGCAAATCAAAACCTCCACCATCTCACACCAGTCAGAATGGCTATTATTAAAAAGTCAAAAAATAACATGCTGGCAAGGTCGCAGAAAAAAGGGAATCCTTATACACCATTGGTGGGAGAGTAAATCAGTTCGCTTTTGTGGAAAGCAATTCCTCAAGAAGCTAAAAGCAGAATTACTATTCAACCTAGCAATCCTATTACTGGGCATATACATGGAGGATTATAAATCATTTTACCATAAAGACACATACACATGGAATCAACCTAAACGCCCATCCATGACAGAGTGGATAAAGAAAACGTGGTACATACACATCATAGAATACTATGCAGCCATAAAACAAATAAGATCATATCTTTTGCCAGAACATGGATAGAGCTGGAGGCTGTTATCCTTAGCAAACTAATGCAGAAACAGAAAACAAAATATGGTCTGTTCTCACTTTTAAGTGGAAGCTAAATAAGAAGAACTTATGAACACAAAAAGGCAACAACAGACACTGGGGTCTACCTGGAAGGGTGACAGGAGAGAGAGGAACAGAAAAAGTAACTATTGGGTACTAGGCTTATTTCCTGGGCGATGAAATAACATGTACAGCAAACCCCTATGATACTTGTTTATGTAAAAAGAAGCTTCACATATACCTCCAAACCTGAAAGAAAAGTTAAGTGCTCATAAGCTCTGTGAGTCTGCTGAAATGATCGTGCATAAGAGGCCATCCTCAATCAGTCACCCCTCAATTTTCTCTGTGCCGCAGTGGCTATTTACTTTGGATACAAGATATAATTTATGTAAGTGGTTGAGATTAGTCTTAGGAATACTAGTTTCACACATAAAAATGAAACTATATATATTTGTGTTTTTTCCAAGGCAAATAGTGCTTTTGTCCTAAGATAACAGTAATCAGTATTTTTTTTGCTTCTGTTTTGTTTTGGTCTTCTTAACACTCTTAAACCACTTTATACTTTTCACATACCTTACTCTCTTGTACTCTTGAAACTTATTGAAGACTCCAAAGAGGTTTTACTTCTAGGTTGTAAATATCAGTACTCACTGTTGGAAACTGAAACAGAACCACTATTACAATGCTTTTATAATGATTCAAGGGAACATAGCAAAGATAAAAGCATTGCATATTAATAACATCTTGGTAATAGGATAAAGTCAGTTCTGGTCTCATGGACCTCCTGAGATCTGTCCTAAAATCAAGTGTCAGTTTGTTCCAGAATATGAAAGAGAGGAACCACAGATACAACTTGGAAAGTAGAACTTATTTGCCTTGGATTTTATAATACCTGAATCTGGAAATCTATAAAACCTGTTAAAATCCAAGTAAAGCTTTCTCAATTTTGATGAGCTTATTTTCTTTATTTAGTAATATCTTCATCTGCAATAAAAGTGTTAACATTTTTGTTGTATGTAATCTGTCTAGCTAATGAAGGCTCCATTCTCAACAGAGTGATTTCTATGCTTTACCTTGACATCATTATGCCCTTGATTATTAAGAAAACAAGGCCTGATCAAGTGGCTCATGCCTGTAATCCCAGCACTTTAGGAGGCCAAGGCTAGTGGATCACCTGAGATCAGGTGATCCCAGCTACACAGGAGGCTGAGGCAGGAGAATCGCTTAAACCCAGGAGACAGAGGTTGTAGTGAACTGAGATTGCGCCACTGCACTCCAGCCTGGGTGACAAGGTGAGACCTTGTCCCCCCAAAAAGAAAAAGAAAATAAGTAAACATTCCTCAGTTATGAAACAGTTAAGGTTTTCCATAATTGTATGATTTTCTATGCTTACTTGTGTGTTTTACTGTCATACTTGACTGTCCAAATCACCCACCTCTGCTTAATTTTTCCTTCCTCCAATCAGATTTTTAATGTATATTTAAAAAAAAAAAACTATCAGGACATCTTTTACATATAAAACTATCTTTGAAATTTCTTAGAGGGTTCCTGGAAAATCACAAGGATTTGTTCTTTAGTCTTTTTTTTTAAAAAAGGAACTAGAAGTAATCTGGTTCATTTTCTCTATTACTTCTATGAGTTGTATGGGAAAACTCAAATTAGTTGTTCTGCCTTCCCTAGATGAAATTTGCATAGAAGAGTATTATTAATGTAAATAGTCAGAAATTATATTCCTTAGGGGAAGTTCTAAGAGATCTGTCACTGTCTTCGCTGTGCATGATGTGTTTTTATTTGTCAGAGTCTTGGTTATACTTTCTCTGATGACTGAGGCAACAACAGTATAGCTCAGCCACTAGTCAACATGGACGATTGCGTGTTTCTATAAAGTTTTATTGGAACACAGGAATGCCCATAGATTTGCATATTATCATCTGTGGCTGCTTTGGCACTACAATGGCAAAGTTCAGTAGCTGTGATGGAGATGTTATACCTCACAAGCCTAAAATATTTACTAATTGGCCTTTTACAGAAACATTTTGCTGATGTCTCATATAGGGTTAAATGCATAATTTTAGTTATCATTAAAATGCTTACTTGGCCACAACCTTACTTTTTAAATTTAAGTCTAGAATGTTTTAGGCCAATCGACTTCAACTGGGGATGCACATCAATGTTACCTATGGAGTTTTATAAAATTGCAGTTATCTAGAATCTACTGCAGACTTATATAATCTCTTTACTTGACATTCTTGCTATATTCTTGGTATGGTAGGTATATTATGCCTCAGATTTATTACATGTTATAAATCAAGATTTTTCTCTGCTGTGAAATTATGTTCATTATTTACGTAAATCATATATACCATTCCCTGTCTTTGAAAATAGCCTTAATTGTTATTCTTAGAGACATTTTATCAAAAACATTTTTTGATTGCCTTTATTCTCTTGTTTTGCATTCCACAGAAACAACCAGATTTCCTTGTGTCAGCCATATTACTCTTGATATGAACTCTCATTAGACCTTTCACATTTGCAAATTGCCAATAATAAAATAACCACAGCCGTTTTGGGTCTCTGTCATATACAGATAGCTTTTGTTTTTCTGTGACTCTTCCCTGAAAGCTCGGCAATCAGCTCTCAGGGCCCTGAGGCAAAGGACTGAATCAGACTTGGCATCATTTGGGCAATTTTTCAGACTACACCAAAATTTTCAGGTTTATTTTTAATCAAAAGTATGCTCCATGATACTGCTACCCAAAAGGCCAGTGGAGCAAGAATTCATTACCTAGGACTGAATGAACTAATGAAAGAGATGTTATTGCATTATTTGTTTGCAATATTGTTGATGTTAGCCTAATATCCTGTTTTGATTAGATAAGGAAGCACTTTTCTATTAAGCTTTTGATAACTCATAACAATTTGGTAGGCTCTGTTTTTGTAAATTGAAATGAAACATTTGCAAAGGATGTCTTATTTCTACTTTTTCAGGACTCTCCTACCTTCAATTCAGAAACTTTTATTGAAGGTATGTTTTACTTTACATGATGATATATTTATTTGCTTGGCTTCAATGAATCTCTCTTCATTTGCTACCAGAACATAATATAAAATATTGGTGTGCCTCCAAAGCCTTGCCTGGTACAGTATATCATATTTGAGAATGATGTTCTTTTAATCAGGTATACGAAGCCACATGTAAGGAAGTAAGATGGACTTTTAGGAAGCCTTTGCAAGAAAATTGAGTATCTGATTTTACAAGGTCTGAGCATTATGGGTAATGAATGTCATTTTCTAGCAGGCCAAGAGTGTGGAGGTAATTTGGGAACCTTACGAAGGGAGAAGCTTGCCCAAATTCATAGATAATGCCAGGGAAAACATAGAATTTCTTGGGCTTGGCCTCCTGGCCTTTGGATAGCAAATGACAGAGCCTTTAAAAATCCAGTCTAAGAATCCTCATGAAAACTTCCAGCAAAGCAAACTTTAGCTATCCTCTATAGTAAATGAGTCCTTCTTCCACCTATGTAGATAAATTAGGGTAGGCCTGAGACCAGTCTTATTTTATGATCACAAGTAACCGTTTTTGAGATTATTTTTGGTCAAAAGGAGGAAGACTGTACGAAACTGGCAATAAGCAAACTAATGACTGGTATTTCCAATGGAAAGTTAGGCTTTTTTTTTTTTTTTTTTTTTTAGAACAAACCCTTCTAAGTTATCTAATCTGTCCTCTTTCATTACCACCTTTGAACAATTTTATGACTCTGTAACTTGTAACTAATTTATAGTAATGAAAAATAAGTTGTCTATAAACAAACAGATAAATTCTGCCACTATATTTACAAAGTCCAGTTGACTTACTTCTATGTCCCCTATCCCAAGGCAAAAGCCAATTTTGCGTGTATTTACACATTTGCTTCAATGTTCTGTATTCCATAATTTCTCCTTTGAATTGATTGTAACATCTTCCTTGTGTTCTCATTAAAAATTAGTTATATAATAAAACGTTAAACATATATTAACATTTTTTAAAAATTGCCTCCAAAGTTTCTTTTCAAATTATCAAATTAACTTGAATCCCACCTCCCAATATAATTGAAACCTACGACAAATACAATAGTAGGAGGGGGAAAAAAAAATCCTAACAAACATTCCAGATGTTAGGAGAAAATAAACACATAAGTCACATAGTGTATTTGAAGGTGATAGTGCTATAGAGATAAATTTAAGTCACCAACTCTGTGAGCTGCTGTTCTGGGAATTTAACTTGCTTGTACGGTTTTTCCTTGGGATGTAACAAAACCTAGAACAATAACCCTTGGAAATTCTCACTGCTACTTACAGCCTATCAACGGTCTTGATCTCTATGACACATGTCATAAAACAGTAGAAATTTGGGGTCTGTGCGTACTAAGACAACAGCAACAACAATTTTCAATAAGTGACATAGTATACCAACTAGTGATAACCTTCCTCCCCTTAGGTTACAAAAGACATCATCAGGCATGTGGGCTTGAGTGCTCATTTGACAGAGTGAGGTTTTTTCTTCATTAAATGAGCAAAAGTTTATACTTTACCATGTGTGCCCAGTTCTTTCTTTAAGAAAGAAATCTAAGCTCATATATCAACTGAAAATAGATGACCTTCATCTATCTGGCATTAGAGCAAAATTCAATGGTGGTGGCTCTAACGGGGCAGAATTTATTTATTAAGTAAAGTCTGCATTACACATTTGTAGGAAATCAGAGGCCTGTGATTTTCTTTACCATTTCTCCTAATACAATGCGTTCATAAAATATCCCTCATTCTGTCAGTAGATGCTTTGCCAACCAGAATAACACACAACTTCTAAAAACTTAACTTACGGACTCATACCTCATATACCAGAAGGCCTTTGGAAATAGTGTAAATGGCTAAAATGCTAATCTATGGTAGTGATGGCAGAATCTCCTGATTTTAATACAAGACACATCGAAGCACAAAACTTTCAAACTTCAAAGAATTCCTCATTGACTACCAGCCTACCTTAGAGAATTCTAACTTCTAAAAAAGTAATTTCTTCTGAAATAACTATATTATAAAACAGTAACAGGCAAATTACCTACAATCACATCTTCATAAAGATTTCTATTCTGAGGACTACATTTTCTGGAAGTCAATGGAAGGCTAATTATGCCCAAGTCGTCCCTGATGCTGAAAGCCTGGGTGCAGGGGAGAGCACAGAAGAGGTGTGGATTGTTTCCTCTGTGAAATGGTATCTCTCCTTTTAGTGGTAGACATACGTATCTGTAAGCAATTACAGAGAGACGCATTCTGACTTTCAGTTCTTTCATCTCTGTAGATGATAATCAGAGAGATGGATACTAAATTAATATGAAGCATAAAAAATGAGAATACAGAAAAGAACTGTGTTAAATTTTGGCGTTCATTCTGCAGCCTTTATTTCACAGGCTGTAAAACCTGATTCACAAAGTGTCACCTGACTGGGGGAGGGATGGGGAAGCTTTCTTCAGAAGAATGGGATGCCTCTATTTTCCTTGTCTCTTCCATGTGCAGTTCTATTCCAAGGGCATCAAAGCCAGGGCTGCTCATAGGCATTATCCCTCTATTTACATGCTCTCCCTTTATCCTGTTTCCCAAAAATAAGTGCTTAACAAACAGAATGACTGGGTTTTTTGCCCCTGCTAATAGGTGTCCTCTGGTAAGACTTCCTGAAAAGTTGTGTGCCATTTACTCTGCTGGTTTTCTTCCCAGTATTTCTCCCTTCCTCCTTTTCAGCATGGCTTATTGTTTGTTTATTATTCTTCTCCTTGACTGCAGAGATGGACACTGATTAGTCCTGTCCAATGAACACATGGCATTATCTTGGCAACTAATATTGGTCAATGAACGACACTTATTCTAATTCGTTTCAAGGAAGCTGATGGGAAAATTTATTTCCCCATGCTTGAAAGTTAGGGTCTCTCTTTTCTACCAGACAGAAACAAAGAGGTACATGGCTTCAGTTGCTCCTGCAGCATATTTTAAGCATGAATTCTTGAAGACTCTTGGAGACATTGACCACATAGAACCTAAAACCTGACTTCCTATACATGAGAACACACACATCTCCTTGGTATTTGAGCCACCTTGAGCCATGTTTTTGTTCTTTGCAACCCAGAACACTTTCAATAGATATAAGATTTGGTGTACCTTTTCTTCTAAGAACTAAGCCTCAGAGGGTTAGGTCAAGTAACTAGATCTCTGATTGAAGGGTTATCTATTCCATTTATTTACTACCTGAAGTCTACCAAGAACCTTGATGAACACAGCCAGGTAGAACCCCTGCCTTTCTCACTTATGGTTTAATGTAGAGGTTTTTGGTGCCAAAGACCTCTTTGGAAATCTGGTGAAACCTGTGCACCCATTCTTTGAATGCCTTTACATGCATAAGACAAAATGTACAGCATTACAAAGGAAGTCAGAAGTCAGACATGTTGAAAGACTAATCAAAATGCTTTAAGAATTGTGATACTGTTATATATACATGCTTGTCTATTAATGCCTTAAATAACAAGATCAAGGCATCAGGTTTAATAACCAGCATAATTGTAATGATGAACATAAATGATATTTTGAGATAGCTGCAACAAATGTAATGTGATGTGAATCTGTGAGTTTTAACATGTGCAAAGACTCCATGGCAGGGAAAATCACAGCAAGCACTAGGGATTGAAGCCAGTGTGTCTATATCACAGAGAATGGCAATGAGAAATATGAATGAAGTTGCATGATAGACATTGGCTATCTGTTTTATTTCTGTCTGCTTCTCTCTCTCACACACCTCCCGCCCCCGAAATAACTATAGCAAGAAAATCGCATACAAAATAGCAATAAAATATCTGTACACAAGAAATCCCAGATGTAGCTTTTGAAATGAATGTGCCTATTGATTCCATTAGATATAAATTTCCCCAGAGATGCTATGCTGTCAATCATAATAAAAAAACTTGTATGGGCAAATTATAAGACATTTTAACAGGTAACTTAAATTCTTAAGTCATGCATTAAGGCACTGTTAAAAATCCATTTTATGATGGGGAAACTGGTATCTATAGAAGAGGAGACTACCACCAGAGGGCACACAGGTCGATGGGCAGGATTTCCTGCAGCCCTGGCTCTTTGACTCCATTTTGCTATACTACTTTGTTTCCAAATACCCCGTTCAACAGGACAGGCATAACTAGGTCATTTGTGTTACTTATCAAACGCTTTTATTGACAACTAAGAGCCCTAAGGAGAAATCCAAACAGAATTATCAAATTCTAAACTTGTGCCTCTGCCAGCCCCATCTCACAACCTCAACCTCTGGGATCTAGAATGAGAATTTTATTTGGTGTGTCTCTCATTTATTCCACATTTCTCTGTGATAAAGAAAATCCATTTCTCACTAAATTAAAATTGCTTTTTCATCCTAACAAACACTATACCCCTGGTACACACCAGAATAAAAATAAATTGATTTTTAAGTATCCAATGGGAAAAAAAAAAACAATAAGAAGCATAAAAATCATGGTGCCTTTGTGTGCCTTTTGAACAATTTAGCTATGAAAATGGATTCCTACACAGCAGATAGTAATTGTGTCTATGACAGTAACATCTTTGGGCAGTTTAGTAGCTTCAGTAAAAACTTCAGTCTCTCAGATATTTTTCATTAATGATGCTAAATGATCCATTTGGTTGAATTGTTGCTAAGGTGATAACACAGCTAATGAAATAAACCACTGTATCACTCAAAAAAGAGCAACTTTCAAAGGGCCTCAATAGCCTTATGTCCTCACTAGTGACCCCCATCTCCCTCCACCGTGTACATCTGGGTCTAAAAACCACACATTCCATTTTGTGCTTCCGATTCAACAGCAGATAACTGACAGCCTTACTTAGAGCTTCATGATTTCAAGTTGTCTTTAGCCACCTGATTTTCAGGAGAATAAGATTCTTTGTCAGTTAATCTTATCTGTCCTTCTGACAATCCCTGCTCTGTAACAAGGCTTTAAAATACTTTATCAGTCAAACAAACGCTGCCTCTTTATGCAGTGTTTTCCTAGTTACAGAGTGGACATCTTTCTTTGGATGCTGAAGCAGGCACAGATGTCCCTATGTCAAGCTAAGGATATAAGACCAGAGACAAGCACCTACTTCTGAAACCCCCATACCAGGTGTTACTGTGAAAACTGAATACACATGTTTTGAGGACTAGGATTTCTTATCACTCGAGATACAAGGACTAAAGCTTAAAAGGATGTCCACAATATATCATCAAGTGATCTTCTGAACCTCTTTGGAGACCTGCAATAGCTAGGTTGAAGTAAATATATTTCAGTTTTAGGAAAAGAAACAGACCAATAAAAAGATATTTAAAATTCACAGTGTTGAATTTTGTATGGCAAACATTAATTTTACAATCAAAAATCAGAACTAAAAATAATGGAAATGTTGATATGTAAAGACATCGAGGTACTCTAAGGGCATTATGGGAGACATACTTTGCATATATCCCATTAAATGAAATCAGTTACCACTGATGATGGTCCCCTAGGAAAGTCATTGAGATAGGAGTCTCTGTTCTCAAATCTGTATAATAAAAGGGCTGAACTAGATCATCTCTACAGTCCCTTCCAGTTGAAATATCTAAGTAGAAATTCTCTTTCAAGAGGAATATATGGAGATTTAAGAAAAATATTGATGTCCCTCCATTCTTGCCCTTTAGCCTCATTAACTATAGATATCAAGATATCTCTGTATCATTAAATTCAAGCTTGTGGTTCTTCTTGAAAGAAATTCATGTCTCAAGTCATCAATGGTCCATTTTTAATCCACCCAATTATTGATTATTTTATTATTGACGCAAACACTTATTTTTTCATCATGAAGCCCTTCTGTGCTGTCAAGAAGTATCTGTACCCAGCACGCTTTGAAGTGTACCTCATTAAACACAGAATTGTCAATAGGATTTTCAAAAGCTTAAGCAAAGATGGCAAAGTATTTTAATTTTATAATTATTCCAAGGATTATAAAGTCCTACTTAATTTTCTTATAAAGTACTACTTCAAGACCCTTGCAATCAACCCTCACAAGCAAGAGATTCCTTTCATGATAACTGATAAAAAATACTTTAAAGAACGTTGCTTTGTTCCATTACAGTGTTTGGAGTTCTTGTATCTTTGCAGGGGAGAACACTGGATAAATGGCTTAGATATGCAAGCTGAATCCACCTGTGTTATGAAAAGACAGGTTGTTGGAGTCAACATTCGTTATGACAGAGGTAGTGCTCACCAGATATCCATGTGCTCCTCAACCTCCCCCAGGTATTCTCTCACTGCTCCCCTACTCCTGCAATCTTGAAGGACATATGTCCAGATGGCACAGCTAGAGGACAGAGAAGAGCTACCCAACTTTCATGAAAGTTTACTTCGTTACCTGCCACCGGAATGTGGGGATTTATCCCTGACTGCATCATACCTATGCAGCTCTCTGTTCCTTATCTGCGATATGTCAGAGTACGATGACCAAAGAAGAGAGTCCTAACCAGAGAGGCTTCTAATTTGCATGCAGATTTCACTGTTTACCAGGATACAAATACCTGTATCCTAGGGTCAAGGAATTTGTTCCTGTGGTCTTCCTGAGAATGAAGCTTTCCCTCATACTCTTCTTAGGAAAGTAGGAAATGGGATGAGGAGAGAAAACTGCCTCAAATGTAATAAGGGATCTGTTGTTCATTACCAACTTCCCATATTCCTCATTTATGATGTGTCTCGGTCAACTGGGGCCTACGCTGCTTCTTAGCCTAGCCTTCTTGCATTCTTGGTACCTGCCAGCACTATAGGATCTATTTGTTGAAACTTGTAATTCTAACTTCTAATGGCATCCATGATCCCAGCAAAAAAGATACGTTAAGATCTCATCCTCATGGAAACAAACAAACCAAACCTGAGCCACACCGATAAACAAAGGGACCCTGAATCAGAACCCCTTTTATGTGCACTGTCTAATAGATGGAAACATCATATCCTTCACTTAAACCAAAACTGAGCCACACCAATAAACAAAGGGACCCTGAATCAGAATCTCTTTTATGTGCACTGTCTAATAGATGGAAACATCATATCCTTCACTTGCACAACCCCAGGACTGATGTGCTAAAACCAGTATATTCAATTCTGGTAATGGAAGATCATGGATAGTCTTCTGGACTGCAGGTGTCAGCAAAGTACAGCCCATGGGCCACTTATAGCCTGTTTTTATGTGGTCTATGAGCTAAGAATGGCTTTCACATTTTTAAAAGGTGGTATGGTTTGGATATTTGTCTCCTCCCAAAACTCATGTTGAAGCGTAATCCCCAGTACAGGACATGGGGCCTGGTGAGAGGTGTTTGGATCACTGAGGCAGATTCCTCATGGCTTGGTTCTGTCTTTGCAGGAGTGAATGGGTTCTCACAAGATCTGGTAATTTAAAAGTGCACGGCACCACCCCCCACTCTCTCTTTTGCTCTTCCTCCTGCCATGTGAGATGCCTACATCCCCTTCGCCTTCCACCATGATTGAAAACTTCCTGAGACCTCCCCAGAATCAGATTTTGCCATGCTTCCTGGAAAGCCTGCAGAACCATGAGCCAATTAAACCTCTTTTCTTTATAAATTGCCCAGTCTCAGTTATTTCTTTATAGCAGTGCAATAATGGCTTAATACGGAAAATGTCACAAAGACAAACAAGCAAACAAACAACACTGCATTACAGTGATATTACCGTGATACACATATTACAGTGATATGTAATGATCTCCTCATTCTTCTCAATTTCTCCTCTTCTTGCAAGATTACTGTCTTCACCAGATAAACATTTAAAGACACTCTCCCTTGATCCTATAACCCCCTCCACCAACTACCTGGGTTTTCACAGCTGCACACGTGCTTTATGGAATCATGACAGTAAAACCCAATGAAAGCCTTTCCTATGCTCAAAGATGCAGATCTCTCTCCTCCCATTCTCCCTAGCACCATTCTAGCCAGGCTTTCACTGACACCACTCTATGAAATCACTCTTGAATTTTCCAGTAATGACCCCATTGATCAATCTGATGTTCATGTACTTCTAAGAAGCATTTGAAAAACAGTGGTTTAATCTCTCTTCCTCCTTACCTTTTCTTCACTCACTTTCTGGGTAACTTTTCCCTCCCATTTCCCCTCCTCTCTATTGCGATATTCTTTTTCAGCTCCTTTGCTACTTCCTCTTCATCCCTAGTTCTAAATATTGGAGTATCTTGGGCATCATTCTTATTTTTCATAGAAAAGTAAGAATGATTTCATCTAGTCTCCAGGTTTCCTGTATCATTTGCAGTCGGGTAATTCCCAGCATCTCTCCTGAATTCCAGAATTGTATATTCAACACTTAGCTGATAATCTTCACCACTGTTCATAGGCATCTCAATGTTACCATGTCCAAAGTTGCCTCTCTTCTGTCAAAACTTCCCGCTCCTCTAGTCTTTCCTTTTCAAACATGACCCTACTCTTGGCACGGCTGTTCACACAACATCTGTGGAGTCATTTGGATTTGTCCCTTTTGTCTCAACCTCACATAGCACCAATCAACACATTTAGCAACACCTCTAACTCATTCCTCCACCCCAGGCTACCATGGTCTTTTGCCTTGATTACTGTAACAATAAACAGTACCCTGGCTCATCTTCCTGCTTCCACTTTCACCTATAGCATCTGTTCTTCTCCAGGACAGAGTGGTCTTTTAAAAATGTTTAGTCAGATGATTGTCAAAACCATCCCCTGACTTCCCACACAATGCAAAATAAAACTGTAATTTCCCCTCATGGCCTACACAATGTCAAGGAATCTGGATCCTGCTCCCTCCTGGACTCTTTCCTGCCTGTCCACTGGAGACACAGGAGCCTCCTTACTGCTTCTCTTGCCAAGCATACCCCTGCCTCATCGCCTACCTGTCCTTGCATTTGCTCATCTCTGGCTGGCACTCTTCCCTAACCCCACCCCCAGTTATAGTCATGGCTTCTTCTCTTGCTTTATTCTCTATTAAAGAATACCCCCACCTCCTAGGTGGCCTCCCTGACCACCCTCTCACTCTCCCTCCCATCATATCACAGCATTTAAGCAACTGATGTATTATACACTCATATTTGATTTGTTTACTTTATCCCATAATGTACACATTCAACAAGGATTTGACAAAAAAGAAGAAGGGAGAGGAAAGTTTCTAGCATACCCATGTAAATAAAGAAGTTTAACTCATTATGTTTGCTTTTGGATCCTTCTCATCACTAATTCAGCTCATGTGTCACCTCCTATCTGAAGCCTTTCATGACTACCAATCAGAAGTAGCCCTGCTCTCTGCAGCCATTCTCTATTCCCATGCCCCTGCTTTTGTCCCTTCAGAGCACATATCATTATCCAAAATGTTCTATAGCTTTATCCAATTAGTATATAGATTTCATGAAGTGCTAAACTTGTCAATGTTGTTCACTGTCTCCAAGGCCTAGATAGTGCCAGGCACAAAGCTGACATATGTAAATACATATTGAATAAATGAAGCAATCAACAATTGACTGAACAGATAATTCCTTTGCAATAGAAGGCACAAGAGGACATAAGATGAGAAAATGAGCACTGTATCAGAAATACACATGTACACACACACACACACACACACACACACACACAGAGAGAGAGAGAGAGAGAGAGAGAGAGAGAAAGGAAGACTGAGTAATAGAAGGTACTTTTACCCACCCTTCTACAATGATGAGTTGACACTTTTAACCTAGTAAAAAGTCTGGCAACTCACCATCTGCTGGCCTCTCCTAGACCCTATATTTCTTCTTGCTCTCTGTGTGAGGGCCCTGAGCTTTGAGAAGAGCCTGCAGATGCTTTCACAGAGGCCCAGATGGTGGTCAGGGATGCGTCTGGAATCTCAAATCAGCCCTGGCTGCAGCTCACCTCTTTTACCTGCTTTGATCTGAAATGCTTCTGATGGGTTTCCAGAATGAATACTGCTGAGGCCTGTCGAGAAGACAGGTTTGGAGGTTTTGCATTTTTGGAAGTGCACCCTGCTGTCAGTACCCACCATATTTGTAGTTACATAGAGGATGTTGAAAAACAAATGACCACATTAGGAAGCCAAGTAAAAGGGTAATCATTCTAACCTGAGTACATGGTGAACTGAAAATATTATGTCTCTGTTGTCCCTATCCCCAGTGCCTAGCGCCCTGGCAGGGCTACAGGGTGCAGTTGTGCGGGCAACGCATGGTACAACTCCATGGGGTGGCATTCTCATCATAATCTATGTGAATAGCAGCCCCTGGCATTATGCAGGATATGAAATAAAATCTGCATGGTCCTACATTTTGGTTATGATTCATGGCAATCTGGACACAACAAGGTGCAGAATAAAATTCGCTGAATGAATGAGGGATTAAAAAAAAAAAAGCCTAGGCTAATTTGCTGCCTGGGGACTATCTCAGATGGTCACTGGACAGGTGAATGAGACTTGGAATAGTCACATCTTTTCAGAAGAAAAAAAGAATTGGGGTCAGTAGCCTTGGGATACTGCCCGTAAGATTTGTCCACTTCCTGGATGTTGTAGAACTTTACCTACATAATAGATTTTATAAAATAAGGCCCCTAAAGCTAGGAAAGTAAGATACTTATTTTGTGAGTAAATCACTTTCAGTGTTTTTCCCCCCCACCCCCTTCTGTAGATTGTGTCAAGAATGCAATTTCGGAAGCTCTATCTAATGCGCAGGTGCTGGGAAACTTCTGTCTGGCCTTCCTGATCCTATTCTTGTTCCTCCACAGTTTTCTTCTTAATAACAGTCCAAGTAGTCATTCTAAAATATAAATCAGTTTCTAAAGCTTTCTATTTTTTTCCCATCTTGCTCAGAACAAATTCCAAAGCCCTACATAAATAGCCACTGGCTATCTCTACCGCATACGCCCCAGCTTCTGTTTCTCAGGCCAATCACACTCTCCTCTGAGCGCCTTTTCTCTTACTTTTCATTTTGCTATCTCATTTCATGCAAGTTTCTGCTTGAAAAGCACCTCTTCCAAGAAGCCCTCCTGACCATTCACATCTAATACAGAAGTCCTGGTAAGATTTATCTCCCATCTTCCTCAACTTTTCCTATGTCTTCCTATCATTTTACATGTGTTTGTTTGCACATTGTCTCACTTTTCCATAGAATGTGATCTCCATGAGGGCAATGAATTTATCTTGTTCACCTTTCCATCCCTGGCACCTAAATACACACCTGGCACATAGGTGGTTTTTTGTAGACATTAGTGGGATGCATGAATAAAGGTTTGAAAATGGAAACTGCCAAAACCCAGTAAACTGGATATAACCACAAAAATCACTGGAAAATAAGGCTGTGAATGTGGGGCCATTCTTTCATTATCTGCTACCTCATAAAATTGTACTTTAATGATACCAAAAGGAGAAAATTTGTGAGGCAATCGCCAGAAGAAATGATCTCATCAAAATAGTATTTTAAATGCAAAAGTATTAATGTTGAGTCAGAGCTGTACAGAGGAATGCATTTTGAAAGACACTTTATCTGCATGGAAGTGCTCTTACTAGATGTCGTTACATTATTGTGTAATTATGTGTGGGAGCCTCATTCTCTCATCCAAGGAAGAGGTTACCAGCCTACTTAGGTCTCATGCTTTAACTGTTCCTAGGCTGAGTGCAAGGGTAGGGTTGGTGCTAGAATTCAGTTTCCCTGTGTTTTTTAACACAAACTAGCTTCTCTCTATCAGTGGACAAATGGCATATACCCAAGCCTGTAAGGGAATGAAGGAAGGTGAAGGTTTCCCTGTTCCATATATATATTTCCTGAAGAAATTGTGGGAAATGTATTGAAGTTAGAGGATGATGATGTTAATACTGCAAATAAAAACATGTAACCTTTATTGGCCTCTAGCTAGGTACCAGACATGGTTTTGAGTACTCTACATGAAATAAATGAATTTGGGAGGATCAGTAAAATCCTTGTGAAATCTGTCAGATCATGTTGTGCCTCCATCCAAAATCCTTAAAGACTTTGCATGTCATCCAGTCTGATTCTGCATGAGCTGGTGCTCTGCCTGCCACCTGACCTCCAGGCTCATCTCCTACCATGCCTATCCTAGCTCACACTACCCTTCTGGTCATTTCTCAAATAGCCTTGACATGCTTCTGCCTCAGGACTCTTGCACTTGCTAGTCTTTCTACCTGGAATGCTCTTCTTTTAGATCTTCTCATGGTTTGCTTCCTATGTCTTTGTTCAAAAGTTGTCTTCTCAGTGAGGCCTGCTCTGAGCCCCTATTCCTTATTGCAGACTGTGTGCCCCATTATGGTATTTCCTCTCCCGTTTACTGTTGTTTTTTATTTGCTGCAGTCTGATATTCTCTTTATGCATCATTTATTCATTTAAAGTCTGTCTCCATCCCCTAGAATGCAGTCTTGGGAATTTATCTTTTGCTTGTTGATGCCTCCTCTGCATGCACCACAGTGCCTGGGACATAGCTACGCACACATATGTGCATGCATATTTTAATATAGATACATACAGAATGAATTAACTCATTCAATCCTCGTGATAACCTTATGAGACAAATACTATTGTTATTCTCATTTTACAGACAAGGAAACTGAAACCCAGAAAGATCAAATAATTTGTCCAGGGTAAAAGCATTGATCATTTTTATTGTCCATATCCCAGAGCATTATGTGAGTCGGGTCCTGATAAACAACTTTCTTTGTTCCTTTCTTGCTCTGGGACCTTAGAAATAAGTCACTTTACTTTTGTAATCCTCTATTTTCTACTCTGTAAATGAGGATAATATCAATCCCAACTATAGTTTGGGGTGGAGTTTCCAAGAAGTAATCTATATGAAGTGTTTGGCCTGGTGATTGATAAACAGAAAATATTCAAAAATTGGTGTTCTAGACTCTGATTTGCACCATCATTTTTAATAGTTCTAAGTAGTATATTATGTGGAAGTTCTATAATACACTTAACTAGTTCCCTTTTGTTAGTGACTTACGTTCTGGTGAACATTTTGGTACCTCTATCTTTGAGAATGTTTCTAATTTATCCCCTTTCTAAAAATTCTAGAAATGGAATTACTGGGCCAAAAGTTATTCATATTGTAAAAGCTTTCAATATACAGCATAAATCTACCCTCCTTAAAATATTTGATCGGTTTGGACATTCATTTGCAATAGATAAGTATATCATTTTCCCACATCCTCACCATCACTGTATATTACTGTATTTTTTTTCATCTTTATCATTCTGAAGACTAAAAATTATATATGAGATTGGATATTTTTATGTATTCACTGGTAATCAGTTTCAACTTCAAAATCAATTTCTTAACTTTAGAAAGTCTTTTTTACCAGTGCTTGCTCATCCTTGACTATTAGCTTTGTCTGCACAATTTTCATGCACATATTCCCTCAGCAAGACTGATCTCACTCAAGGCTGTTTTTGCTATAAACCTATTTTCTTATTTTCATAGACATTCGTGTAAGACATTAGTGTACATGGCTCTCTCTACTTCTAAACACTTTATTGAGGGTAGGAACTGTATCATACTTCACAACAGATTTATTCATTCATTCCTTCATTCTTCCATCTATTTCACAGGGATTTATTGAGCACTTACTAGGTACCAGTCACTGCTTGGAGCTCTAGGGATACAAAGCAGAACTAGAGACAGACCAAGGCCTTGTATTTAAGGTACTTTGATTGTAGTGAGGAGATACAGGTAAACATGAACAAACCAAAAGGGAAATAAGTTACTGATCCATAGGAAGAAACAGAACATGACTGGAGTGGTGCTCACTTTAGCGGGGATGGAGGAGAGTTAAGGAAATCATGATATGTGTCTGCAGGCCAAGCTTTGAGTAGTGGGAAGAACACAGCATGAGAAGGTTTGTCTGACAGCTTCCTAAAAAGAAGATACATCCTGAACAAAGGTCCTGGGAAGGATATGGCCCTGGGGTTTTTGGGAGCAGAAATAGCAGCAAGACTGAAGAGAAGCCAGCAAAGATGAGAAGAAATTGGAAATGAAGGTCAGAAAGCTAGGAGGGCAACAGATTTTCTAAGGTAGATCCAGCAAGCTTTTCTGGTAAAGTTCCAGTTTATAAATATTTTTAGCTTTGCAGGTCATATGATCTCTGTCACAGCTATTCAACTCTGTCTTTGTAGCAATAAAAGCAAATATAGGCACTACGCAGATGAATGGATGTGGCTGTGTTCCAATAAATCTTATTTATAAAAACAAGTTACTCACTGGACAGGCTCATGGGCTGCATTTTGTGATCTTGAGCTAAACCTCATGGGCTCTAAGAAACAGTCTGAATACTGTCCTAATTGTAATGGTGGCAAGGAGGCAGTGACAATAATAGTGACAATGAGAAGCCACTGGAAGGCTTTTTTAAAAAGCAAGTGATGTGATCCTCACTGGTTGGGGTCTTAGGTCATGATTCAGGTGCTTAAAAATTGATTGTTAAATAACAGAGGGACATTCTGAACAAAAGGGAAATAATTTTAAAACCCTCTCTCCTAGAATATCTAGCTCAGGGGTGGTAGGCACTGAAGGAATAAATATAGTATCACTATAGAGAACAGAAACCTTCCATAGTTGCTGTTTCAGTACATCTATGAGTCAGGTTTTTTTTTTTTTTAGACCTCCATGAAGGGAGGCCTTGGATCAAAAAAATCACCTTTGGTTATAAGCCAAGCAATCAATTGGAACATAAAGCTGAATGGGAGCACATAGGCACATTAGAGAGACAATTTTCAATTTTAGGCATCAGAGGACCTGTTACAGACACTGGTGCTTCTGCGTCAGCCAGACTGATTGTCAGTGTCACCATTAAGAAATCATTTCCTTACATTTTCTTTTCCTAACAACTGCAATGGGAAACTGGATTTCTATGAGAAAATCAAATGATGATCCCTCTCATTTCCCAAAGCCCTTTATTAGGATCTAAAATTAAATAAGCTTGCTTACCAATCATCCACACAGCTCTCAACCCTGGAATAATAAGGGACATTTCCTCTTACCTGGCCATTTCTAGAGATTTCAGTCCATGGACTGTGCCAGCAACTTGCCTCTACTGTTTATTCACTGCGGCCATACTGTCAACATTGAAGTATCTTAAGATTCTGGCCCATTCCTAGTACACTGTAACTGGGTAATGTCCCAGTTTAGAAACTCATACAAAGGTGCCAAGACCTTATAAAACACTTATCCCTGTGCCATACACTCACTGAAGATTTGGGGGGAAAAATCAGCATTTAAGTTGAACCTCAGTATATGCAGTAGAAACATCTATGTGGTTCCTTACTTCTCAGTTAATTTCTTTAAAAAATAATGTACGAGGGGGATTCTGCCAAGATGGCTGAATAGGAACAGCTCTGGAGCACAGATCCCAGTGAGAGAGATGCAGAAGGTGAGTGATCTCCACATTTCCAACTGAGGTACCAGGTTCATATCAATGGGACTGGTTGGACAGTGGATGTAGCCCAAGGAGGGCAAACTGAGTCAGAGCAGGGTGCTGTCTCACCTGGGAAGTGCAACTGGCTGGAGGATCAGGGACTTCTCCCCCTCTGGCAGTCCAGTTCAGATACTACACCTCTCCCACAGCCTTTGCAACCCACAAACTAGGAGATCCCTACTGGGCTGAAAAGCGCCATGAGTTACCAGCACAGATCTGAGTGGCAGCTTTGGCCAATGCCAAGTGTTGTCAGCAAAGACCTGGGCAGGCATTTTGACTAGCTCCTGGAGTGCCTGCGGGACAGAGCTACTGGCTCCCGAGAAACAGAGGAGGCTGAAAGCAGAGAGATAGGCGATACAGCCTGGCAGGTCCCACCCCCACAAAGACCAACAAATTGAAGCCCTCTCACTAGAGAGTTTCACAGCCAGCACATCAGTTCAAGCTTGACCCAGGACAATTGAGCTCAGTGAGGGGAAGGGTGTCTGCCATTATGGAGGTGGTTCTAATCTCACCTGTGTAAACAAAAGCCAGAGGAAGCTTACACAGCAGCTGGACTGAGTCCGTGGCAGCCCAGCAGCGCCTCTACAGGGAGACAAGGGACAGACTGCCTCCTCAACCAGCTCCCTGACCCCTATATCACCAAAAAGATGCCTCATACAGTAGATCCCTGGCTGAAACCTGGCAGATTCTCTTCTGGAATGAAGCTACCAGAGGAAACATCAGGCAGCAACTCTTGCTGTTCTGCATCCCCTGTGGGTGATTGATTCCCAAGCAAGCAAGGTCTGGAGTGGACCTTCAGCAGTCCTATAGCAGAGGGGCCTGACTGTTAGAAGGAAAACTAAAAAACAAAAAGAAATAGCTACAATATCAGCAGAAAGGATGTCCACTCAGAGATCCCAATTGAAATCACCAACATCAAAGATCAAAGGTAGATAAATCCATGAAGATGGGAAGAAACCAGTGTACAAAGGATGAAATCATCAAAGACCAGAACGCCTCTCCTCTAAGGGATCACAACTCCTCACCAGCAGAATGGAGAATGAGTTTGATGAATTGACAGAAGCACACTTCAGAAGGTGAGTAATCACAAACTTCTCTGAGCTAAAGAAGCATGTTCTAACCCAATGCAAAGAAACTAAAAACCTTGAACAAAGGTTAGACAAAATGCTAACTAGAATAACCAGCTTAGAGAAGACCATAAACACTTGATGGAGCTGAAAAACACAGTATGAGAGCTTCACGAAGCATACACAAGTTTCAATAGCTGACTCAATCAAGCAGAAGAAAGGATATCGGAGACTGAAGATCAACTCAATGAAATAAAACAAGAAGGCAAGATTAGAGAAAAAAGAGTGAAAAGAAATGAACAAAGCCTCCAGGAAATATGGGATTATGTGAAAAGACCTAATCTACATTTGATCAGTATACCTGAATGTGACAGGGAGAATGAATCCAAGTCGAAAAACACTCTTCAAGATATTATCTAGAAGAACTTCCCCAACCTAGCAAGGCAGGCCAATATTTAAATCCAAAAAATGCAGAGAACACTACAAAAATATTCCTCAAGAAGACCAACCCCAAGGCAGATAATCGTCAGATTCACCAGGGTTGAAATGAAGGAAGAAACGCTAAGGGTAGCCAGAGAAAAAGATTGGGTTACCCACAAAGGGAAGCCCATCAGACTCACAGCGTATCTCTTGGCAGAAACCCTACAAGCCAGAAGAGAGTGGGGGTCAATATTCAACATTCTTAAAGAAAAGTACTTTCCACCTAGAATTTCATATCCAGCCAAACTAAGCTTCATAAGTGAAGAAGAAATGAAATCCTTTAAGGACATGCAATTGCTGAGAGATTTTGTCACCACCAGACATGCCTTACAAGAGCTCCTGAAGGAAGTCCTAATGTGGAAAGGATTAACCAGTACCAGCCACTGCAAAAACATACCAAATGGTAAAGATCAACAACGCAATGAAGAAACTGCACCAACTAATGGGCAAAACAACCAGCTAGTAACAAAATGGTGGGAACAAATTCATACCCAACAATATTAACATTAAATGTAAATGGCCTAAATGCCCCAATCAAAAGACACAGACTGGCAAACTGGATAAAAAGTCAAGACCCATCGGTGTGGTGTATTCAGGAGACCCATCTCGTGTACAAAGACACATATAGACTCAAAATAAAGGGATGGAAGAAGATTTACCAAGCAAATGAAGAGAGAGAGGGAAAAAAAAGCAGATATTGTAATCCTAGTCTTGGATAAAATGGACTTAAAACCAAAAAAGATCAAAAGAGACAAGGGCATTACATAATTGTAAAGGATCAATGCAACAAGAAGAGCTAACTATCCTAAATATATATGCACCCAATATAGGAGCACCCAGATACATAAAGCAAGTTCTTAATGATCTGCAAAGAGATTCAGATGCCCACACAATAACAGTGGGAGACTTTAACACTTCACTGCCAATATTAGATAGATCAATGAGACAGAAAATCAACAAGGATATCCAGGACTTGAATGCAGATCTGGACCTGGCAGATCTAATAGACATCTACAGAACTCTCCACCCCAAATCCACAGAATATACATTCTACTCAGCACCACATCACACTTACTCTACAATTGACTACATAATTGGAAGCAAATCACTCCTCAGCAAATGCAAAATAACAGAAATCATAACAACCAGACTCTCAGACCACAGTGCAATCAAATTAGAACTCAGGATTAAAAGACTCACTCAAAACCACACAACTACATAGAAGCTGAACAACTTGCTTCTGAATGATGACTGGATAAACAATGAAATGAAGGCAGAAATAAAGATGTTCTTTGAAACCAGTAAGAATGAAGACACAATGTACCAGAATCTCTGGGACACGTTTACGGCAGTATCTACAGGGAAATTTACATAGCAATAAATGCCCATATGAGAAGCAAGGAAAGATCTAAAATCAACACCCTATTGTCACAATTACAGGAACTAGAGAAGCAAGATCAAACAAATTCAAAAGCTAGCAGAAGACAAGAAATTACTAAGATCAGAACAGAACTGACGGAGATAGAGACACAAAAATCCTTCAAAATATCAATAAACCCAGGAGTTGGTTTTTTGAAAAGATCAACAAAATAGACAGATTGCTAGCCAGACTAATCAAAAAGAAAAGAGAGAAGAATTGAATAGATACAATAGAAAATGATAAAGGGGATATCACCACTGATTCCACAGAAATACAAACTACCAACAGAGATTACTACAAACAACTCTATTCACACAAACCAGTATATCTGGAAGAAATGGATAAATTACTAAACACTTACATCCTCCCAAGACTAAACCAGGAAGAAATTGAATCCCAGAATATACCAATAACAAGGTTAGAAGTTGAGGCAGCAATTAATAGCCTAGTAGGCTATTAATTGAGTCCAGGCTATTAAAAAGAGTCCAGGTCCAGATGGGTTTGCAGCCGAATTCTACCAGACATACAAAGAGGAACTGGTACTATTCCTTCTGAAACTATTCCAAACAATACCGAAAGAAAGAATCCTCCCTAACTCATTTTATGAGACCAACATCATCCTGATACTAAAACCTGGCAGAGACAGAACTTAAAAGGAAAACTTCAGGCCAATATCCATGATGAACATTGATGCAAAAATTTTCAATAAAATACTGGCAAACTGAATCCAACAGCCAATCAAAATGCTTATGCACCACAATCAAGTAGGCTTCATCCCAGGGGTACAAGGCTGGCTCAACATACACAAATATATAAACATAATCCATCACATAAACAGAACGAAAGACAAAAGCCATATGATCATCTCAACAGATGCAGAGAAGGCCTTCAAAAAAAATTCAACAGCCCTTTATGCTAAAAACTCTCAATAAACTAGGTATAGATGGAATGTATCTCAAAATAATAAAAGCTATTTATGACAAACCCACAGCTAATATCATACTGAATGGGCAAAAACTGTAAGCATTTCCTTTGAAAACTGGCACTAGACAAGGATGCTGTCTCTCCCAGTTCCTATTCAGTATAGTATTGGAAGTTCTAGCCAGAGCAATCAGGCAAGAAAAAGAAACTAAGCGTATTCAGTTAGGAAAAGAGGAAGTCAAATTTTCTCTATTTGTAGACAACATGATTGTAATATTTAGAACAACCCATCCTTTCAGACCAAAATCTCTTTAGGCTGATAAGCAACATCAGCAAAGTTTCAGTATACAAAATCAGACTGCAAAAACCACAAGCATTCACAAATAACAGACAAACAGAGAGCCAAATCATGAGTGAACTCCCATTCACAATTGCTACAAAGAAAATAAAATACCTAGGATTACAACAAAAGATGTGAAGGATCTCTTTAAGGAGAACTACAAACTACTGCTCAAGGAAGTAAGAGAGGGCACAAACAGATGGAAAAACGTTCCGTGCTCATGGTTAGGAAAAATTAATATTGTGAAAATGGCCATACCGCCCAAGGTAATTTATATATTCAGTGCTATCCCCGTCAAGCTACCACTGATCTTCTGCACAGAACTGGAAAAAAATGACTGTAAACTTAATACGGAACCAAAAGAGAGCCCTCATAGTCAAGACAATCCTAATCTTTGTCTTCAAGACAAAGAACAAAGCCGGATGCATCATGCTACCTAATTTCAAACTATACTACAAGGCTACAGTAATCAAAACAGTGTGGTACTGGTACCAAAACAGAGACATAGATGAATGGAACAGAACAGAGGCCTCAGAAGTAATGCCACCCATCTAAAACCATCTGATCTTTGACAAACCTGAGAAAAACAAACAATGGGGAAAGAATTCCCTGTTTAATAAATGGTATTGGGAAAGCTGGCTAGCCATGTGTAGAAAGCTAAAACTAGACCCCTTCTTTATACCTTACACTAAAATTTACTTCAGATGGATTAAAGATTTAAGCATAAGACCTAACACCATAAAAACCCTAGAGGTGAACCTAAGAATACCATTCAGGACATAGGCATAGGCAAGGACTTCATGACAAAAACACCAAAAGCAATGGCAACAAAAGCCAAAATAGGCAAATGGGATCTAATGAAACTTAAAAGTTTCTGCACAGCAAAAGAAACAATCATCAGAGTGAACCAGCAACCAACAGAATGGGAAAATTTTTTTCAAGCTACCCGTCTGACAAAGGACTAATATCCAGAATCTACAAAGAACTAAAACTAATATACAAGAAAAAAACCAAACAACTCCATAAGAAAGTGGGTGAAGGATATAAACAGATACTTTTCAAAAGAAGACATTTATGAGGCCAAGAAACATGAAAATAATGCTCATCATCCCAGGTCATTAGAGAAATGCAAAACAAAACCACATTGAGATATCATCTCATGCCAGTTAGAATGGCAATTATTAAAAAATTTGGAGATAACACATGCTGGAGGCACTGTGGAGAAACTGGAACTATTTTTATATTGTTGGTGGGAGTGTAACTTAGTTCAACCCTTGTGGAAGACAGTGTGGTGATTCCTCAAGGATCTAGAAATAGAAATTCCATTTGACCCAGCAATCCCATTACTGGGTATATACCCAAAGGATTATAAATCATTTTATTATAAAGACACATGCATACATATGTTCATTGTGGCACTGTTTACAATAGCAAACACCTGGAACCAACCCAAATGCCCACGAATGACAGACTGGACAAAGAAAATGTGGCACATATACACCAGGGAGTGCCGCTATAAAAAATGATGAGTTCATTTTGTAAAGACACAGATGAATCTGGAAACCATTATTCTCAGTAAACTGACACAAGAACAGAGAACCAAACATAGCATGTTCTCACTCATAGGCAGGTGTTGAACAATGAGAACACATGGACACAGGGAGGGGAACATGGGGGTTGGGGGGCTAGGGGAGGAACAGCAGGGGATGGGAAGGTTGGGGAGGGGTAACATTGGGAGAAATGCCTAATGTAGGTGATGGGGGATGGAGACAGCAAACCACCATGGCATGTATGTACCTATGCAACAATCCTGCAAGATCTACACCTGTACCCAGAAGTTAAAGTACAATAAAAAAATAATAATAATGTACAGGATACTTCCATACTTCAAGATCTAAAACATAAAACAAAAAGATAATGATCTGGTGGCTGGGTTAAAACCAAGGACTCCATTCACCTGGCATTTGGTGTAACACCAGGCAGCAGCCTTCACCTCATCAACAATGTAATTTGGCCATGATGCCTCAACCTAGTCACTTTGACAGGGAACTGGGAAGGTTACCAGAGAAACACAACAGAATTGATAGAATTGGAAGGCAGATTTTTCCAGCCCAAATATTGGGCCTTGATGCTAAAACCGAATCATTACAATCTGATCTAGGGCTTTGGGTCTGTTAGCCAGAATCTCCTAGGTGTGAACAACTGACTCCTTATGTGTAAATCAAGGCTCTTTGGAAACAATCTAAGTCCTTTGCAAGTGATAAATCACTAACGTGAGATCACATCTAAGTTGAAAGTGAGGATGAAGAGCCTGCAATATGAGAAGGAAAATGGGATGTTTTGTTTCAGTCATTCATTTGTCCACCAACAGATTTCTACTGATGACTCACTGAGTGAGTTTCCTCCTTCAGGTATACAGAGACATTGAGAGCCTCAGGGGACTGCTATCAATGAGATTAGTGGCATTAACCTGTCTTTTACATTCCTTGCCACAATATACCTTTCTCTATGATCTCTCTATTGACTATCTGTAACCCTTTTACTTCCCCAACACCATCATGTACATGAGACTTAGATGGAAAATGTGGCTTTTGTTGAGTTGGGATATTCCACTGGGTTCGTCCTTGAAGACTGCAATTGGATGCCTATTTATTTGAGGTTGCTCACCTCTCAATGGCTTATGACCAGAAACCTTTATGGCCAAATCCAGTCAGACCAAGAGAGCAAAATGTGGTCCTGAGCTGGGTTGGTAGAGAGCAACCAAATGTATTATAAAAGGTAACAAGCTGAGCCATCTGAAGGTGTGTAACTCCAGAGCAGGTGGCGTGTGCCCTGAACTCTTACACCCCAAGTGCCACTCATTTAAGGATAGCTTTGTTCATTAGGGACTGCTTGCAGTTTAATAGCCAGGGATCCATTATACTCAGAAGACACTAGTGTTGTGGTAATGCAGTGAGAATATACCAAAACAAGGAAGGCTGTATATGGGCAGTATTTCTAGTATACGGATACTCTTCAACCACAATTCTTATGATTCCCTGTAATATACAAACATTATCATGGTGTTTCAGTCTCATTCCAAAGTCTCATGCTTTACTTGGGGAGGAAGGGTATAGACTGAAGCCCTCGTTCACGTTTCCTCCCCACCAAACGTCCTATGAAGCAGAGATGAGAGGAAGATCATATGCTGAGTTGTCATCTAATGTTCTTTGGTATAAGGGGTTTGCTGGCCTCTTTCTGACGGGGGAAGTAAAGGTGCTATAGGTGACTTCCAGCTCTGATTCAATTTTTGCTCCAAGAGACTATTCTCATTCTTTCTCACCCTTGAGGTTGTGCGCTAACCTGGGTCTAAAACTATGAGGATAAAGAAAGTCCATTTAAATCATGACTGGTAGCCACTGCCTGTCTTCCCAGGGTAAAATTTCACATCTTAACTGTCAAGCAATTCCTTACTTATAAGCAATGAGTAATTTTCTTTTCTTTTCTTTTTTTTTGAGACAGTTTCGCGCGATCTCCGCTCACCGCAGCCTCCGCCTCCTGGGTTCAGGCAATTCTCCTGCCTCAGCCTCCTGAGTAGCTGGGATTACAGGCACGCGCCACCATGCCCAGCTGATTTTTTGTATTTTTATTAGAGACGGGGTTTCACCATGTTGACCGGGATGGTCTCGATCTCTTGACCTCGTGATCCACCCGCCTCGGCCTCCCAAAGTGCTGGGATTACAGGCTTGAGCCACCGCGCCCAGTCGCAATGAGTAATTTTCTAAAGCGTAAGCCCAAGCGTGTCGCACACTGTCCCATAAGCCATTGGAACACTTCTCCCCTTGTTTGAAAAATAAACTCCAGGCTCCTAAATAGGGCACACAGGGTCTTCCAGGGCTTTATCTCTATCCACCTCTCCAGTGTCAGCTCTTACAGTCCCACTAACTTAAAACACAGCCTCTACTGACAGTTACCTCAGATATATGACTATTTTACCTTCTGGGGACATATTTTGCTGCCAATGCCTAGATAGACATATTTTGCTAAGGGGAACCTAGGGTAGAAGAATAAAGTTATCCTTTACTGAGCATTTACCAGGTAGAAAATGTTTAAAGAGCTTTACATACTCTCATTTGCACAATTCTAATATCATTACAAATATATTTCTAGGTTCAGTACTGGGCAAACAGGCCAGTTGGCATAAGGCCACTTAATGATTACATTTCAAGAAAAAAAGAGGAAGAGGAGAGAAAGAGAAGGGTTTCTGAATAAAGCAATTTGTAATGGGCTTATGGAGATATAATAAATATATAATGAACTATTCATGTTGAAGTATGCAAATTGATCAATTTTGACTTATATATCTGTGAACCCATCACCACAAGCAGGAGAGTGAACCCATATTACCCCCAAAATTTTCTCATGCCCTTTGTAATTTATCAGCCCTTCTCTGCTTATTTATAGGCAACAACTATTCTGTCACTATAGATTAATTTGAGTAATTAAAAATTGATATAAATTGAATCATACATTATATGTTCCTTTATGTCTGTGGTCTTTTAATCAGCATTTTTTTTTTTTTTTCCAAGACAGAGTCTCACTCTTGTCACCCAGGCTGGAGTGCAGTGCTGTGACCTCAGCTCACAGCAACCTCTGCCTCCCTGGTTCAAGCTATTCTCTGCTGCAGCCTCCTGAGTAGCTGGAATTACAGGAACCCACTACCACGCCTGGCTAATTTTGTACTTTTAATAGAGACAAGGTTTCGCCATATTGACCAGGCTGGTCTTGAACTCCTGACCTCAGGTGATCCACCCACCTCGGCCTCCCAAAGTCCCAAAGTGCTGGGATTACAGGTGTGAGGCACTGCGCCTGGCCTTAATCAGCATTATTTTGAGATTTATCCATGCTGGTGAATGCATCAATGATCCATTGCTTTTTATTTATTTATTTATTTTTTTGAGATTGAGTCTGGCTCTGTTGCCCATGCTGGAGTGCAGTGGCGTGATCTCAGCTCACTGCAAGCTCTGTCTCCTGGATTCAAGCAACTCTTGTGCATCTGCCTCCCAAGTAGCTGGGATTACAGACATGAACCACCACATCAAGCTAATTTTAGTATTTTAGGTAGAGATGAGGTTTCCCCATGTTGGCCTGGGTGGTCTTGAACTCCTGACCTCAGGTGATGCCCCCGCCTCAGCCTCCCAAAGTGCTGGGATTACAGGCATGAGCCATGCTCTCAGCCTGGTCCATGGCTTTTTACTGCAGAGTAGTATTCCATTTTGTGGATAAACCCACCCCCAATTTTTTATCTATTTACGTTTTCAGGAACACTTGGGTTATTTTCAGGGTGGGGCTGTTAGAAATAAAGCTACAAAACAAAACACAAACCTCACGTACAGGTCTTTATATAAATACACTATTTCTTTTCTCTTGGGTAAAATACATAAGATGAATGGCTGGAGCAGTATGGTAGGTTTATATTTAATTTTTAAAATACCTGGCAAGCTGTTTTCCAAAGCAGTTGTACCACATTTTATATTCCTACTGGCACTATATGAGTGTTCTGGCTGTTCTTTATCCTCATTATCATCTTGTATCATCAGTCTTTTCAATTTGTACGCTAAGCAATTTAAATATTTTATTTTCTCTTAAACGTAGAGGTAGAAATGAATAGACCCATGGTGAAGAGGAAAGAAGTGAAGACCAAATAAGTTAAGTGATACACCCAGAATGTACAATGATTAGGCTCAAAGCAGTATAGGATAGTGGGGTTAAATAAAATGCCCCCCAAAACCAGCTTCTAGGACCAGAAGAAAAGAAGGCAAAAGAGGCTGGAAAGAATTCACAGTTGGGCCAGTATTGTGACCTATATCTATTGAGCCCAGAGTTTAACAGACCCCTGACTGCCCATTAGCAGACCATGCTCTGTTATGGTTTCCTGTGCTTTGAGAGAGATTCTTTCTGAAAATGAGAGATGATTTCTGATGCTTTGAGAAAAGCTAGAGAACAGAGATGTGTTAGTTTATCCTAGTTCTGCTTATAAATGTAAGGCCTGGGTCCCTATGTCTGTGTCTCTTAGTGGCTGAGTTCTCAAAACGCAAGACACCTATGGGGAAAAGTGAGCTCCAGGGAGCTCTCCATGGGAGGTGGCGGGGAGATTCAAGGTCTGTTGTTGAGTCTTCTCATTTAGCAGGGATTTCTCTTTCTGAGTATCACTATGTTCAAACTTCCAGTGATTAAAGCCTTTCTTGTAATGTAGTAAGTTATTCCCTTTTTAGTTCTAGTTCCGTTCAGTTTTATAAAGGCCATTTATTTTTACCTGCTGAAGTGGCTGTTCTAGCTGGAGCAATGGTCCAAGATGGCTGAGACTCCAATTATCCCAAGTAGCTGAATCTGAAATTAGCTGATGCATTATGGCAGGAAGAAAGAGAACTGGACTATCCCAAGCCACTGGCTAACACCAGCCTTGTAAACAGCTGGTTTCTGACAGCTGTTTAGAGAGAAGCTCAGTTATCACCAAGGTCACAGCAGGCAACAGAAAGGAAATAGTTTCATAGGCATCTGGTAGGAACATGAACAGACAAAACCAAACAGCAGAAGCAAGATCTCTAAATCAGTATGAGTTCCTATCACGGCATGAGTGCACAAATGGCATCAGCAAAAACTATGCACTGGGACACCCCTCACTCCTGTGTTCCAAAGCAAGGTGAAGGTTCTTACTAAGCACAGTAGAAGAGAAAATATGGATTTTTGTTTTCAAATAATTTTGGGTATGTGTGTAAATGTGCATATGTTTATATGGCTAGATGTTACCACCGGATGATTGGCCATTGATTATCTCTAGGGTGTAGGATAATGAGAGTTATCTTTCTTTGCTTAGTTGTTGATTAAAGAAAAAAAAAAGATTAAATAGTGGGCAATGTTATTTTCAGAATTAAACAAATTTTCAAAATGTATTTCTATTGACATAACAAATCAACATAATTCACATATTTTTTTAATGCTTAAAAAGTCCAAAATAGCTTTCAAAGCTACTCCATCCTTTCCCATCCCTGGTTTGAAGGACTTCTTCAAACCAGTGCTATCTATCTTTTGTCAAATTATTATAATAGATACTCAACTTGTTTTCTTACATCTAGCTGCTTTTCCCCCTTGTTCATCTTCAAGCACTGTCTCTAAAATTCTCATTTCAAAATACACTATGCTCACGTTTCTCCTACATTTAGAAACTTCTGCTGACTCTTTAAAGATTCAAGGAGAAAAGTAAAACGGAGCTCTTCACAATTTGGCTTTTGTTGCTTTTTACTACATCTTTGCCTCTGCTATAAAGTCCAGCCCCACAAAACCAGAGGGTGGTGGATTGCATCAGAGGAAAGACCATGCAGAATTCAACATGCATGTAAGTCCATATTTCCTCTTAAGGTAGACAAAGAGATGCTTCAGCTTACAAGCTAGAATATTTTAAATTAACTTGGCCCACCACATGAAAAAGATATGACTCTTGCCAAAGTTTAATTTGGGAGAGAAACAGTGGGGTTCACATTGTTCCAAAATTTGCACATAAAATGAGTTTCATTAGTTCTGGTTATTATACTCTCACATTTTACAAGAGTCAAAGTTGTGTAAGTGCAATCTGTCTCCTCTCTGTGTTATGTGTTGTAAACCTCCCACCCTTTTTAACATGTGATATAATTTCTTACTACATTGTCATGCTACTTTCTCTGCCTCTAAACTTTCTCTAAATATGACAATTCCACTTGTCATATTGTCTGTGAAGCCTAAGTGGAAGCTCTTTCTCCGTGTGCCTTTCCTTTATTCTTTGTGCTACAACTGTAATATTTTTTACTGATTCAATATTTGTTTGAAGACCTATGTTGACCATTAGTTTATTAGTTCCTAATGGAAAAGAACAGTTTTCTTTATCTCTGCATCACAGTCCTAAACAGAGTACCAGGGGCAGAGTACATGTTTTGTCATTTTAAGTTTAATTACTGAAAGACCATGATAAAATTTTAATCAAATCAAATAGTACAGAAGCATAAACTAATATATAACTTCCTTAGAGAACTAGGGCTGCCCCTTGCTGGATGGAATTTGGCAATTTAACAAAAAAAGTTTGTAATCAGAAATAAAACAAACAAACAAAAGAATTAAAGCACACCCCAATTCTTTGACTATTCTTTAAGTAGAGTAATCTTTATAAAAACTATCATTGTTTTTCACCCAATGAGAGCAAATAGCTGAATGGGACGTGGTATCAAGAATCTGAAACTAAATCAGAAATAGCATATGGATCTCAAATTCATTCCAGTTCTATTCTGTTAATAGTCCTTGTCTTAAAACTGCGTTGAAAAAGATTTAAAGACCATACCAGGGCACAGGGGAAGTATGCCATAATTGATTAGTGATGTCTGCCTTGGGCATGTAAAAGAAACCTTTATCTACCTGCCCAATATTTCTGATCCCTGTATTAGTTCTAGGCAGATTTTACTTTGTGTTCCGATTCTGAGGAGCTGTTACATGCAGAAGATCAAAAGTTCTTGGCCTATATTCTCAGCTCCTCCAAAATACCCCTGGGGAACACCACTGTCTACCTACTCTGTCACTATCTATCTCTGGTCCCAAGGCCAGGGACTTGGTCCTGACTTTTTAATTGTCTCTGGCTCAAGACTTGGGAGTGATGTTTCATTCAAATATTCTAATCCTTGACTTTGTCTTTGACTGTGGGTTAGTGTCTTTCTGATCTCCTGGTTCCTTGATTTCTGGACCTCCCCTTTGCTTGAAATGAGAGTTAATTTATTCCCAAAGGTTCTGAAATTAAGAATCAAGTAAATATTTACAGGATGTCTTCTGTAAATGGGAAGAAAGTAGTGAGGCTTTTAAAAAGCATGGTTGGCGTCCGTTGGCATTTTTCCATAAAGCTTGAAAAGTGAGAATATAAATTAGTTCAACCATTATGGAAGACAGTGTGAGGATGCCTCAAGGATTTAGAAATAGAAATACCATTTGACCTAGCAATCCCATTACTGGGTAAATACAAAGGATTAGAAATCATTCTATTATAAAGACACATGCATACTTATGTTTATAATGACATAGTTCACAAAAGCAAAGACTTGGAAACAACCCAAATGTCCATCAATGATAGACTGGATAAAGAAAATGTGGCACATATACACTATGGAATACTATGCAGCCATAAAAAAAGGATGAAACTGAAAACCATCATTCTCAGCAAAATGACACAAGAATAGAAAACTAAACACCACGTATTCTTACTCATAAGTGGATATTGAACAATGAGAACACATGGACACAGGGAGAGGAACATCACACACTTGTTGAGGGGTAGAGGGCTAGGGGAGGAATAGCAGGGGACAAGGGGATTGGGGGGGAATAGCATTAGGAGAAATATCTAATGTAGATGACAGGGCAGCAAACCACCATGGCATGTGTATACCTATGTTATAAACCTGCACGTTCTGCACATGTACCCCAGAACTTAAAGTATAATAAATTTAAAATTAAAATTAAAAAATGACAAATGTTTAAAGATATGGTAATTATCCCAATTTGATGATTATATCATCTACATGCATTAAAACATCAAATTGTACCCTATAAATATATACAATTATTTTTTTGTTTGTTTTTGTTTTTATTGCATTTTAGGTTTTGGAGTACATGTGAAGAACATGCAAGATTGTTGCATAGGTACACACATGGCAGTGTGATTTGCTGCCTTCTTCCCCTTCACCTATATCTGGCATTTCTCCCCATGTTATCTGTCCCCAACTCCCCACCCCCACTGACCCTCCCCCATTTTCCCCCAACAGACCCCAGTGTGTAGTGCTCCCCTCCCTGTGTCCATGTGTTCTCATTGTTCAACACTTGCCTATGAGTGAGAACATGCGGCGTTTGATTTTCTGCTCTTGTGTCAGTTTGCTGAGAATGATGGTTTCCAGGTTCATCCATGTCCCTACATCATCCTGATACCAAAACCCGACAGAGACTCAACAAGAAAAGAAAACTTCAGGCCAATATCCATGATGAACATAGATGCAAAAATCTTCAATAAAATACTGGCAAGCCGATTGCAATGGCACATCAAAAAGCTTATCCACCATAATAAAGTAGGCTTCATCCCGGGGATGCAAGGCTGGTTCAACATACGTAAGTCTATAAACGTAATTCACCACATAAACAGAACCAAAGACAAAAACCACATGATTATCTCAATTGGTGCAGAGAAGGCCTTTGACAAAATTCAACAGCCCTTTATGCTAAAAACCCTCAATAAACTAGGTATTGACGGAACGTAGCTCAAAATAATAAAAGCTATTTATGACAAACCAACAGCCAATATCATGCTGAATGGGCAAAAACTGGAAGCATTCCCTTTGAAATCTGGCACTAGACAAGGATGCCCTCTCTCACCATTCCTATTCAATATAGTACTAGAAGCTCTAGCCAGAGCAATCAGGCAAGAAAAAGAAATAAAGGGTATTCGAATAGGAAAGGAGGAAGTCAAATTGTCTCTATTTACAGATGACATGATCGTATATCTAGAAGACCCCCTTGTCTCAGCCCCAAATCTCCTGAAACTGATAAGCAACTTTAGCAAAGTCTTAGGATACAAAATCAATGTGCAAAAATCACAAGCATTCCTATATACCAATAACAGACTTAAAGAGAGCCAAATCAAGAACGAACTACCATTCACAACTGCTACAAATATGTACAATTATTATGTCAATTACAACTTTAAAAATAAAATAATTTTTCCTGAACAAAAGAAAAGAAAAATGAATAGTTCTATGCCCCATTCTAGACCAGTCAACCAGTAGGGGATTACAGGGTTGGGGAGACATGCAATAATCTGTTAAAAAAATTCCTCAGGGGATGATCACGAACACAATTTGAAGAACCACTGAGATAAGAACCCTTAACTGGCTGAAAGTTAGCCAATAATTGCCCCAGTTTGGTCATTTAGTGACTGAATGCTCCAGTGGAAATCAAATTAAGTTTTTAAGTTTTGCACTGTACCCTGGTTCTGTTATAATATGCACAGAACAGTGGCCTGTGGGTGCCATTTTAGAGGACATGATTCTTTCTTCAAGCAACTATTCCATTTTAGCAATTTTCTCTGCTCTTCAGTTGCCTCAATCTTTTTGTTTTTCCTCATCTCACCATCCTCCTATCTAAACAAACACACTTATACACAAAGAAAGACCTCTGAGAACCTCTGATTCCATTCATTATGTATCAAGATCTATATTCCCTTTGTAGAGTTATATTGCAAAAGCATTGTCTCCCTGCCTGTGTATAAGGATATGTTAACTCGCCTAAAAAGCTCATCTGGCAACAACTGGCTAGAAAGCTCTAGATGAACATATCATCTATAGACTTTTTCAGATTTCAACAGGGTAGCCTGTATTTTCCCTATCTAAAGCATACTTCTTTTTCTAGATGTGCAACTCCCCATACAGATACAACCAGAAGGCAAGCTTTTGCTTTTTATAGAAAGCATTCTAGTCTTCAACAAAATAATGGGATGTTATCACATCACATTGGGCCAGCCAGCGTCTACTGTGCTATTAATGTACCAGTTTTAGTGTGTTCTTGCATCATTACAGTCACCTAAATATTCCTGAAGCAGGAATCAGTCTCTTGTGGTTAAAGTTCACCATTTCCATCCCTGGCCATGAGGTGAGATGCTCATTCTAGAAGTCATGGGGTTAACAGTGATAAAACAATATAGCAGTGGTCTCCTGTATCCTCCTTAACAAAAGCAAAAATAAACTTCATGGGGGTTAATATTTCACACAAAAAAAATAAGAGAAAGAACACTGCTTGCTCTTTATGTTGTGCTAATAAATTTGACAGAAATTTTTACAGATATTCCCAGCATAATCAATATAAATTCAATTTCTTGCAACAGTAAATTGTTATTATTGAACTCACTGCCTAATTTTATTTTTTCTGTTATAATATAATTCTTTGACTTAAAATACTTAAACTGTTAGGTCTAAACAAAAATGAGAATGTTGTGATTCTGTAGGTTGCTGGCTTGGCAAAAATCCCTTTTGCTATGATCTCCTTGTTACATTTGATAATTTGCCACTTTCCAAAATTTAAATGCCATAGTTTCATGTATATGCACTGGTATTTTCTCATTGGTTGTTCATACTTCTCTAGCCATATGCCTATGATAAGTTCATGTGCATTTTTATATAATTTAGTGTTCCCATTTGGCAGTTCTATACCTTTAATTGTGTCAATCAACCACATAAAACTTCATAACCCATCGAGAATACACAAAGAAAAATACGTTCCTTCTAAAACTCTAGGATAAAAAGCACACTTCTCGAAGACAGCTTAAATTTCCCCACACTCCAATTCCACAAACATAGTGTTCTCTAGAACAACTAGAATTCAACTCCTGATACCTTGTTTCATTTTCAGGTTTTTAAATGAATGTGTAAATTATGCCTGTGACCTTACTGAAAGATCCATAATCATGACTAGAAATGAACAATGAAATGATAGAGACATATATTGTCAAATAGGCATTATAATCAGACTCATCTATAAAACCACTATAATTATTTTTACTTCTTACATTCCACAAGAATAAACTTACGGGAAAGGTTTTAATGTCTTTAACTTGTTGCATGAGGCATTGAGTTGTTTTAATAAGAAAATAATTATTATCTCCATGGGCTTTTATGATACTCATCATTCCCTATAAAAATTTGAATAGTTATCAACTTACTGGCATATACCTATTTTTTCTTCACTCTATTGTATTTTACTACTCTAACTCATATTTTACTATTTCTGTGGCTCAGGAATAGACAAAATAAAATGATATTCAAGTTGGTTTCACAGACAGTAAACATGCATTATGAAATTGAAACATGCTATGCTTATTGAGCATATATTTTAGAAGAACTTTCTCTAAACTACTTTATGACTAAAACCATAATCTGGAATCATTCACTGTCCTTGATTTTAGAATTCTGTATGGTTTCATGAAAATTTACTTTTTTAAAAACATGGTTTAAAATTATAGCCTGTGAATTATATAATTTAGGTAAAATATATCTTTTCAGTTGGGAAATTAGTAAAATGCCATTAATCCTTTGCATGATTATATGAACAGAGGTAACAATGAAAAACTAGATTAATCTAATTTCTGGATACACAGACTTGTTGCAAATTTTTAGACAGCCTAAGCCAATCCCTGTTTTCCCATTAAAGTCCCTGAATGTTTCAGAGATTTGCCCAAAGTAACATGGAACCAGACTAGAGCCCCAATGCCCTAACATCTAGTCAAACTATCCCTAGACCCTCTTGTGCAGAATGTGTCAGTTAGAACTGTAAGTCACAGGTGTACCAACCTGCCAGAGCTGCCTACATTGAGTGAAAGATACCATATCTTATCAGTATCAATATATTAGAGTTGATATTATACAACACTACAGTCATGTATAAGAATCATGCCTAGAAGCAATGCCATAGGGCTGTCTAAATCAAAGATTCACAAGATTTATAACTACCTTGAAGGTGCATGTGCACTAGCAAATATGTTGGCCACAGATTTGCACAGCTTGATGATACTCCCTCTACACCAAATACTGCCTCTTCCTTTTTTTAGAAAGTTGCACCTCTGATCTCACTCTGAATTGCTGGACGTGATTAATGTCTATCTAGTTGTAGGGAGCCTATGGTGAAATGCTAACCAAATCTTTCCTATATTCACCCATCTGGGTATATATTGTACATATACAACTGGGCACCTCTACTTTGTTGTATAGCTTGAGTACTAGATCCAATGGACAGTGATAGCCTAGGTAGCCACTAGGAAGAGAGAGAGAACATTTACACTGGTGATAGTAATGACCATCACACATTCCCACCTGGAAGAGAAGATACTGTGCTCCTCTTTTCCCATCCCCTCAAAATATGTGTGTAAGTAGAAAAGGTGGGGAATGAGTGATTATGAAGAGTTGTTTTAGGTAGATTAGACAATTTTATGCTAGATAATCTCTCATTACATTTAATAATGCTATAATAAATGTTAATTTGAAAAGGCTACATCTGGTTGGTTTCCAGTGGAATGAATGTGGCAAAGTTTTAGATTCTTGTAGCACTGAAGCCTACTAAGGCTTGAGTTAGTTCTCTACTCGTGGGAATACCATTCTGCATATACAAAACTTCTTACTTTATGCAATCAATTTAGTTTCAGCACTTACAAAAATAAACACATTTTTGAAAAACATGTTATGATATGCATTTTCACTTACCTTTTCCGCTGATTGAGCAGTGCCAAAAAAAATTGGAATGAAGGCAAGCCATACTATACATGTCGTGTACATAGTGAATCCAATGGGCTTGGCTTCATTAAAATTCTCTGGTACACCCCGAGTCTTGATGGCATACACAGTACATGTGACCATGAGAAGAATGCTATATCCCAAGGAGCAAATGATTTGGAGATCTGTAATGTCACACTTGAGAACTCCTCTGGCCTGCTCAGGGTTCATTGTTTTATGTTCATCATAGTCTATGATGATATTGGGTGGATCAACACCAAACCAAATGAAAACACCTAGAAGCTGAACTGATATTAAACTGGAAGTGATTGCCAGTTGCGATGTTGGGCTTATGAGTCTGGGAGCTGTCACTGATTTCTTGCCCTGCTCAAATATGCGGTAAATCCGATTTGTTTTCGTCAAAAGGGCTGCATAACTGATGCACATACCCAAGCCCAAGAAAACACGCCGGAATGAACATACTGCCACATCAGGTTTGGCAATCATCAGGAAAGTGATGATGTAGCAAAGAAAGATGCCTGTCAAAAGAACATAGCTGAGCTCCCGCCCAGATGCCCGGACAATGGGCGTGTCATTGTAGCGGATGAAAGTGGCCATGACAAAGATGGTGGCAATGATCCCCAACATTGCCAGGAAGACAGGAATCACAGCCCAGGGGGAGTGCCACTCCAGTTTGATGATGGGAATATCCTGGCAACCAGTTCGATTTTCATTGGGCCTCTGGTCATAGGGGCAATGTTGGCATGTCATCTCATCAAACTGATACTGGTAACCATCACAAGGCTCACAGGTCCAACAGCAAGGAGTTCCTTTCTGTGTCTTCTTTCTCTGTCCAGGCTTACATGGTAGTGTGCACACTGAGGGGGGTATCTCTCGGACTCCTTTACCCCACTGCATGTCTTCTATCTGTAACATAAGAAATAAGAAGGTGAATCAGGTAGATTCTTCAAGAGAAGAGAAAAAGAACACCAGCAAGAAATGGTACTCATGGCAAGTGACATTTGAGGCTTGACAAGGTTCAATAGCTTACCTCCAGCTTGCAAGAGTTACAAGCGTGATTTGAGCCCATACTAGATGACTCCATCATCCTTACTCTTCACCATTACAGTGTTTTCAACATGCCAGGTCTTATGAATTCCCTGAGACAACACAAATTCCCCCTTTCCATTCCTGACTTTATAAATATTAATATCCTGAAAAAGAATCTTAGGGGCTGTATTTATAACAAGTGCCCAAATGATTCTTGTGAGCAGATAACTTGAAACACACTGGCATGCACTCTGCTGTTTTTCCCTGGATAATAAGTGTAAATGTCCCAAATCCAGTAAAAAACAAAAACCAAAAAACTTTGGCAGTATGAAAAACTACACTCATCTATTTTGTGAGGTGTTTTATTTTTAAAATGTTCTAAAATTATTTTGGATAATACTACAGTGCTGGTCACCTTCCCTAAAATTCTGTAAGCATTACCATTATTTTCACTGAGAACTTTTGCAGCAATGTGAATCTATTATCACAGGGGAGAAGTTGGGCTTACTAATGAAGGCTTTAATTGTATTAGTCTATTTCCTCTGAATTTGGGAAGTATTTGATAAGAAAATAATATGGTCTGGAAACATTTCAAGGTTGGCCATCCCCTATTTGCAGATGAAATTTAGACTATCCTAGAGGAGAATGTATTTGCTTAATTGAAACACTGGTTTTCTGGAGGGGAACATAACCAGCAGTGTTCTGAGAAATAATGGAATTAGAAACAACGGGAAACCTCACCAATGGGCGGAAATCTCATTAGAGTAGGCATCTCTCCTTTTTGTCAGCACAGCATCTGCTCTTTCTCTTCCCTGGTATCAGTTCCTCAGATTTCTTTTCTATAGGCTTTCTGTGGGGTTAAACTTACACTGAAACTCTTGGGTTGTGCACATGACCCAGGTCTAACCAATTAGTATATTGTAGTGGTTCTCAAAATTGAGAGTGCACCAGAATCATGTAGACTTGTTACAATAGAGTTTGCCAGATTTTCAGATTCATTAGATCTGGGATGTGGCCTGAGAAAATGCATTTCTAACAAGATCCCAGGCAATGCTGCTGAGGATTGTTCAGGGACCACATTCGTCAACCACTGATACATTCCAACCTCCTAGCCACAGAGATTGGGTCAGGGATGGTATCATTATGTCCCAGATCATAGAATTTAATTTCATGACTTCTTCTGATCACACAGGATTAAAATCTTTGTTTTCACTGGACTGAGAGTTTCCAGGGTATAAGGTGGCTAGTGCTGATGGCTAAAAGAAGTAGTTTATTACAGAAAGAAGCCAACGCAGAGTGGAAAGACAAAGATCACCAGTGAGCTTGTTTGAGCTCCTGGATATAGCTATGTCTGAAGCAAGAATTTTCCTAGACCATGGCATTATGTAAGCCAGTAAATTTATCTGTACTAAAATACTTTGAACTTCATTTGTATTACTTGCAACCAAGAGTCCTGAGCAATATATTCATGAAATAGTATTAGTATCCACAAGTTACAAAAGATGTACTAAGTCGCAAGTTATTATACAGAATAATTTCAATTAACAATTATGGCTGATTTTTCCCATACCTAGTTAATGTGATTTTTAATAAAATTGAACTAAACAATGAATTAGAAAGTTACTGGAAAGTCTCAGACATTTTTTAAGTACATAATTTTAAGAGAAAAAGGGGAAAGAAAAATAATATATATTGGAATTTCAGTTTTCTGTAAATATACCAAATGAAATGCATAACAGAGAGTGATTCTTCCATCAATACTTGAATGCAAACTACATTCAAATTCTTAATTGAATGTAGCTAACTTGGAAAAATAAATGGCTCAGGAGTTAAACTTGGTAAAATAGCATAACCTTCTAATGGTTGAATTTAAACTTCAACCAGAGAACCAAGAATGTTTCAAATGACTCCAGTTTGAACTCATTTGCTTAAGCGCAAAACCCAAGTCAGCACCAATAAATCACTAACTATAAAGCACAATCTTTTCTTTCTCAGTATCATTTTTGATGCAATAAGTCACTGGAAGCCATCTCAAAGTCATAAAATTAGGGAAATAACTTATAATAAGAGAGAAAGATAGGCATTAATTTTGCAAATGTCAATTTCCAAGCATTGGAGCCTAAAAAAATTCATGGTATTAATACAAGTGTTTTCAAACATCAGAATGAAAGGTCCTACTCATGGCTACCAGGAAAGATTAACAATAACAACAACAAAGATAAATACACTTTATTAGCTAAACTTGAGATTGCTTGATTTCAACACTAGTGGCTACTAATGTGCCACATAATTAACTTTATCTATAGGAATAAATGTATGGCCCATACCAATATATAAACAAATTATCATTAAATGTAATACTTTACAGTCAGTTTCAAATGCTGCCAACTCACTATTTTTCCCTCTTGGAATAAAATAAAATATCTGGCAATGCTGCACAGCTTTTTTTTTTTTTTTCTCAACATATCCAAATATACACAAGAGCTATAACCACAAACATCACATTGACTGATCATTTAATTTGTTTTCAATTTTTGTTTAGAGCAGATTTCAACTCAATTTAATTGTATATGTTAAACCAACAAAATTCCTCTTGCTCCAGATGGACAAAACTCTAATTTACTCACTTTGTCAACAAAAATCATTATTGAAAATATAATCTCTGTCCCATGAAGGTACTGACTAACCTTTAAAAGCTCCAATAAATGACAATTTTGTTAATGTGATGTATATCATTTGTATATATCTCTACCCATCCACACAGACATGGTGCCTTGTTTCCTAAGAAACAATCAGCTGCAAATGCCCATGGGCATCTATTTTAAAGGAGGATAATTATTTAGCGCTCTAAAAAATCAAGTCTAATATCAATTTACTTTGCAAGAAGGCTAACAGGAATGCAACTTTCAAGTTTCTCCTGAACTCTGCAAAAAAAAAACTGTGTTTCAGTTAGCTGGAAAGCCAGATGTAAGGTGCAGAAAGATTAAGAAAGAGATATGTTTATCATCTTCTTCATTAGAAAATGCAAGTTTACATTCCTCCATAAGTATGCATTCTCCTAGTATATCCAAAGTTTATGGTTTTTCGTTCTGCTTAATAGGTGGCTCCTGGGGAAGAGCTATTGAGATCCCCGCTTTTTGCAAGAGAACGGAACTTTACATCTCCACCTCCTACCAAAAATTGACATTCTACATGGAAAATAGATTGCATAAATAGGTGAATCAACAGTTTAGGAAAAGAAATTATGCAGTTCTGGTCAAAGAAAGCAAGAATAAGCTTGTTGTAGAGTCCCAGGAAAGTGTTTTTCATTCTTAAACAAGAGGAACAAAGAACGAATATGGTTATTGTTAACTTAAAAATAAAAGCTCAGACAACAGACAGGCTGTCTAGAACAAAATATTTCATTTGAGAAGACCAAAGGGTTGTAACCCAGGTTGTGCAGCACACCCAAGGAAAATTGAGACAAAGGAAAGAAGCCCACACAAATCGATTTGAAAGAAAGCTCACTGGTCTCAGAAATTCACGGCAGGAGTTGTTATTAGTTCGTTGGGGGAGATAGTCATTGGTAGGCTATGGTCCGGATCTGAGGTTCTTACTTGAAATATTACAGGTCAGAGAAAATTCCTGTGAGAAGCTCTTCTTGCTTTTTCCAAGCTATGAGCAAGGCATTCAAGGTTTTCAGGAATGCAAATATGACAGCTTCTTTTTTATGGTCCTCACTAACTCTATTTTGGTTAGGGTTTTGACATGTGACTATTTTGTACTTACTTCCATACTGCCTTCAGCCTTTGAACTTTGATTTGTGCAAACATGATGCCTGGAGCTATAGTAGCCAATTTGCAACAAGAAAAAGACAAGCCTAAGAGACAAAACTCATATTGCTGAGGATGGCATAAATATAAAGAAGTCAGAAAGACAGATAAAAAGAATTCACATCTTTGGTAGAAAAATTATATCACCAAATTAAGCAACACTAATACAACTGTTTCCCAAAATTTTGAACATGAAATGATAAACTGTCTTTAATGCCTAATCAATTCTCCATGGGCAGCCTACCAATTGCAGTCAAGCATTCTATCAAATACATTTTCTCTTATTTCTGCATTTGGTGCATGCAAACCTTCTGAGAAGGTCAGAAAAATTTACCAATAATTTAAGTTCTTAGCTGGTTAGTAGGCAACTCTAGAAAGAAATGGAAATTTAGAATCATATGTATTTAGAAACACTAGTCTTTGTCTCCTGAGAATGCTCAGAAAAATGTGTGGTAAAGTACTGAATTCAGAAAATCAGCTTTGACTCCATTGCTTCAGACTCACACAACAACAGAGAAAAAGCACCACCAGCTACAGTTTTCTAGCACACATCTTGGGGGAAAAATGGTGTCTGGCTCTAGTAGAGAGACAAAACTACTCCACAGGGAATGTGCAGACCTTATAATCACTGGAATTTAAAAAAGAAATTAAATTAATTGCTGTCTTACACAATGACCAAAGAAATGGAATTGTTATAAACACTGTTATTGCATCCATTTTTATGGAGGAGAGATCTGTTCCTTTCCCCACAAAGACACACTCTAAAAGAAAATTTTGTCACTTCAGGGATATTTTTCTTGGTGAAATTCCATTTGCATATTTCCAAAGCTTACTCCATAGACCAACCTGGCTGGTGCTTTTATTACATAATCCTCTGCAATATTATTTTTACTTGTTAGAACCTTAATAGAATGAGCTAATTTTTAAAAAGAAGTTTCTTTTTAAAAGTAAAATGGCATTTGTTCATTAAGATACATTTGTCCTGTCTAATATAAAGAAAAAAAAAAGGTTTTTAAGAAAAAATGCATAGGAATGTTGAATTTTCAATGCTAGGAAAGAGTCAGGTTTTTGTTCTGGTGAGAAGGGGTGAGGGGTGAGGAAGAGGAGTTAGCAAGTACTTGGCAAAAAATTCTGCAGCACTTTGAGACCTTTTTAAATTCAACCCCTATTTTTAAACATTAGTAGCATAACTAGACTGTGAATGTAAATTGGGGACTCTGTATTACAATAAAAACATTGCCAATTCAGATTCTACTTATTCAAAATTTATAATTATAAAAATCATCCTTTTTTAAATATACTCCAAGAAGAAAAAATTGTACACAGCATTATTGGAATTTTTTTTAAATGCAGTAGACCCTGGGCATCCATGGAAGGTTTCAGAACTTTATTTCACTGCAAAGCCCCAGGGGATCCTAGATGGAGAAGACTTCCCTAAGGTTTCTGAGCCTCAACTTTGAATTGAGGCAGTAATTCCAAATTTGGTTGCACATCTGAATTACTTGGGGATCTATAAAATTCCAGAGCCTGTACTACACCCTAGGTAAATTAAATCACAACCTCTGAGAGGTAAATAATAGGCATTTATGTGTTTCAAAGTTTCTCAGGTGATTTCAGTATGTGGGCAAATTTGGGAACCACCAAACTAAGCTCTCCAAAAGGCTGGGATGCAGAAGAACATCTTTGTGCTGTTAAGTGAAATAGTGACTATAAAAGGACTTTTCTTTGGCTGATATGGCTTGGCTGTGTCCCCACCTAAATCTCATCATGAATTGTAACTGCCACAATTCCCATGTGTCACGGGAGGAACCCAGTGGGAGGTGACTGAATTATGGGGCAGGTCTTTCCTGCACTATTCTCATGATAGTGAATGAGTCCCATGGAATATGATGGTTTTAAAAATGAGAGTTTCACTTCACAAGCTTTCTCTTTGCCTGCTGCCTCCATGTAAGACATGACTTGCTCCTCCTTGCCTTTCACCTTCTGCCATGATTGTAAGGCCTCCCTGGCCATGTGGAACTGTAAGTCCAATAAATCTTTTTCTTTTGTAAATTGCCCAGTCTTAGGTATGTCTTTATCGGTAGCATGAAAACAAACTAAACAGTAAACTAGTACCAGTAGAGTGGGGCAGTGCTGAAGAGATACCCAAAAATGTGGAAGTGACTTTGGAACTGGGTCATAGGCAGAGGTTGTAACAGTCTGGAGGGCTGAGAGGAAGACAGGAAAATGTCGGAAAGTTTGGAACTCCCTAGAGACTTGTTGAGTGGCTTTGATCAAAATGTTATAATGATACAGACAATGAAATACAGTCTGAGGAGGTCTCAGATGGAGACGAAAAACTTGTTGGGAACTGGAGCAAGGGTGACTCTTGTAATGTTTTACAAAAGAGGCTTGTGGCATTTTGCCCCTGCCCTAGAGATTTGTGGAACTTTGAACTCGAGAGAGATTATTTCGGGTATGCGGCAGAAGAAATAGCAGCAATGCATTCAAGACGTTACTGTTAAAGGCATTCAGTTTTATAAGGGAAGCAGATCATAAAAGTTCGGAAAATTTGCACCCTAGCAATGCCATATAAAAGAAAATTCCATTTTCTGAGCAGAAATCCAAGCCAGTCGCAGAAATTCATGTAACAAAGAGCCGAATGTTAATCCCCAAGACAATGGGGAAAATGTCTCCAGGGCATGTGAGAGCTATTCATGGTAGACCCTCCCATCATAGGACTGGAGGCCTAGGAGGAAAAAGTGAGCCAGGCCCAGAAACCCATGCTGTGTGCAGCCTAGGGACTTGGTGCCCTGCAGTTCCAGCTTTTCCAGCCATGGCTAAAGGGGCCAAGGTACAGTTCAGGCCATGGCTTCAGAGGAGCTTAGCCTTAGGAGCTTTCATGTACTATTGAGCCTGTGGATGCATAGAAGTCAAGAATTGAGGTTTGGGAACCTCTCCCTAGATTTCAGAGTATGTATGGAAACTCCTGGATGTCCAGACAGAAGCTTGCTGCAGGGGTAAAGCCCTCATGGATAACCTCTGCTAGAGAAGTACAGATGGGAAATGTGGAGTGGCAGACCCCAAACAGAGTCCCCACTGGGACACCACCTTGCGGAACTGTGAGAAGAGATAGATCCACTGACAACTTGTACCATGTGCCTGGAAAAGCAGCAGACACTAAACACCAGCCCATTAAAGCAGCCAGGAGGGAGGCTATATCCTGCAAAGCCACAGGGATGGAGCTGCCTAAGGCCATAGGAACCCACCTCTTGCATCAGTGTGACCTGGATGTGAGACATGGAGTAAAGGAGACCATTTGGAGCTTTAAGATTTGACTGCCTGCTGGATTTTGGACTTGCCTGGGACCCTTGTTTTGGCTAATATCTCCCATGTAGAGTGGCTGTATTTTCCCAGTGCCTGTACCCCCATTGTATCTAGAAAGTAACTATTTTTTTTACAGGCTCATAAGCAGAAGGAACTTGTCTTGTCTCAGATGAGACATTGGTCTGTGGACTTTTTAGTTAATGCTGAAATGATTTAAGGCTTTGGGGGACTGTTGGGAAGGTATGATTGGTTTTGAAATGTGAAGAATATAAGATTTGGGAGGGCCAGGGGTGGAATGATATGATTTGGCTGTGTCCACCCAAATCTCATTTTGAATTGTAACTCCCACAATTCCCATGTGTCATGGGAGAAACTTGGTGGAAGGTGACTGAATTATGGAAACAGTTATTTCCTGCACTGTTCTTGTGATAATGAATGAGTCTCATGAGATCTGATGGTTTTAAAAACAGGAGTTCCCCTGCCCAAGCTCTCTCTTTGCCTGACAACATCCGTGTAAGATGTGACTTGTCCCTCCTTGCTTTTCCCATTTTGAACATGATTATGAGACCTCCACAGCCACATGGAAGTGTAAATCCATAAATCCCTTTAGTTTGTAAATTGCCCAATCTTGGGTATGTCTTTATTCAGCAATGTGAAAACAGACTAATACATCTGGTCCTTAAGTCTTGATACTGTGATGCACTATTGAGATGACACAAGGACCCCTCTGGGGCTTTCCTGTCTCCCTGCTTCCCAAGCATGGAAACAAAGAAAAATTCTGAGTCCCATCAAGGGAAATTCCAGGCACGTAGCTAGCCCTGCTACCAGAAATTAGGGAAGTGAATGAATAACTTACTAAGCAAGAAGACCACAATAATCACCCAAGTAAGTCAGGGTCATGAGATGTTTGGTTCCCGATATAAACTAAAGATAACACCTTGACATATGTTCCTGAGTTGTTTTTCATAAACCAGGACCCCCTGCCAGATGAAAAATGCTGACTGCTCTCATGTAGACCTCACACAAACTGGAACTGGAAAATAAATGCAGAAGTTCCCAGAATGCCTTCATCCTCAATTCATTTTGAAAACCCTCTCATCCCTGCCTTTATAGACCCTTGCATATAAGCATATAAGTCATCAGAAGGTCTCTGAGCTTAAGTTTCATGTTATCGGTTAAACAACTTAAAATGCCTACAGAAGCTGGGCATATAAAGTAAACAAATGAAGTGAGTGGGTGTAAGAAACATTTTTCCCCACCTCAGACAATCAAGTCTAATGGAACACAAGTTTGTTAAATTATACATCAAGAACAGATTTCATTGTAGTTCTTTCCAAACAACCTGTATTTACTGTTTTCATGCTTGCATTATCCTCAAAAACAAAAACAAACAAAAAAAAACTATGAGGTAGTCTCTTTGCTTAAACTTGCAGAATTCAAAACTCCAAGATGAATTGAATAGTTGGCCCCAAAAGTAAATCTAGGTCTCTCTTGGTAAAACCTTTCTATACCCCTAAGTAAAACAGACCCATTTTACTTGATTTCACAATTTTTTTTTTTTTTCTGGAAGAATCAGGGGAGACTTATGGGAAATCTTCAGTTTTTTTTTTTTTTTTTTTTTAACAACTTCTATGCCTTTTTAAAAAATACCATATACTCAGATTGCCAAACAATATGTATCCGCTGATACCAGCTAGCTATCTTTTTTTTAATCAGTGTCACAGCTTAAGTTACCGCTTAATAGTTCTGCCAGTAGAGAAGCCATCTCCTTGAAAACAATTTATTTGCTAACTCTAATGACCTTCTATTTATTCTCCCACTGTGATAGTTTACTAAAAGATATTTAACAATCAAAGATAGATATTTCTTATTCTAATCATGAAATACATTTGAAGATACTTCTTTAAAAGCCTGAATTTAAGAATCATATTATAATGTAAACATAATTCACATGAATGTCTCAATGGGAAACAATGAGGTGGGTTCTAATATTCAATTTATTTCTAATTAAATTTGTTCAAAACTGGACTTATAATCTGTCCTAGGGGCTGACAAACTGGCCTATGGGTCAAAACATGTCCACTGCCTCTTCTGGAAACAAAGTTTTATTGAAGCACATCCATACTCATTGATGTACACATTATTCATGGCTGCCTTTATGCTATAACAATGGCAGAATTGAATAGTTGGGAATGCATAGTCAGAAAAGCCTAAAGTATTCACTATCTGGTCCTTTACAGAGGAAAAAAAAGCAGCTGATTCAGATCCACAGAAAACAGAAATACAAATCCCTATTGCATGGTAGCTTTATCTATTCATAAGCCAGCAGTTAGGTGTCATCTTTGGTATCTCCCTTTTCCTTAACCACACATGTTTAAATTACCAACAACTTATGTCAGGTTTATGTCATGCAATAAAGTATTTATATCATCCAAAAAACTATATATAGAGTACTTACTAAGTTCTGGACTTGGTTGAGTTGCCAGGAACAAAACAGATAAATGTTAGTTTCTTAGAGAGTTGAAGGATCTTTTCTAATCTTTGCTACCACACCCTCTTCAGCAAAAGCTTTCTGTCCAGTTTTCTCACCTCCCTTTCCTGCTGGTCCTCCTAAGCCAATTATTGCACAATATCCAGCACAGTCCTTTTAATTGGCAGGTCTAATCATGTCATCCTTTTGGTTAATATCATCAATTCCTTTTCATTGCTTTTATACCTCCTATATAACTATGCACACTCTGGCCGACACATCCATCAACTGGCTTCACTGTCCTGGCTTTATCTGAATTCTATGAAGTTTCCTCACCTACAGTGGCTTTTATGCTGCAATATACTGCTCAGTAACCCTTAGGCTCACCTAAGTTTTGTTCCGGAAGTCTCTATACCCACTGGAATGAACATTGTTTTATTAATTGGTAAAGATTCCTTTTCATAGCACTTAACACAATTTGTATTTACCCACAGATGAAACTCAATTAAAGTTTATTTTCCCAACTAATGTGTATCTGCTCCATGGAAGTGCAACCTCTATCCTCTTTATCCACTATTGAAATTCAATAACTGGGAAGGGATGCAGTAGCATTGTTGGATTAAATAGATAAATGATGACATGAAGGAAAGAACAGACTGACCGCTCTTTTAGAATTGATTTTTCTCTACTCAAAATTTGAGTTTAAGTGTAATTAGAAATGATGAAAGAATTCATAATTACTTGTGTGAATCTCATCAGTTTTCTGATCACTTAATGCGTATCTATGTATAAAATGAATGTTTGCAGTTGAAATGTCCTTGACATATTTTTAAGGGAAGGAAGGGAATTAAATAGGGAACACTCAATTGCTAGACAGAGGACAAATGAATACAATTAGCACATTAAGAGGCAGGAGAAAAACAAGTCACATGCAATCTGTGGCCAAGGACAGAACATGATTTCAAGAGTCCCTGACTTCTCTGAACACTGTCCTTCAGTAAGCTTAGGTACAGCTCAAAATAAAAAGAGTATAAGTTAGGAAGCCAGGCGGTCCTAGGATCAAAGCCTGGCTCCCCCACCTCCAGAAAGTATAGCCAAAAGCAAGTAGAGAATATGGAATCTCAGTTTCCTGGTTTATTAGGAAGGAAGACTAAATAAGATGACATGTGTAAGGAACAGCATGATGCCTGAGACATGGCAGTTACCTAAATAATTTTTGTTAAAATATATTATGGCTCCAATGATCAATATATTTCATGCAAAGAACTTTAAGATGAATATTCCTTGTCCTCCTCTCTCTCGAGCTTCAATTCTTCTAGATGAATAATGCCAGTATTTAATGTCATAACTGCCTTTCAGACCCTGGAGATGTAAAACTGAACACATCATCTTCCTTTTCTTTCTCCAGATCTCCCCACACACCCATCAGCCTGCCTTGATGGACTACAGTAGATAATAACATGAGCACTAGAATCAGATGAACATGGGTTCAAATCCTAGCAGGGTGACCTTGGCCAAGGTATTTAAGCTCTTGAAACCTCATTTTTCCATCTGTGAAATGGAGACAGTAATAATTACCTCTTAGACTTATTGAAAAAGGACATGCAAGGAAGCATATTGTCTGACACATAGATGAGTTCTATTAAAATGATTACTAGTGCCAATACAGTCATCTTTGATTCTATACCTTGCTCCCTTCAGAGAATAACGATTGTGAAAGTTTGTTTCTGTTTTCTCCCATAAACCGTTTTTTCCTTTGTTCCCAGTGATGACCATTTATTAAAATCATCCTTATTGGGTCCACCTAACTGCTGTCTCTCTCTCTCACGTTAGGTTTTCCCTTCCTTCTTATTCCTTTACTCTATTATTTATCTTCATAATAATAGCTATCTTAAATTAAACATCTGCGTGTTGAGTTCTGTGTCCATCTCCCTCTACCTGAATATCCAGGAGGTCAGAGACCACATCAGTGTTGTTATCTAATGTTAATCTGTGATTAAAAACAGCAGCTCACAATGATTATTTGCCTGAAGTTGCCAGACTGCCTTCTCGGAAAGCAAGTGTGAGTTTACTACATCCTGGATTAAAATCTTAAATGTCGCCAATTCCCACCTGAGATAGTGCAGACATTTCATTTGATTGTTCATGTCGCCCCAAAGCAGACCCCTGCACCTCCACTCCAGTATCATCTGCCTCTTACAGCATAGGGCAGTGATTGGGCTTCCCTTTAATACCAGAGTCACTATTTATATTATTTTATTTATACTTAACCTTTCAGCTGTCATTTTTCCCCCCAATTCTTCAGCCATTATCTTAAATGTCCCAAATCTTTCCTGATGCCTTCAAGCTAGAAATGGCCTTTCCCTTGATTGAAATCTCTTAGCATTTCATCTGTTCTTTCTCTTCCCTGTACTTACACTTTGAAAACTGGGGCCATTATCTGTTTTGTTTAATCCCCTACAGAGCTGAAAAGTAATATGGAACCTGGGACAGATTCTATCCTGAGAAAGAACTTTTAGGATCAGGATATAAAAGGATAAATCCTCAGCGGAAAAAAAGTCTTCTTGTTATGCCACTGAACACTGGTTATTCTTCTTTTGTGCTTGAGCCTTTTGTATCTGACTAGTTTTAAATATGACAAACTATACAAGCAAGAACAATAGAAATCCTCAAATCACTGAAACTAAATCTTCTTTTCTAACCAGCTCAGCCATTCATCTTAGGTTTTCACACTCAAGGCAACTTGCAAATTGCTTTTCACCCACTCACCTGGGGTGAGTCATGCTCTCTGCCAGGTAAGTGGAGAAGAGTGGCTTACTAGGACAAGAAAGGCTTTTGATTATTTTGTTTGTCAGTTATTCCCCCCTCCTTTCTATTTATGTAAGTCTTGAATCTCTTGTTTCCCTTTTCTGAACTAAAAGATAGAAACTGTTTTCATACAGGTTATTTAGCGTAGTTATCTCACATTTCATTATAATGAATACTAGCCCTGCAACATCATCTTTTGAGAAAAAGAAGCCACTCTATCCAATACAGACACATCAGACAAGGCAGAATGCATATTCCTAAATAGAAGACTTTGAGATGTTTTGCTATTAAGGAAAAACGAGGCATTCTTGATTTAATCTAGTGCTTTCTAATCCATTTGAGTGTAGAATAAACCATTCTTTTTTTTTTTTTTTCCTATTATACCTATCTACCTCTCAACCTTCTGTGAAATCTATTTTTCTTCAATAACCCTGTAGAAAACAGCGATACTGCTTACTAATATTTTGGTTGGGATTCTAGCATCAACTTTCAGGCCTTCTTTGTTCTCGGGCTAGAGGAACTTGTGGGGTCATTGCAGAACTTACGAAACATGAACTGGGCTGTGAACGTTCTCAATTCTAGCTGGACCACCTTGATCAAGTCACTTAACTTCTGTGAGGTCAATTGCCTCACCAGTAAAATGGAGTTAAAGAAAAACCAAATATGACTGTATATATGAGAGTATTTTAAAGCAGTAATAGTCAATTAAAACTAGTATTTTTATTTTTCTTTTTAAAAAATATAAGGGGGAAAATAAACTACCATTTCACATGGATTTTAGCTTTTTTTCTGGCTCATTGCATCCATGTCTTTGTTCATGCACCTCCTGCCGACTGGCATACCCTCTCTCCAGTTCAAGTTAGCAAGACTGAGCCAAATACCTCCTCCTACTGAACACCTGGCAAGAAAAACTAAAAAGTCAACCTCCGTCTTATCAGGCAGTGGGTTAATGCTCCCTACAAAAAAGCATAAATCAAAAGCGTTGTTTTAAAGCATGTGCTATTCAAAGATGAATTGGGCAATCAGTTCTTTAACAGTTAAGGAAACAACTCAAGTAGTTTGAATTTCAAACTCAGTTGCCAGCTCAGGGGATGTGGCAATGACACATTTGGGTAAGAGGCTTTATAGTATCCTTCATGTCACTTCTGTGTAAGTCACCACCCACTGTCAGTGAATTCTGTCCCATGCCCTGTGGAGTTTGGCAGAAGGCTGTTGAAATGTATGTTCATTGATGCTAATGTTTACTTTATATGAATACATTTAAAATTCAATCAGACTATTTAACAGAATTTAGTGTCTCATAACCTTTAAGTCCACGAAGCTAAGAGAGAAGTGGCTTCTAAACCAAACAAGCATATCTGCATATATTTTGCATTGAGAAGTTAGGTTAACTTCACAGAGTGAGACAAATAAAGTGTTGATCTGATTCCCATTATCTTCCAGGGCTGCTGGAGGACTAAAGGGATATAAAAAGTTGCTTTTTCCTCAAACAAAAATATGCTTACGGTAAAAAGGGGACGACGATGTCCTGGAAGGACCTTCCATGCCAACGTTCTGTAGCAGGCACAAATGGACTTTATCCCATCTTTCTAACCTCACCTTGTAATTCTCCTATCTCATAATTCAAAGGCCACTCACTGAGCAGTTTCTGTGTTCCATGCACTGCATTAAAAATAAAAATACAGGTATGAGAAACACCTATTTTCTTTCCCTCCATAGGATCTCAGTGTCACACTAGAAATTTGCTTATAACTCATACTAAATTTAATGTAGTTTTAACATGTAAGTGTGGTCTGGTTGGTCCTTAAGCATCCTTTTCCGGAATGTTGCAGCAGAGACTCTGAGGATGAATACGAGTGCTTTAATGAAGCAAGATGGTAAAAAGGCATTCAGAAACAGTGAGTAGCTTCAGAAAATGCAAGAAGGCATGAACACACTAGATTCACAGATGGTGATGAGGATGAAGGTCTGTAAGTAGTTTCAGTTGAACTTCAATATAAAGTGCATGCAAGGAAGAAGGAAGAAAATGTTGGAGACTAAGACATAGGCAGGCAACAGATTATGGAAAAACAATTTGCTCATTATTCATTCAAGAACTATCAGCCAGCTATGCAGTATGTGCCTTATGATATCCATTAAGATACAATTGTTGAACAAATTGGATATGACTCCTGACCTCAAGGAACTTAGAGTAGGAGAGACAGCTAAAGCAAAAATAACAAATTAATAAGATGTATTATAATAAGTGTTAAGCAGGAAATAAATCATGTGCTAATAGAAAAAATTACCTGAAGGCAACCTTTCCAGTAGAAGATGAGAGAAGTAGCAAAGGTGATTTTTAAGCTGTGATCTGAAAGGTGAAAACACGGGAAGTAACAGGGCATGTGTGCAAAGGTCCTGAAGCAGGAGAGGCTCTGGGTATTAGAAGAGTACTTCTCAAACTTGAATGCACCAGCAAAGCTCCTGTGAACCTTGTGAAAATGCACACTTGGAATCAGTTGTTCTGGAGTGGGCTTGAGACTCTACCTTTTTAATAAGCTCCCAGATAATGTTGTTGGTTTGGAGAGCAAACTTTAAATAGCAAGGTGTTCGAGAAACAAAAATCAGAGAGTGCGTCCAGAGCTCAGTGGTGAAGATAAAACACTCCACATGAAAATTAAGAGAAATAAAAGTGAGCTGAGGACTGTCACATATGCCATTGGGAAAGATATGATTAGCAATAAGCTGGCAATTCATTATCCTCCTTCACAGGGAATGGGAGTGAGGAGGATATGGGAACATTCTCCAGAAAAACAGAAGAAAGGTAGCTTGGTTGCATGTTCTTTTTTGTATGTAGACAAATACATTACTTACAGACCTAACTTATTACCCTAGGTTAGACCAAAAAGGAGGTAAACACTTAGGTAAGGTATGGTACTCTTGTGTGTCTCCCTACTTTGCCTGTGTCTCGCAATTATTTGAAACTCTGGAATTCAGGGTAAAGCCTGATAGTGGGGATTATGGATTCAGTTGTGTCCTCCTACTGCAAAGTCATAGGTGAAATCCCTAGCCCCCGGTATGACTGTATTTGAGCATGTTGCCTTTAAGGAGCTAAGTAAGTTTAAATGCGGTTCATACAAACGGGGCCCTAATCCAGTAGGTGAAGAGACAGAAAAGGCCATGTGGGGATGACATGAGGAGACCATCTGCAAGCCCAGAGGAGAGTCCTCACCAGATACCAATGCTGATGGCACCTTGATGTTGGACATCTAAACTTTAGAACTGAGAGAAAATACATTTTTGCTGTTTAAGTCACCAAGTCTGTGGTATTCTGTTATGGCAGCCCTAGCAGATCAGTGTACTAGGTAAGGCCACTGATTTGTACAAATCAGATTTGACAGTCGAGCTGTTTGTGTTCAATACCCTTCACAGGGCTGAGGAATAATACTGTAGAGTGGTTGATGGCTTAAAGCAATGCTCCTTTCCCCCAGATATGTATTAGAAATATATTGGGAGACTCTGAAACACATCCATGCCAAGATTCTCTCAGAAGGGTTCATTTTACTGGTCAGTGATGGAACCCAGGCACTGGTGTTTCCAACCTTCCTATGTGGCTTATATGTGCACCCAGAGCTGAGAAATAGTGGGGAAATTATGCTTTTAAAGATGCTTGTGGCCACCCTGGAGGCAGCAATAGTAGATAATGTGCTTGTAAATAAATGTAGGGTATACACCTTGGTATTTGTGCTTCTCCAGACCTGAGAGGTGATAAATAAGAAGCAAAGTTTCCCTTCCCTTTAATCCTCAGCATGCTCACGCTTCTAGAACATCTGACTTTATCTTGGATGGGAAGCCAAGCAGCTGTCTTGGGCCATGTATCCTGTTGATGCCCTCAGTGCTAGGCCCCTTGGTAATTGTTCATTTTTATGAAAAAAGAAAAGTGACTGTTAATACATGTGCATTATTGAAATGCACTCTCCAATCTTTCTTGCCAACCTGCATATTTTTATAATAAGCTATTTGTTCAGAGCTCAATTATTTTCTGATGTTTGATTAAACAAAATCAACACCAAAATAATTCCATTAGGGTTAATTGACATCTTCTCACAGGAAAATTAAACACTTTGCTGGTCATGCTTTTAATAACAAGCTTCCCAGATTTCAATGGCCGTATTTGAACACAATTCTTGAGGACTACTTCAAAGATTGAATATAACCTTACAGATTTCTTTTAACAAAACAGTTACTATGTCAACAGTTCAAACAGTTATTCAGCCTTATGGATGGCACTGCAATATTCACAGGACTTGGCACCTGGGATTTAACTATTAAAGGCTTATAATTAGTTTCTTAATCTAGAGCTTGAAAATGGTAAGAGTTTAATGCAAAGACTATGTCGATAACTTTTAGGGAATACAATTTACTAAAATACGTGGACCTCTAATTGTCTTATTAAATATACTGGGACAAAAATGAAATTAGCATTGGCCTAGGTCAAATAAACTTTCTGAGCATTATAATGGACCATTATTATTTTGCTTCCTTCCCTCCCACCTGGATAAATTTGCTGCACTTGCAGAATTCTCCTGCACCTAGAAGTACTACATCAAATCTACAGGCTCTTCCTTTTTTTTCCTTTTTAAATACTAAGTCAGTGTTTTACTTGAAAAACTTCTTCAGAACCAAAACTTAGCCACAGCATTTTATTTCACTATACTATATCAAAAAAGGATTTGCTTTTCAGTAATTATTGAACACTCATTCTATGTCAGGCATTAAATACATGCTATCTCTAATCCTCATTAAAAACTATATAAGGTAAGAATTATTCCCCTGAACTTGGAATGAGCAAACCCAGGCTCAAGTATTAAGCATCTGATGCCATATTGGTGCCTTTTATGCTACAAAAACAGTAGATTTCAAAAGATGTATCCAAGTCATACATTCTATGATTTCACAAGGTACATAGTCACATACCATGGAAAGATAGCCTTCTTTTCATCTTTGCAAACAACTTCTCCAAAAACAAATGCGGTTACCACTTTTCTATGCACGTTTTACTGCATCTGTGACGACATCTTCACTAATTGTATTGCTTATGTTAATTTTAATGTCACTCCCTTCACTCTCACTCGAGGAGAGATAGGAGAAAATAAAAGAGCTCCAAGACATTCAAAACATCAGTGATTTAATACTGATCATGACTATCTCTGAGGGACACTTCCTATGTTGCTCAACTCTAATGTTCTCTGGGGTGATCCTGTCTTATTTGGAAAAGGCTGGCTTAAGAGAACAAGGAGGAGATTTACATTTTCATGCCTCCATTCAGAATTATTTTCAATAATATTAGTTACACATTATTTGAAGATTATTAATTAGCTTAAGTTTTTTACTCTTGCCAAGTATGTTTGTTTTGGTTTCGGTTACAGTTTTCATGAGCAAAGTTAGGTTTCTAAAGACGGGAAAGAACTCTAGCAGCACTAGCATGCCTTTACTTAGCTTCTTTCTTCTTCCTCTCTCCTTTGCCACCATCTCTGTTTGATGTGTCTATCTATCCCATAGGGGCCCTGGTGACATCTGCCCCTTCATGTATCCTTAACACTGTCCAAAATGGATCTCTTTCTTTGGCTCATTCAGAGTCTGTCATCTCCAGAAGGTGTGGAGCAATCCCAAACCATCTCCTCTATAGACCCAGGGCATTTTGTGTGAACCTCCACTGTAGAATTCTAACCAGTGTCTTCTTAAGAGATCGCTGTAATTCCTTGAGGCAGGGCAGGACCCCCACTTGTCCCTCATAAAGTAGTTACAGAGGAAATATTCCATGGTGAAAAGACTGGAGTATGTTTTTATTTTATACAAGCTTGTAACAGAACACATATCTTCCTTATTATTAATTGTATGTTCTTAGGCCAGTCACTATATCTTTATAATCTTTATAATTTTTTGATGTGATTGATCCATGAGGACAGTGTCTGAATTAGAAGTTGACCAGAGGATAAACCTTGAAAAACTAAAAGCACTCAAAACATGGAGGATGATAAATACGTGGCAAATTTATTTCCCTTTTCTTCCTTGCTCAATACATGTTTTTGAGTTGACAAATACTGGTATTCTAATTTGAAATTAACATTAATTTCAAATTATATTCAAACTGCAAAACTACATTATGATGTTTCCTCCCAGACCTATCAACATCTCCATATGCCATTTAGCAAATCAGAATTTTAGGGAGTGTCTTTCAACATTTCCCCTTTGCATCTTCTATGTCCAACACAAGACAAGTCTTATCTACTTTATCCTCTAAGTACCCAGAATAACCACCTACATTCCTCATTTTGCACCATTACCTTCCAGAGATTGAGCACAGTGGATTCCTCATGCAGTCCCAGAGTCTTAGAAGACCCTCCATTCTGGTCCACACACATCTACTAGGTTTCATCCTCCAGACACAGAGGTCTCTTCAGAAGGCAAATCTAATCTAGTCACAGTAACCCTACTCTTTTCTGTTTAAAATCCTTCAAATGGATTTTCATCACTCATAGGTTAAAAACCCTAATTCTTGGCATGGCCTATAAGACATGCCTCATCCCACATGCTGCAATTCTAGACATCCTTCAAAGGTTCACCATAGCTGAGCTCTACAAGCAATTTTTTAATTTTTATATTAGAGACCTTGGTGGACCCATTTATGAAACATATACAAGAAGAGGCTGGAAAAATGGGCCACCACCCATGGTAGGAGGCCAGCTTGGGGGCCCGTTCCTGTAGACAACCTCAGTGACCACGCTGTGAGAGCAGGGAGGGGCTCTGCACTCCAGCTGTACAGCCCAGCTCAAGATGGACAGGTCCTGAATCTTCAGAGGCAACTGTGTCTCTCGGCTCCGTATCTGGCTGGAATGTCTCTGGTCTGGAAGGGCAGGTGCTGTTGGAGCCCTGCTGACACACCTGTCAACCTGCCACTGAGTACGGGCAGTCTGTGAGCCTGCAGCATCTGGAGTGCTTTGGAGAGACCCCAAGGGCACAGTAGTGCCTCCCAGCTTTGTGTTCAGCTGGGGGTGTGGCTACCTCCACCTGGCAGGTATGGTAGGAGTTTACCTGGGACTTCCCTGCCCCACCAGCCTGGTACAGCTACACTTCCATGTCTGCTTGCCCTCTAGTGAGAGCTCAGAAATGGAGAAGGACAGGGCCATCTAGAGACCATCTTAAAGGGCTCTGAGGTCAACTCATAGGATCAGGTCCCGCCACACAGAACGGAGGCAGTGGGGCTCACAGGAGGCAGGAGTAAGCCTGATTGTCAAGGGGAAGTAGACAGCATTCCTACTCTCTATTCCATTGTTAAAAAGTGTGAGGGCTCAGGGTGTGTGTGTGGAGGGGGGTGTGATTTTGATTTTGATTCTCTCTCGTGGATGGCTTTTCTTTCCTTTGCCCAAGTTAGATCCTGCTCCATCCTTCATCCCTCAATGCCTGAGTCACTTCTGCCAGGATACCATTTCTAATCTCTCATTTAGGTGAAACTGCCTTAAAATGGAGTCTCATACTATCATTGTCAAAGATGTAGTTTCATGCTATACATGAGAGAACATTAGATTATCATCTATTCTCCTTGCCAAGTGCCAAGTTCAGTGAGGGTAGGTGCAATGCTTTGGTTCACCAGTTGACTCCTCATCAGCTAGTACAATGCCTGGCTTCAAATAGACAACCAACCACTAAATACCAGTCAAATAAATACCAAAATAATTGCTATTTACAACAGAGGGTAGCAGTTACCCCTAATAGCAGGTAGTTTTCTATGTGCCATGTAATTTTGGGGGCACTTCAAACATGCAGTCTCATGATTAATCTTTGCACTAAGTATTATATCTCTTAAGCCCAACTTTACAGAGGTGAAAATAATGAAACCACAGAAGTTGCTGTGGTCTGAATGTTTATATCCCCTAAAATTCACACGTTGAAACCCAATCACCAATGTGATGTTATCAGGAGGTAACACCTTTGAAGGGTGATTAAATCATTAGGACAAAGCCTTCATGAGTGAAATTACTGCCATTTTTAAAGAGAGGCCCCGGAGAAGTGCCTTGCCCTTTTCACCACATGAGCATCCAAGGATAAGGCAATGTGAAGGAACTGGGAAGCCAGTTTTCAATAGGCTCCGAATCTGCCAGCACTTTGATCTTGGACTTCTGTGAGAAATAAATTTCTGTTGTTTATAAGCTGCTCAGTTTATAATGTTTTGTTACAGCACCTCAAATGGAATAAGACAGGTTAATTCAGAGAACAGTATATGCTAATCACCTAAAATGCCGGTTCCCCTTTAAAGATTTAAGTTAAAAAATAAGCTTTACTAAGATTAGCAATGCTTTTGGCCCTTCCTATAGGGTGTCTTTTAAGCAAGTAGTTACAGTGGCTTCTCACTGCATAGTGAGACAGATGCACAGATGGCAGGCGTATGAGCTGGGACTACTGCACACACACACACAAGTTAGCGGAGTAATGACTTGAGGTGCTGCTAAGTGTTCCACTGTTATGAGTAATGTTTTTCGAGTTACTACTTAACTGTAAGCATCTGCCTTAAATATAAGTGTCAGTGGGTAAAAATATTTGCCAATTCAAGATTCCTACTGCCAAACCTAAATCCTAAAATTCAGGCAGTTGTAACAATGTTTTAATTTGCCATTGAAGGGTACACAGATTGTTAGGACTAAAAAGGATCTTGGAGAATAGCTTGTAGTTGAACACATCATTTGACAAGGGAGAAAAGCAACAACAGCTATTGCAAAATGTGAGTTAAAATGAAAATCATGTGTCTACCCCATCAGAGTCCTTGTTTGGAGGCTGTCATGGGGACCCTGAAACAGAAAGGTAGGGGAAGAGATTCTACAGAGCCAGTTAACAAAGGATCAGGTGCAAGTTTACATTAAGCTGGCTTGGGGGGAAGAATAACAGAATTTAGACAACAGTGTTTTAAAATTTCAAAATTCTAATTCCTTCAGATCCCATCTTATTACTACTAATGAGAACACAATAATAATTTAACAATAATGGTACACTTAGAATGAACCAATCAGACCTGTGTTAAATGTTGCTTATGGATTGCACCAGTTATTTCATTTAATTTCTCACAAGTGCTCTATTGTTTTCCACATTTTGCAGCTGAGAAGAATAAGGCATGGAAAGACCAGGTAACTTAACCAGAAGTCCCAACTGGCAAGGGGCAGAGTCAGCAGGAGACCCTGGACATCTATCTGACTTCAGTATATGTGCTCTTAATCTAAGTCACTTCCTGGGAGATGCCTTTTCTGACCACCCTAAAAGATCACTCTCCCTATTCACTACCGATCTTCCCTTGGGGCAGGAGGCAACTTGAGACTCTTTTAGACATTCCACTGAACTGCATTTCTAAGCCCATCATGGATTTATGCTGTAAGCAGTAGTGACATGGACCACTGGCAGACCGGGCTTTCTCTGTGAATGCCCTGCCTTATGGCTATCAACTTGCTGATTAAAGAGAAGGGGGGAGGCCCTCAAAATTCGGCACCAACTAACAGACAGAGTCTGGGTCCATGAAAGACTGAATGGAGCCCAGGTCCTACCATCCCCACACCAACCCTAATCCCCATTGTCGGCCCACACTAGACTGTGACATGCATATAAGAGATAAATCAACTTTTATTAGGCTAAGCGGCTGATATTTGGGAGTGGATTACTTATCCTAGCTAATTTCACACTGTTGTTTTCCTTCATAGCGCTGATTACAATTATATTTGTATCTGACTTGTATATCACTCATTCAATATTGTCACATTTGCTCAACTGTAAGCTGCTTAAGAGAGTGATTGAGTCTATTTCATCTACTATCATAGCGAATGCCTGGCAAGAGTCCAGCCTGAAGCACACATGTATTTGTTAAATGGATGCTTGGAAGATGGAAGCCAGTACAATAAAATAAATGGGTATACCTGATCACAAAGTGCTTCCTCCCTAGTGTGATGTGGCTACTTTTAACAGGGTTTAGGTTCAAGAACCAGGAGTGCCAGCATCTGCAAGCATATTCCTAAATAAAAGCTTTAGGTTAAACGATGGTATATACTCTTCTCCAAGATAGGTATTTCTGTGGAATTAAAATGCAGCACCAAATTATGTTTCTGGATCTAGCAACATTCTGCTTGGCATGGCTTCATCATAGCTTTGCAGCAAAGATTTGCACAGAGGTTGGGGCACTGGAATGCTGCACTGAGACCTAAGACCCCAACCCCTTCTCTATGGCGCTGCTCTCCATTAGTTGAGTTCTTGAAAACACACTGAGAACTTAATCTACATTTACAATGTGTCCATGGTTCCTTCCTGCTATCATAGCTTCCTCAAGAAGATACAATACGTGAAAAGAAAGCACTTCTACAAAAGAGCTGATATGGGTTAGGCTTTGTGTCCCCATTCAAATCTCATATTGAATTGTAATCCCAATAATTCCCATAATCCCCAGGTGTCAAGGGAGAAACCAAATGGAGATCATTGAATCAAGGGGTAGTTTCCCCAATGCTGTTCTCATGAGACTGAATAAGTTCTCATGAGATCCGATGGTTTTATAAAGGGCTTTTCTCCCTTCTCTCAGCATTTCTCCTTCCTGACACCTTGTGAAAAAGGCGACTTGTGCTTCCTCTTCACCTTCCACCATGATTATAAGTCTCTGAAGGCTTCCCAAGCCATGCTGAACTATGAGTCAATTAAACGCCTTTCATTTATAAATTACCCAGTCTCGGGAAGTTCTTTATAGCAGTATGAAAATGAACTAATACAGTAAATTGTTACTGAGAGTGAAGTGCTACCGTAAAGACGCTTGAAATTGTGTAAGTGACTTTGACACTGGATAACAGGCAGAGGTTAGAACAGTTTGAAGGGCTCAGAATAAGATAGAAAGATGTGAGAAAGTTTTGAACTTCCTAGAGACTTGTTGGATAGCTTTCACAAAGATGCTGGCAGTGATATGGGCAATGAAATCCAGGCTGAAATAGTCTCGGATGGAGATGAGGAACTTGTTGGGAATTGATGCAAAGGTGACACTTGTTACGCTTTAGCAAAGAGGCTGGAAGCATTTTGCCCCTGCCCTAGAGATCTGTGGAGCTTTGCTCTTAAGAGAAATGACTTAGGGTATCTGGCAGAAGAAGTTTCTAAGCAGCAAAGCATTCAAGCAGTGACTTGGGTGTTCTTAAAAGTATTCAGTTCTGTGCATTCACAGAGATGGTTTGGAATTGGAACTTACGTTTAAAAGTGAAGCAGAGCATAAAAGTTTGAAAAATTTGCAGCCTGATGACAAGATAGAAAATAAAAACCCATTTTCTCAGGAGAAATTCAAGCCATCTGCAGAAAGTTGCATAAGTAACTAGAAGCCAAATGTAAATCACCAAGAGAATGTGGAAAATGTCTCCAGGGCATGTCAGGGGTCTTCACAGCAGCCTCTCCCATCACAGGCCCACAGGCCTAAGAGGAAAAATGGTTTGCTGGGCCAGGCCCAGGGCTTTTCTGCTTTATGCAGTCTCAGGACTTGGTGCCTTGCATCCCCGCTCTGACTAAAAGGGTCCATTGTATAACTCACACTGCTGTTTCAGAGGGTACAAGCTCCAAGCTTTGGCAGCTTCCCCATGGTGTTGGGCCTGTGGGTGCATGGAAGTCAAGAGCTGAGGTTTGGGATCCTCCACCTTGATTTCACAGGACGTATGGAAATGCCTGGAAGTCCAGGTAGAAGTTTGCTGTAGGAATGGAATCCTCACGAATAACCTCTGCTAGGGCAGTGCAGAAGAGAAATGTGGGATCAGAGTCACCACACAGAGTCCCCATTGGGGCAATGCCTAGTGGAGCTGTGAGAAGAGAGTCACTGTCTTCCAGATCCCATAATGGTAGATCAACTGACAGTTTGGATTATGCACCTGGAAAAGCCACAGACACTCAACACCAACCCATGAAAGCAGGAGTGTGGGGGTTGGAGGGGGGTGCTGTACCCTATAAAGCCACAGGGGTGGAGCTGCCCAAGACCATGGGAACCAACTGCTTGCATCAGCATGACCTGAATGTGAGATATAGAGTCAAAGGAGATCATTCTGGAGCTTTAAAATTTGACTGCCTGGCTGGATTTCAGACTCACATGGGGCCTGTATCCCCTTCATTTTGGAAAAAGTTCTCAAGGAAGAGACCAGGTAGAGGTAATTGAATTATGGGAGTGGTTTCTCCCATGCTGTTCTCATGATAGTGGGTGAGTTCTCATGAGATCTGATGGTTTTATAAGGGACTCTTCCCCTTGTCACTCAGCACTTCTTCTTGCCACCTCGTGAAGTGGTCTTGCTTCCTCTTTGCCTTCTGCCATGATTATAAGTTTCCTGAAGCCTCCCTAGTCATGCTGAACAATTAAACCTCTTTCCTTAATATACTACCCAGTCCCAGGCAGTTCTTTATAGCAGTATGAAAATGAACGAACACACAAGCCTACCATGTACCAGGCACTATGATACCATCATTCACATTTATGCTTTTATTGGTTCTCTGGTCAGTCCTCTGACCCAGGGAATAAATAAGAAAAATTGATATTTATAGCTCCCACTCATTGTGCAACTATTATAGACTAGACATAGACACTGTCATATGTACTTTATATAATTAAATATATATATAGTAATATATTACATTTAATTATTACAACAAATATATGAAGTAAATGTCAAGAATTGTGAAGGATCTGAGATTTTACCCTCCTTTCAAACTAACAAGTTAGCTTGCACAGTCTCATGAATGTTGGAAGAAGACATAAGACTCCTAGATCAGAGACAAAGGACTGGTTACCACTCACAGGAATAGCAATAAACAGTGGCTTGGTTTCCCAAATCTCAATTCCCACAGAGTGTGAAAAAGATCCAGCTGCGTGCTATACAAGCTGTAAGTTGTTTTGTAAGTGGAAAAACTCTGAGTTTAGGAAACCACATTATTTTATAAGGGGCATGCATGCAAAACTTTGCAGTCTTTAATGTGGGCATAATTTGTATTATCCTTTATTATTAATGTGGGCAGAAACCAATTTTTCCTCTGCTCCATAAGGAGAAACTTATCTCTATTTTCCACAGTGTATGCTATATAAATAATCTTGGAAATATAGGGTTTTGAAACAAAAGCTGAATTTCTTCATTCATAAGACAGGCAGAAATGTGAAAAATTGATGGAAAATTGTTCCCATTTTATAAATGTGATAACAAAGCTAAGAATCACTAAGTAATTCACCTAATTAACTAACCCACAGGAAGATGAATGGGGATTCTAACCCTGATGTATCTAACTCTAAAACCCACACTAATATCCACTGTGAAATACTGCTTCCACATTTTATCAAGCAGAAGACTTGGACTTAGGGAAATTAAAGATTAAGCCAGTTGAGGTTGAAGGAGCTTGTAAGCAAGGGAGCTGGGATTTAAGTCCACATAATCCAACTATAGACCTGGTAGTCTTGCCACCGCACCACAGCTGTTGACTGAACACTAGTGTACCTGAGTTTGCTGGGTGACCCTGGATATTTCAGGAAAAGCACACAGAGCAAAGAAAGGTCTGGAGAAAGCAGGAAGCCCAGTTTGCTCAAGTGAGGTGAGGAAGCCTCAATGTGGCGGAAGTAGAAAGTATACACAGTGAGACAGAGAGAGGGAAGAAAAGAAAGAGGAAGAAGAAAGAAGGGAGGGACGGAGGTGGGAAAGGAAGAAGAGGGAGATGGTGAGGGGAAGAGGAGGAGGACGAGGAGAGGAAGTGGCCAGAAATGAGTTTAGAAGTTGGTTTCTACCTTGAGGGTTTGGGTTCTGGGCAGTTACCCAATTCTTAAAAAATGAAAAAGCTCTCTATGCACTTATATGGAGAACACTTAAATCTATTACTAAGTAGGGAAAAAGCAAGGTATAGGAGAGTAATCATATTACACTACACTTTATGTAAAAAGGGGGAGGATGATGGTGGTAAAAATCCATATTTATATTTACTTGGATATGCAAAAAGAAACTGGAAGGATATTTAAAAAGAGCAGCAGTGATACTGGTGGTGTGGGTATCAAAAAGAGGGCAGATATGTTCATTTCACAGATTTCTATACCTTTTGGTTTTCCGGACCATCTGAATACATTTAAAAAACACAAGCACTACAGATACGTGTCTTTTCCACAAGGTCAATTTTTAGGATTGGGAAAGTTTGTCTCCTCGGATTTTCACAGGCGATTTCAAAATCTTCCGGCGTCATTGTCACTTGTGAAAACAGAATTGATTTTGCCGTTAGAAAGTAGAGCATGGACTCTGGATAGTTACTAGATTTCCTTTCTCAGCATCTTGCTGATTTTGAACAAGACACAGAGAGAGGTTTTTTCTTCCCACGTGGTTTTGTAAGTAACTTTTGGAAAAATCTTCCAAGTCGTAACCTACTGATGTCTTTCCTGATACCAGTTAAGGTGTTTCAATTGTACTCATATCTTCTCTCTCTCCCCACACACTGGCCCAGAAGTGTGGTAGTAAATGTTTAAAACCAGTTCTCTGAGAGAAAAAACAAAGATAAAAAACACCTTGATTTTAGCATTTCTTGATTTCCATACTATAAACACTATAATTGATTTTAAGGTGCCCATGTGATATATGAGGCAATGTAGCTAGTATACAATTATACAGTATTTCTACCATACAAATCCAACAGTTACAAACAAACTCAGGGGAAGAGAAAATAGTAAAATATAGTGAAATAATTAGGAAATGTTGAGTTTTAATTATTTATTGCCTTTGCTTTTAATTTAATGTATTGAACTGTAATTTGATATTATTTAATTTTAATAATGGTTATTTTTTATAAACTGACTGACAAAAGTTCTAAAAATCTAATTGCTGTCTCATAGGTTAGTATGTGATGGTAAGAGCTGGGTCCAGCCTGCTACTGCCACATCCAAATCTCTCCACAAATATACATACTTTCTCTCTCTCTACTCTGTTTACCAAGAAAACTTTGGGAAAATTGAATAAGACATCCCAGACAGGCTGAGTGAATAACCACCACCACCATGTATTGAGTCCTGCAGAGTTCCAGGCACTGTGAAAAGTATCCCTACTTTATTTAATCTTTGCATTCACTTTGAAAAGCTTCAAATATTGGTTCCCATCACAAAATGCAGAGCGAGGCTGGCAGTTCTTAGAAAGGGGGAACACCTGGAACTGCAGCCCAAGCCATGCACTTGCCTCTTCCTCAATGTTCACACACTACTGCTTTAAAATGGCCTTAAACGATGATTTACATAGAGTTAGATAAATGAGAGGTAGTCCTAGGGGATCACAATTGGAAGAAGAACCAAAAATGTCTTTACATGGTGTAAAAGATGGCTCTGCTTCCCCCCTCTCCAGAAAACACATTTTCTAGAAGATGCATTTTGTCTGAGATTTTCCATTAAAATATAGTCTGAATTTTCTCTCAGAAATATTTCTTTCAGACATTGTCTTAGTCTGTTTGTGTTGCTACAGAGAAATACCCAAAGCTGGGAAATTTATAAAGAGGTTTATTCAGCCCATGATTCTGCAGGCTGTACAAGAAGCAGGGCACTGGCACCTGCTTGGCTGCAGGAGAAGGCCTCAGGCTGCTTCCACTCAGGACAGAAGGCAAAGGGGAGCTGTAGTATGCAGGGGTCCCATGGTGAGGTAGGGAGCAAGAGAGAGACAGGGGAGGTGCCAGCTTTTTCTTAACAAACAGCTGTCATGGGATTTAACAGAGCTGGCACTTATTACCTCAAGGATGGCACCAAGACATTCATGAGGAACCTTCCCCTGTGACCCAAATGCTTCCTGTTAGGCCTCACCTCCAATGTTTGCAATTAAATTTCAACATCAGATTTCAAGGAGACAAACATCCAAACTATAGCAGTTATGCTCTGGGGTGCCAAATGCTGGCCAGTTGTTCAAGATCCAAACTTGCCCTTGCCCACCTCGTCTACTTTTCCCATTCATGCCAAATACTCTGCCTTTTTTGAGCTTCATTTCAGAATCCATAGTCAGTCCTCTCTCTTTTCCAAACAAGCTCTTCTGGAAGGGATCCTTCTGGAAAGGATCTCCAGTTAGTGAAATGATTCACTTGCTGTTAAGTCTACTGTATTTTAAATATACAAAGGAATGACACTTCTTACAATGGTAGGTTAGGGGAGCGTTTATTCTTTTTCCGGTTTCTTTGCTTTAGTTATTTCGCTTGGTTATTTTCCTTTTGTACATGCGAGAGTCAGATGGGCAAAAGGATAATTTTCAAGGCCACCATTATCCAAACTTTGCTACATATTGGAATTATCTGGGGATCTTCAAAAACTACTGATGTCTGGCATACACCCTGACCTGGAATTTCTGATTTAATTGATAAGGTTTTGGACCTGGGCATTATTTTTTTTTCAAGCACCATAGCATTTCTTATGTGCGCCAAAGTTTAGCAAATGCTCTTCTAGCTATTAAGAATTCACTCTCTGGGGGCTGTGCTGAGAAAGGCCACTGTGCCTGGGGCTTTCTCATGGATGTTGCATAGGATGGGTTCATTAATTAACACTTCAATTAACTGAATTTTCATTGAGCCCTCCTTTCCTAGTTTAGGCCTCTGGGGCTCTGTCAGATTCAGATTGCATTCTGATTTACTTTCCCAAGGCCTCCCTGCTTAGAAGCAAAAGAACACAAGCAACCCACCTCCCAAAAAGAGCAGTTGACTAAATAGAGTGTAACTCAACTGGCAAACAAGAATGTTTTTCAATGGCTTATTAAGTTACTCTAACATCGACATTTACATGCAAATAATTAATGGGCCAATTACAAATTATTTGGTTTTGTTCATTAAAGCAGAACCACGATTTATTAAAGTGGGAACCAAAACAAATGCTCTTATTGTACAAATGCTACCTAGTTGTTACAGAAAAACTAGAATATGGAAACTCGGCTTGTTTGCAAAAAAAAAAAAAGAAAAGAAAATCTCTAGGCTTTTCTGTGTCCATTCAGTGGAACATATGACTAATTCAAGGTCATTGTTAATTTCTGAATTAATAAACTCTTGGGAGGAATTTACGTCTGCTGCATATACGCTTGGGCAAGCCAAGGTCAGGAGAAGGCTTTGTTTTTCACTTGCTTCTCTGCGGGGCATAGTAGCCTTGAAGCTGTATTACTCCCATCTCCCACCACAAGTTCTCTTGTTTATGGACTGCTGAGAAGTATGAATATGAAGGCTTGAATTATTCAACAGAAGGTGGCCCCATTGGGTAAGTTCAGCCAGTCTTCCTGAAACTAGCACAACTGTTTTCCTTACTGTTTCCTTAGTACTCCCCATCCTAGGGCCATGATCAGGTGTCTGTAACAGAAGTCCCTGAGGGATAAATAGATGAATGGCTACACAGCAAAGCAAATCTAGCAAAATGTTAGGTACAGAATGCAGATGGTGAGTCTAAGAGCATTCACTGTACCATTCTTTCAGTTTTTCTGTGTATCTGAAAAATTTTATGATGAAATATTAGAGGATAGGGAAGTATCAAATCTTACCCTGTTTTCTGAATTTAGACTTATTGCATATGAATTAACAGTGATGGACACTCTTAGTATGGTCCTAATAAATTTGGGCTGAGTTAATAATGGTAATAATAACTAATTAGTAAAAACTGATAATTAATGAATCAGATACTATACTAAGTGATTTGTTTACTGTATTTAATCCTCACATCAAACCTGAGAAGTAAGTGATATTATTAGGAAGAAACTGAGGCTCAGAGAAGAAAATTGACTTGCCTGAGAGTCTGATTTTCAAAAGGTTAAGACCTTATTCATTGGCCTCATTATTCTTTCTTTTAATTATGCCTCTAGAAAAACACAAATTTTAAGTGTATTATTGTGAATTCTTACAAAGTGAGCACACCCATACAATCAGCATCCAGCTCAGGAAATAGAACCTTTCCAGACCTTCAAAATTCCCTTCTTCTTTCTCTCCCAATCACTACTCCGTTCCCCCAAATCATCTCCTCTGTTGACTTCTACCTCCATATATTCAATTTTCTAGACCTCATTCTTCTTGTGTTCACATTCCTGAGGCAAAGCTTTCTTTATGCAAAGCAATAGCATTCTTATCCCAAAGATGTTCTGGTTAAAACATAAGCTGAATAAGCCACTACTGTATTATACAAGGTTGCTTTGTCCTTTGCCTACAGAGGGCCTTCAGGTAGCAGAACAAAATTACTGTAATGAGACAGAAACAGTGCCTGAGAGCAAAGGTATCATGTCTCCTTCACTAGTGGCACAAGCACTAGACTCTTAGAATTGTTCCAATCAAGGATGAGTTAAACCCTACATTTTAGTTATTCCTTTCATTTATTAATTCATTAAATACTTAACATAGTCCAGAACACACTGAGCATCAGGCAATTCGCATGTGCACTCAATGTGTCAACAGTCAGATTAGAGATAAAAAGAGGAAAATAAAGATCTGGAATAATTTGAATCAATGCTACTGGAAGATTTTGACAGGTTTCAGAAGTGAAAGCAAATGTATATATTCTACATGCTCTGTAGCAGGCATAAGTCTAAGCAATTTTTTTACATGGCTCTGTTAATCCTCAATCCATCAATTGATTCATCCACTCACCATCCAACAAATACCACTGTGCATGTGCTACGTGCTAAGGATAATGTTCAAACAAGACACATATTTCCTGTTGACGTGTAACTTGCAATATTAAGCATGCATTTTTCAACAAGAAGTGATAATGTCCCCAAAGGGGCAAAAGTTGGTTTTAGAGGGGCACAATTTTTTAGAACTTACAATACTTTATACCCTTCCAAAGAATCACATTGCAGAAGGTGATATACAAATTGATATATGTGGTATTTAAATCATAAGGAGGGGGAGAACAATTAGGGGGAAAATGTTAATAATACTGCTTAGGGGGTAGTATTGAAAAAAAAAAAAAGGAAAGAAATACTTGCCTAAGGAGGAAAGAAACAACATAAACATATTATGATTCCCATCAAAAAGTGGGCAAGGAATATGAACAGACACTTTTCAAAGACATTCATGCAGCCAACAAACATATGAAAAAAAAAGCTCATCATCATTGGTCGTTAGAGAAATGCAAATCATAAACACATTGAGATACTATCTCATGCCTGTTAGAATGGCAATCATTAAAATATCAGGAGATAACAGATGCTGGAGAGGATGTGGAGAAAAAGGAACGTTTTTATACTGTTGGTGGGAGTGTAAATTAAATCAACCATTGTGGACGACAGTGTGGAAATTCCTCAAGGATGGAGAAATAGAAATACCATTTGACCCAGCAATCTCATTACTGGGTATATACCCAAAGGATTATAAATCATTCTATTATAAAGACACATGCACACATATTTTTATTGTGGCACTGTTCACAATAGCAAAGACTTGGAACCAACCCAAATGCCCATCAATGATAGACTGCATAAGGAAAATGTGGCACATATACACCATGGAATACTATGCAGCCATAAAAAACGATGAGTTCATATCCTTTGCAGAGACATGGATGAAGCTGGAAACCATCATTCTCAGCAAACTGACCCAAGAACAGAAAAACAAACACAGCATGTTCTCACTCATAAGTGGGAGTTGAACAATGAGAACACATGGACGCCGATAGGGGAATAGCACTCACTAGGGCCCGGGGGCTGGGGACTAGGGGAGGAACAGCAGGGGCTAGGGGGATTGGGGAGGGACAGCATTAGGAGAAATACCTAATGTAGACGACGGGGTGATGGATGCAGCAAACTACCACCATAGCACATGTATACCTATGTAACAAACCTGCACAATCTGCACATGTACCCCTGAACTTAAAATATAATTTAAAAAAAAAACATATTATGATTATTAGACTCAAAGAGGTACAGTAACCAATGAAAACAGGTAGCTGCCAGTCCTGTGTAAGCTGAGACTTAGAAGTGATCTTAGCTTGCCACCTGAAGAGATTCTTGGAGTATCAGCAACTTTGATGTACAGATGGGACATCATAGTGCTTAGCAAGGTTGGGACCTACCCAGGATCTTCCATCCAGAAGGTCAGAGGCAAATCTGACTTCAAACACAGGGCCCTGGAAGCTGGGTACTTCTCCAGCTTCTCCTAATTTATAATCTGGGCACATTGGGTGGCTGAGGAGGGAGGATCACTTGAAATCAGGAGTTCGAGACTAGATAACATAGTGAGACCTCATCTCTACAAGAAATTTTAAAATTAGCCAGGTATGGTTGTGCACACTGTAGTTCCAGTTACTCAGGAGGCTAAGACAGGAGGTTCCTTTGAGCTCTGGAGTTTGAGTCTGCAGTGAGCTACCTGCCACCTGCATTCCACCTGGATGACAGAGTCAGACCCTGTCTCTTAAAAAAAAAAAAAAAAAGGTAAAAATAAAATAAACCCAGGGCTCATATTGCATGATTTATGCTCAAGTGTGAGTGTGCTCTCTTTTCTTAGAAGCAATAGTACTGGGATCCTATCTCATTTGTCCTCTCTGAACAATGAACTAGCTCCCTCCTGGCTTGAAATCAATCAAGAGCTTCATGTCTAGATTTCCTGACTTAATTGTGGAATTTATACAAGTGCCTTTTGATAGTCAAAGCTCTGATTAAGGAAAATCTATTTTTCTTGCCCGGAGAGTATGTTCAGACTCAGCTTTTACTGGGTCAGTATAAGCCCGGGGTTGAAACTGTACCTCTCATTTAAAGGTAACTCAAGTGCAGAACCATCTCCAGACTTGTATTTTGTCTTCTGTCCTTTGAGGCAAGCACTCACCAAGGCTAGAGGTTTTTGTGTTGATTTACTGCTTTGGAAAGGTATATGTATAGAATTCTCTCCTCCTATTAAATTCTGGCAAAATCTTCCTTCACACCTCTTGCTAAGTTTTACTCCACAAAATCAGAAGTGTGGATCTTTCCCAGTTCATGGATTGCTGTCTTTTCACTTCAAGGATGTAAACTATTATCTGAGAGGGACAGGTTTCCAGGCCTGCCGCATGGTGGCAGAATTGCTGCCAAAGCAATTAGCTGGATGCATGGCTGGAAAGTGAAAATGTGGCCTCAGGATGATGCTGTCCTCCAGGTTTTCAGAGGAGGCATGGAAGCTGCATAAGACAGGACTGGTCTTTTGGGAACTTCCTGGCCAGCCCATCTTATATATTTGGTTTTTGATACATTGCCAAATTTTCTTCTCATTGTCACCTCCACCACCACTTGTGCTACGGCTACTTTACCTCCTCCTAATTTACTGGGGCAAATTGGTACTGTGATGAACCCTGTTTTATAGATACTATAATCAAGACTTAGAATATTCAAGTACCTTGCAGCAGGCACCACAGGAAGTGGTGGAATTTAAAGTTCTGTCTCCTATTAACCTCTCTGCTCTGAACCATTTATGTAAATCTGACTCCCTAATAGGGATGTATATTTCAGATAAGACACATCATAATTGCTTCTGGCTTAGTCCTTCATTCATTCATTCATTCATTCATTTGTTCATTCATTCATCATTCAAATAAAAACTTACTGTGACAAGCACTGTGTGACAAGCACTGTGCTGCAATTGTGAGCCAAAGAGTCAGGATGCCATCCCTTCATAGAGTTTATGTTTGGGGATATGATGAGGGTGGGAGGATGGGGAGCAGAAAATAGGCAAGTCAATAATAAAATATTTACGAATAAATTTATAATTTATAACTAAAAATTGCTATGCATGAAACTCAGGGAATTATAAAGACAAAGAATGAAAAAGTAGAATAAAGCCATGCTCAAAGAGCGTAGAATAGAAAACATATCTCAGAGGAGGTGTTATTTTGAATTAAGACCTAAAGACAGAGAGGGAGCAGGCTGTAGGAAGGTCATGGGAATTCGTTCCCAAGACATTTTGAATTATTAACCCTCAGTACTTCAGAATGTGACTTTATTTGGAAATAGGGTATTTGCAGGAGTAATCCAGTTACAGTGAGGTCATACTTGATTAGGGTAGGTTCTAATGCAATATGACTAGTGTCCTCATAAAAAGAGAAAATAGAGACAAAGAGACAGACACACAGGGAGAACACCATAAGATGCTGGAGGCAGAGGGTACCAGGATGAACCGTGAGTCAAAGAATGCCAAGGATTTTCAGCCACCCCAGAAGGAAGAGGCAAGGAAGGTTTCTACCCAGAGTTTCAGAGAGTGTGGCCATGCTGTTGATTTGGGACTTCTAGCCTTGAAAACTGTGAAATAATATATTTATATGCTTTAAGCCCCTCTAATTTGTGGTACTGTGTTACAGCAGCCCCAGGAAACTATTACAGACTTGAAGAAACCAGTAAGAAATGCATATTTTTTCAGAAACCCACATAAAGCCTTGCCAGAGGCTGTGGAATAAATGCTAGAATGAGGGTTTGGTGGAGAGTAGTGTAGTCTACCCAACTAGTGCAGCCTCACAGTTCTCTGCCAATCTAGGTACAATAAATCACCCCAACGGACATGGTCTATGGTCTTTGCGTATTTAGAATTCCAGATCTCATCTGTAAGAATCACCCATCTGAAAGTTAATTTTAGAGGTCTATGAAGAGGAACCAAATTTTGCATCATTTGGCAAAGGGACAGTTAATTTGGAGTGGGGGCTGCTGAGAGTTCCTCTCAAAAACATAAATGCACAGTGCAGTAAGAATTTTGATTTTCTCTTACTGGTTGCAGTCGAGCATAAAATCACATACTATCTACCATGTCCCTATTCTGATAACCTGCTTAATAACCGAAGTACATCTGGCATTTGTTCACTTGATTTTGTTACAAAAAGAACAAAAACAAAAACAAGATTCATGATAGCTAGCACCTCCAAAACAGCCAATACACCTTCTGAATCTTCAAATACGGATTAAACAGTGTTTAACTGTACATGCTTTTTATCTTTTTTTTTTTTTTTTTTTGGTGGCTGTGGTACAACATATTGCTATAGTACTCAGACAACCTACAGCTACTCAGTGATGTTTACTGATTTGAATACACTTTTACCAGTACTTGAAAAACTGCCAACATGTCTATATGCTTTTACTAATGAAGACTTCTGATTAAATTAAACCTTGATATTTTCATCCTTATGAAAAAGAAAGCTTTGCTGATGCAGTTTCCCTAGCCTGGTATGGTTGCTTGTAGTCCAGGAGCAGGAACAGCTAAACCAGGCCATACAAAAAGTCCTGTATATCAAAATGTAACAGGCCAGATGTGGTGGCTTATACCAGTAATCCCAGTACTTTGGGAAGCTGAGGTGGGCAGATCATGTGAGGTTAGGAGTTCGAGACAAGCCTGGCCAACATGGTGAAACCCCATCTCTACTAAAAAATTACAAAAATTCTCTGGGCGTGGTTGCACATGTCTGTAATCCCGGCTCCTCAGGAGGCTGAGGCAGGAGAATCACTTGAACCTGGGAGGTAGAGGCTGCAGTGAGTCAAGAACGTGCCACTGCACTCCAGCCTGGGCAACAAGAATGAAACTTCATCTCAAAAAACAATAATACAAATAAAATAAAATGCAGTAATGACCTAGGCAGGAACCCCTATTTAATCATGGAATCAGCATAAACAAGTAGATGATAAGCTCAAACCAGTTAAATTTTGGATACTGCTGCTCAGAACATTCCTACCAAATACTATTTTCATCTTGCCCAGACTATTCTAGGGAAAACTAAACTAAACTAAACTAAACTAAACATAACTCAGGTGAAGCTCTATTTTTTGCCATGTTGATTCAAAGTGTAGACCATAGTGGCCTACATCAGTACTTCTTACAATTTGGGGGGGGTCTATTAGTGAAAAGCGATAGACTTTCTCTTCAAAAGATGTATATCTGCATCCCTAGTTGAATAGTCTACACTAAAACACTCAGTTCCTGAACCACCGTCCCTGCCAGCCCGAGTTTCAAAGGCGAGTAAGCTTATGCAACCCATCTTTGTGCAACAGGCCCTCCTAACCCAGTGCCTGCACAGATTCAAAGTACTTTATGGAACTCATCTGAAGTCTAATCCATGCAGCAATTATTTTGGTAAATACAACATGAAAAACAATTGCTTGTGGACCTTTTCATTGAGACTGGGGTAGTAGTTAAACATAGTCATTTGCCTTATAGATTGACTAATTGATAGGTTTATTTTTGGAAGAGTTCTTGCCAGGTTCCTTGAGTCTGCTATGGTGGACACCACTGTCTGTCCCAAACCATGCAGACACACTGAGGTTCTTTAAAGCAGCTTCTCAACAGAACCACAGATTCATTGTGGCTTTGCTTAAGTAGCCCTTTTGGGTTAGCCTGAGCCAAGAATTGAGAACCCTAGTTTTAATTAAGAGGGTAAATGTCTTCAAAAGTCAATCTATCAATAAATAAATAAAGGGGAGGAAAGAAGAAGAGAGTAAAATCAGGAAGTGAAAAAGAAGAGTAGGACAAAAAAGGAGAGAAAACTCAAGCCCAGAGGTGAGAATAATCATGCTCCAGTTTACACAGCTGGCCTGGTGCCTGTCCTCACACACTCCTCCAGACATCATCTGCAACTCTGAAGAGTCATTCTGGTGTGTGCTGTAAACTTCTTTCCTCAAGCATCTGAGCCCCTTTGTCTGATGATGTTCTCTGGCCACAGGAGCTTGTCTTGCCCATGGAAGCAACATTTCAGAAATGTTGGCAAGTTAATACCATGTATGAGCTATCTATTATTCCACAAAATTTACCCCAAGTGTAGTAACTTAATAAATATTTATTATCTCACACCATTTATGAGTGTGAGAAATCTGGGCAAAATGTCAAATGGTTTTATCTCAAAGTCTCTCATGAGACTGCACCTTGAAGGGCTGGTCACAGCTACAGTGATCTGAATGTTGGATTGGGGCTAAGGTATCCACTTCTAAGATCACTGACTCAAGGCTGTGGGCAGGAGGCCAATATGAGCCAAATGAGCCTCTGCACTTGGCCTCCTCAGTGGCAGCTGGTTCTTCCCAAGCCAGTGATCTGCAATGCAGAAGTCATGCAGTCTGTTAGAACCTAGCCTCAGCAGTGACATTCTGTCACTTCTGCCATATTCTTTTGGTTGCACAGACCAATCCTGGTACATTAAGGGAATAGATTACACAAGGGCATAAATACCAGATACAAGAAGGCAGAGATTTTTGAGGGTTATCTTGTTGGCTGGCTTCCACATGTCCCCAGATTAGTCCTTATTTAATAAGAAATAGGAGTCATTGGATTAAATACCCCAGTTTTTGTTTCTTGCTGAGACAATTCCAAGTTGTGTCCTACAAAGCCCTTCATGTAGATCCTGGTGAACTGACATCCCAGCTGCCAATAGTGGTAACAGTTACAGGTTTTCTTCTGTTCCCCATTATCTTACCACACTTTCTGGGATTATCTAACAAACTGGTATCTGATCTCAAACTTTTACTCAGAAACCCATATTAAGATAGCTAAAAAGGAGCAGAATTCAGAAACCAGCTCCCAGCGTTCTGATTCCAGTGCCCATTGTCTGAGCCACCACACACTTTTGGTACTAGAAGTGAGTTAAAAAGAGTTAGAAACATTTGCCTACCATTCTTGTACGCTGTCTCCCAACAAGTCCCGTTAAAGGAACACCAGTTTCTCTCCTTAAGCATCTTGAGGAGCAGGGCTCCTATGAACCCACACACAGATTTTTAAAAGGCACTTCCCACCTTGTGGAGACGCAGAACCCTGGATTTGTGGCTTGAAGGTGGATAATATCCTTGTAGGATGATGCTTTCCTCAGGGTGGACACAAGTATCTGCCAAGGCGCATGGTTTGACAAGTAAATATGGGCTAGATTTAAATCCTCCTGTAGTTTGGGTAACCTTACACAGTACCTTTATTGAGTATAATTCCCCAGGTATGTTTTCCGCATAATTGTATGGTTTGAGAACTATTAATTGTTGGTCCCCCTGTGCATGGAGAGTAAAGAGTCCAGTTCTTCAGTGCCTGACAGAGATTCCTACTATGCAGGGAAGGAAATTAGAGCACACGGAGGTTAAGTGTTCTTCCCAGTACTGCAAAGGCAGTAATTGGAAGAGCTGTCAGTTGAATTACGGAGGAAGCTGGGTGAATGGAGGTGCCTCCTGTGTCTATGGTTCTGAGCTTCCCTTGGGCCTACCATGATTTCTGAGCCTCCTCCACACCCAGTAGTGGTCACCCCAGCTAGCTCCTAGGACTACTTTATAACTATATTAAATTTCTTACTGAAACAATCAATCCTCTTGGTTAACTTCCTAATGTTCATTATTTCCCATATCTGTTCCAGATAAAACTCTGTTTTTAATTTTCCTTTTCTTTTTCAGGTATTCATCCTCCTCTAGTTGCATCAGCCTTGTTGGGTGGGTCCTCTAAGTCAGTTATGATTATCTCATTTCCTGAGACACCAATAGTTTGGGGAACTGGTATATACAGAATTCTAACAAAAGGCTCCCTAAAACCTGCAAAGAATATTTGGGAAAAGTTTTCTCACTTTAAAAAGAAAGATACATAGGAAGAAATGGTATTTGATTCTTCAATGTATGGTCATTTCTGGATGTAACACCTGATACTCCTACAAATATTCTGTAATAGTAAGAGAAGTTAGCTGAAGGATAAATAGCAAAACAAGAGTGGAAGAGTGGAAAGAGTAAAATAACCTACATATGCATTCTTATGGCATTGAAATGTGGAATCAACCGGCCCCCAAAACACACTATGGTCTTCCCATTATATATAAAAAATGCATTTGTTTAGAGTTTATGTCTATCTGAGCCATGTTTTTCTGTTGCCAAAGGTGTCTTGATAGATTCGCCAACTGTGACACCTCTGGATTTCCACATATTGTATTCTGTTTTTACTTACTTGTTCTAGTGCCAACAAGTAGACATATACTCTTTAAAAATAAGGAGTGGGTCTTCAACTATATATTCCCTATGGAATTAAATAAGGGCCTTCTTTATTATAGGTCCTTAATAAATGGAACAATCACCACCACTGAAATTTAACTCACACTTTAAAGGGACTTTTTAAGGTGAAATAAAACACTTGGATTCTGTGTGTGGCCTTGGAAATATTATTTCTGAGCCTCAGTTTCCTCATCTAAGAAATGGGAGGTAGTAAAGAACATTGGTTAAAAATACAAGATATGGAATTACACAGACAAATCTTGATTCTACAATGTTAATAGGGCAGATTTTTTCACTTCTCCAAGCCACAGTTTTCTCATGTATAGAATTAGACAATAACACAAATCTCAAAATGTGGTTGTAACGCTTCAATGTGATTCCATATTTAAAGTATTTAGCACTTTCAGCTGGTTGCCGTGGCTCACGCCTATAGTCCCAGCACTTTGGGAGGCTGAAGAAGGCAGATTACTTGAGATCAGGAGTTCAAGACCAGCCTGGCCAATATGTTGAAACCCTGTTTCTACTAAAAAATACAAAAATTAGCCAGGCGTGATGATGTGTGCCTGTGGTCCCACCTACTTCGTGGGCTGAGGCAGGAGAATCACTTGACCCAGGAGGCAGAGGTTGTAGTGAGCCAAGGTTGTGCCACTGCCCTCCAGGCTTGGCAATGGAGTGAAACTCCATCTCAAAAAAAAAAAAAAAAAGGTAGCACTTTCTATGCCACATTTTAAATACTCAACTAATAAATCATTGTTTGGCTTGCTGTATGAGCATGGTAAAAATGTACAACATAACATCTGCCATGTAGTAGGAATGTAGTAAATCAGTAAGGAAAAAAAAATTACAGGCATGAGTCTTGGCTATGAGGCTGAGATGGCACAATTCCTATTACCCTTCGGAATTAGGGAAAGTTGGCAGCTGAACAGAGGCCATGGCAGTATCTCTTACCAGTGGGAATTAAATATTGATTTCATTTTTACTTCATTGAGTCTTCTATTGATTTCAACAAGGAAGATGACAGTCAATCACTAAACAGACACTCAGTAAATATCAGGAAAGTTTGCTTTTCCTTCAGGATTGGGGTTTCCTCTGGATTGCCAAAGTCCTTTTGTGAGGCTACATGGCTTATTGGAAAGCCCAGCTTGCTCTTTGGAGCGAGCGGCATAGAGATGAATTAGCCACCATAGTTGCCCTTAAGGACCTAACATCCTCTAAACACTGCTTTAGCTGTGTCCCAGAGATTCAGGTACATTCTGTCTTTGTTCTCACGGGTTTCACAGAACTTATTTATTGCTGCCTAATTTTGTTATTTACCCAATATCATTCAGGATCAGGTTGTTCAGCTTCCATGTCGTTTTGAGTGAGTTTTTTAATCCTGAGTTCTAATTTGATTGCATTGTGGTCTGAGAGACTATTTGTTATGATTTCTGTTCTTTTGTATTTGCTGAGGAGTATTTCACTTCCAATTATGTGGTCAATTTTAGAATAAGTGTGATGTGGTGCTGAGAAGAATGTATATTCTGTTGATTTGGGGTGGAGAGTTCTATAGATGTCTATTAGGTCTGCTTGGTTTAGAGCTGAGATCAAGTCCTGAATATTCTTGGTAATTTTCTGTCTAATATTGACAGTGGGGTGTTAAAATCTCCCACTCTTACTGTGTGGGAGTCTAAGACTCTTTGTAGGTGTCTCAGAGAACTTGCTTTATGAATCTTGGTGCTCCTATATTGGGTGCATATATGTTTAGGATAGTTAGCTCTTCTTGTTGTGTTGATCCCTTTACCATTATGTAATGCCCTTCTTTGTTTTTTTGATCTTTGTTGGTTTAAAGACTGTTTTATCAGAGATTGTGATTGCAACTCCTGCTTTCTTTTGCTTTCCACTTGCTTGGTAAATATTCCTCCATCCCTTTATAACACTAAATGCCCATAGGAGAAAGCAAAAAAGATCTAAAATTGATGCACTAAACATCACAATTAAAGGAACCAGAGAAGCAAGAGCAAACAAATTCAAAAGCTAGCAGAAGACAAGAAATAACTAAGATCAGAGCAGAACTGAAGAAGATACACGAAAAACCCTTCAAAAAATCATTGAAATTCAGGAGCTGTTTTTTTTTTTTTT
>NW_016107617.1:894175-896002 GCF_001604975.1 Cebus imitator
AATTCTACCAGAAATACAAAGAGGAGCTAGTACCATTCCTTCTGAAACTATTCCAAAATACAGAAAAAGAGGGATTCCTCCCTAACTCATTTTATGAGTCCAGCATCATCCTGATACCAAAACCTGGCAGAGACACAACCACCACCAAAAATTCAGGCCAATATCCCTGATGAACATCGATGCAAAAATCTTCAATAAAATACTGCCAAACAGAATCCAGCAGCATATCAAGGCGCTTATCCATCACGATCAAGTCAGCTTCATCCCTGGAATGCAAGGTTGGTTCAACATATGCAAATCAATTAACATAATCCATCACATAAACAGAACCAATGACAAAAACCATGATTATCTCAATAGATGCAGAAAAGACCTTTGATAAAATTAAAACCCCTTCATGCTAAAAACTTTCAAGAAACTAGATACTGATGGAATGTATCTCAAAATAGTAAGAGCTATTTATGAAAAATGCACAGCCAATATCATACTGAATAGGAAAAGCTGGAATCATTCCCTTTGAAAATGGGCACAAGACAAGGATGCCCTCTCTCACCACTCCTATTCAACACAGTATTAGAAGTTCTGGCCAGCACAATCAGGCAAGAGAAAGAAATAAAGTGTATTCGAATAGTAAGAGAGGAAGTCAAATTGTCTCTGTTTGCAGATGGCATAATTGTATATTTAGAAAACCCCACTGTCTCAGCCCAAAATCTCCTTAAGCTGATAAGCAACTTCAGCAAAGTCTCAGAATACAAAATAAATGTGCAAAAATTGCAAGCATTCCTATACATCAATAATAGACAAACAGAGAGTCAAATCATGAATAAACTCCCATTCACAATTGCTACAAAGAGAAAATACCTAAGAATACAACTTACAAGGGATGTGAAGGAATGTGAAGTTCTTTAAGGATGTCTTCAAGAACTACAAACCATTGCTCAAAGAAATAAGAGAGGACACAAACAAATGGAAAAACATTCCATGCTCATGAATAGGAAGAATCAATATTATAAAAATGGACATACATACTGCCCAAAATAATTTATAAATTCAATGCTATCCCCATCAAGCTACCATTGACTTTCTTCACAGAATTAGAAAAAACGACTTTAAATTTCATATGGAACCAAAAAGAGCCCACATAGCCAAGACAATCCTGAACAGAAAGAACAACGCTGGAGGCATCATGTTACCTGACTTCAAACTATACTACAAGTTTGCAGTAATTGAAACAGCATGGTACTGGTACCAAAACAGAGATATAGATCAAAGGAACAAAACAAGAGCCTCAGAAATAACTCCACACAACTACAACCATCTGATCTTTGACAAACCTGACAAAAACAGGCAATGGGGAAATAATTCCCTGTTTAATAAATGGTGTTGGGAAAACTGGTTAGTCATATGCAAAATACTGAAGCTGGAGGAGGATCCAAGATGGCCATTTAGGAATAGCTCAGGATTGCAGCTCCCAGTGAAAGCACAGACGGTGAGTGGACGCCCGCATTTTTATTGCCCACAGACTAGGAAATTCCCAGGCGGAGGAGCTCCACAGGTCACCAGTGCAGCTGTTTTGGCCAGGGCGGCTGTGCCGGCCGGCGCCGCTGCTTTGCCCCACGCGGCTGCTTTGTCGGCGCCCCGGAGCAGCGGTTCTCCGTACAAAATACACTGGTCTGGGTGCCCTTTTGGCTGGCGACTTGAGCCATGGGAAGTCGCCCATTCCTCTGTTTAAAAAGGGGACTGAGCAGGGAACCAAAACAGTAGATTCCAGGGCAAAAAAAAAAAAAAAGTGCCACAAACCTCAGTGCCGCTGTTTAAGCCAGCGCA
>NW_016107617.1:902877-922237 GCF_001604975.1 Cebus imitator
AATTTTGCATGTTCTTCACATGTACCCCAAAACCTAAAATGCAATAAAATAAATAAATGGGAAAAATAAATAAATCAATAAATAAATTGCTCCTGGATAAGAAAAATAATGTTTAATGTTTTTTATATGCCAATACAAAGAAAGAAAAAGAAAAAGAAAAAAAAAACTGAAACTGCACCCCTTCCTTACACCTTATACAAAAATTAACTCAAGATAGATTAAAGACTCAAATGTAAGACCTAACACCACAAAAACCCTAGAAGAAAACCTAGGCAACTGCATTCAGGACATAGGCATGGGCAAAGACTTCATGACTAAAACACCAAAAGCAATGCCAACAAAAGCTGAAATTGACAAATGGGATCTAATTAAACTAAAGAGCTTCTGCACAGCAAAGGAAACTATCATCAAAGCAGAGAGGCAACATACAGAATGAAAGAAAATTTTTGCAATCTATCCATCTGCCAAAGGGCTAATATCTAAAATCTACAAGGAATTTAAATAAATTTACAAGAAATAAAACAAACAGCTCCATCAAAAAGTGGGCAAAGGATATGAACAGACACTTCTCAAAAGAAGACGTTTATGCAGTCAACAAACAAACTTCAAAAGGCCCATCATCAATGATCATTAGAAAAAGGCAAATCAAAACCACAATGAGATACCATCTCATGCCAGTTAGAATGATGATCATTAAAAAATCTGGAGACAACAGATGCTGAAGAGGATGTGGAGAAATAGGAACGCTTTTACACTGTTGGTGGGAGTGTAAATTAGTTCAACCATTGTGGATGACAGTGTGGGATTCCTCAAGTATCTAGAAAAAAATACCATTTGACCCAGCAATCCCATTACTGTGTATATACCCAAAGGATTATAAATCATGCTACTATAAAGACACAAGCACACATATGTTTATTGCAGCACTATTCACAATAGCAAAGACTTGGAACCAACCCAAATGCCCATCAGTGATAGACTGGGTAAAGAAAATGTGGCACATATATGCCATAGTAAATGAGGCAGCCATAAGAAGGATAAGTTCACGCCCTTTGCAGGGACATGGATGAAGCTGGAAACCATCATTCTCAGCAAACTAACATAGAAACAGAAAACCAAACCCTGCATGTTCTCACTCATAAGTGGGAGTTGAACAATGAGAACACAAGGGCACGGGAGAGGAACATCACATACCAGGGTCTGTCAAAGTTTGGGGGGCAGTGGTCTCCTGATTTAAAACAACAACAAAAACAATAATAGCTTGGGTCTTTTGAGAATGGCCATAATTTTTCAGTCATGCCAGAAGTAGCCATTCTTAGGACAGGGCTGGTAGGGTTACCAAGATCAAGGGTTTGATTTGGAAGATGGAAAGTAGAAACAACATTTTAAGGCAGGTTTATCAACCTTAAGCAACATGCAAAAGTGTTCAGATATTCAGGGAATCATACAGGCAGTAGGCTAGGAACCAAGTTATGAGAAACAAGAAGAGCCTGCTAAAAAGCCATGGAGCAAGAACATTTGAGAATAAGTATGCATTAAGAGTCTCTATAATGTGAATGACCTTAATCCAATAATTCTACTCTTGAGACTGTCTCCTAAACAAATACGGAATTTTTGCCCATATAACAAACAGCTCTTGTAGTGTCTCTTTGCTATGCCAATCCCAAAACTTGCATGGATGTACAAATAGACAGCTGGCTTGCTAGGTAGACAGATTCTTTCATTCCAAAGTGCCTCTTAAGAACCATAAGCTATCATAAAGATTCATTCAACAAACATTAACTGGAACCTATAATGTGTTAGACATTAGGCTACATACTGGAGATATATTAATTCATTGCAATAATTATTTGATGACTATTAGGAACTGAGCACTATTCAATATGACACTCATAATAAAGGGCTCTCAAACTTTATCACAAAATATTTTTGAAAGATTCTTGTCAAATTTTCAGTTTCCAGGCTTCAACACCCCACTGACAGAAAGATTGAGACAGCAAATTAACAAAAAAGTTCTTAAGTTTGACATTTGACCAATTGGACCTAATAGATACCTATATAACATGCTACCCAACAATTACAGAATATACATTCTTCTCACCTGTATATGAACATACTCTAATATTGACCATGAGCAATGTCATTAAGCAAGTGTCATTAAATTAAAAAAAGCTAAATCATACCAACCTATGCTCAGATCGGACTGGAATAAAAATGGAAATCAATACAAAGAGGAACTCTCAAAACCACACAAACTACGTGGAAACTAAACAACTTGTCCTAAATGAATTTTGGGTAAACAACAAAATTAAGGCAAAAATTTAAAAAATTATTAGAAAAAAACGAAAATGCTGACACAACATAATAAAACCCCTGATATGTGGCAAAAGCAGTGTTAAGAGGAAAGTTTATAGTGATAAATGCCTACATCAAAAAGAAAGATCTCAAATTGACAATTTAAATTTGCATCTAAAGAAACTACAAGAATAAACTAAACCCAAAGCTAGCAGAAGAAAAGATAACTAAAGTCAGAGCAGAAATAAAACTGAGATCCCAAAAATCATAGGATCAATGAAGGAAAAGTTGGTTCTTTGAAAGTATAAACAAGATCAATAGAACACTCTGGCTAAATTAACAAAGTAAAAAGAATACTCAAATGAGCAAAATCAGAAATAGTGAAACTGACATTACAACCAATTCCACAGAAATACAAAAGATCCTCAGAGACTATTAGGAACACCTTTATAAACAAAAACGAGAAAAACTAGAGAAGATTAATAAATTCCTGAAAATTCACAACCTTCCAATATTTATTCAGGAAGAAACTGAAAACCTGAAGAGACCAATAATGAGTTTTATAATTGAACTAGTAATAAAACATCTACCAACCAAAAAAAAGCACTGGACCAGATGGATTAACAGCTGAATCCTATCAGATGTATAAAGAAGAGCTGGTACCAATCCTACTGAAAGTATACCACAAAATTAAGGAGGAGTGATTTCTCTCTAACTTCTTCTGTGAAACCAGTATTATTCTTATTTACTCTTATACTAAAATCTAGCAAAAATACAACCAAAAATAAAACAATGGTCAGTATCCCTGATGAATACAGATGTAGCAATTCTCAACAAAATACCAGCAAACTGAAACCAGCATCACATTAAAAACCTGGGGTCTGTTAGGGAGGGCTAAGTGAGGGACCACAGGGAGTAGGGAGGTTGGGGAGGGATAACATGGGAAGAAATGCCATATATATGTGACGGAGGGGATAGGGGCAGCAAACCACATTGCTATATATGTACCTATGCAACAATCCTGCACGATCTGCCCATGTACCTCAGAACCTAAAGTACAATTAAAAATATACACACACACACACATACACACACACACACACACATACACACACACACACACACACACACACACATATATATATATGCCAATTCAGCACAATAAAATGGGCTTTATTTCTGGCATGCAAATTTAGTTCAACATACACAAGTCAATAAATGTGATTTACCACATAAACAGAACTAAAAACAAAAACTATACAATCATCTCAATAGACACAGAAAATGCATTTGATGACATTCAACACCCTTTCATGATTAAAACCCTAAAAAACTAGGCATCAAAGGAATACTCCTCAAAATAATGAGTCATTTATGACAAACCCATAATGAATATCATACTAAAACAGCAACAAATGGAAGTATTACCCCTAAGAATGGTAACAAGGCAAGGATGTCTACTCTCTCACTTCCATTCAATGTAGTACTGGAAATCCTAGCCAGAGCAATCAGCAAGACAAAGAAATAAAAGGCATCCAAACTAGAAAAGAGGAAGTCAAATTATTTCTCTTCACTGGTGACATGATTCTATACCTTGGAATTGTAAAGACTCCACAAAAAGACTTCTAGATTCAATAAACAACTCCAGTAAAGTTTTAGGATAAAAATCAATGTAAAAAATCAGCAGCAGTTCTATACACCAATAACATTCAAGCTGAAAGCAAAATCAAGAATATTATCCCATTTACAATAGCCACAAAAGAATAAAATACCTACAAATACTGTGTATATTTGCTTTATATACAGATATAACCAAGGAGGTGAAAGATCTCTAGAAAGAGAACTACAAAACATTGCGGAAAGAAATCATAGAAAACAAAAACAAAAAAGTCCCATTTTTATGGATTGGAACAATGGATATTGTTAAAATGTTCATACTGCTCAAAACAATGTATGGATCCAACGCTATTCCTATCAAATTATGAACATCATTTTTCACAGAATTAGAAAAACCAATTCAAAAATATTTATAGAACTAAAAACAGCTAGAACAGACAAAGCAATCTGAAGTAAAAGGAACAAAGCCAGATGAATCACATTACCTGACTTCAAACTATGCTATGAGGCTACAGTAATCAAAACATGGTACTGGTAAGGAAAAAAAAAAAAANAAAAAAAAAAAAAAGGGACACATAAACCAATAAAACAATATAGAAAACTCAGAAGAAAAGTCACATACCTACAATAAACTAATCTTTAACAATATTGATAAAAATAAACAATAGGGAAAGGACTTCCTGTTCAATAAACGGTGCAGAGAAAACTAGCTAACTATATGCAGAAGCATAAAACTAGACCTCTACCTCTCACCACATACAAAAATTAATGCAAATTTAATCAAAAACGTAAATGTTAAAACTTCCAACTATAAAAATCCTGGAAGAAAACCTAGGAAATACTCTCCTGAATGTCAGCCTAGGCTGACGTTTTTATGACTAAGTCCTCAAAAGCAAACAAAAAGAAAAACTGAAGAACTAATTAAACTAAAGAGCTTTTGAACAGCAAAAGAAACTACCAATGAAGTAATCAGACAACCTACAGAACTGGAGAAAGTATTTGTAGACTATGCATTTAACAATGGACTAATATCCAGAATCTATAAGAAACTTAAGTAAAAAAAATAAACACACAAAAAGTGGGCAAAGAACATGAACAGGCACTTCTTATAAGAAGGCATGCAAGCAGCTAATACATGCAGGAAAAAAAAATGCTTGACATCACCAGTTATCAGAGAGACACTAATCAAAACCACTATGAGATGTCTTCTCACACCAGTCAGAATGGTTGTTATTAAGAGGTCAAAAAATAACCAATGTTGGCAAGTTTGCAAAGAAAAGGGAATACTTATACACTGTTGGAATCATTAGTTTAGACACTGTGGAAAGGAGTTTGGAGAATTCTCAAATAACTAAAGACAGAACTACCATTCAACCCATCAATCCCATTACTTGGAATCTACCCAAAGAAAAATAAAGCATTCTATCAACAAGATACATGTACTCACATGTTTTTCACAGTATTATTCACCATAGCAAAGACCTGAATCAATTCTGGTGCCCATCAATGGTGGATTGGATTTAAAAAATGCATCACATAGATGCCACGGAATACTATGCAGCCATAAAAAAGAACAAAATAATTTCCTTTGCATGAATATGGATGCAGCTGGAGGCTATTTTCCTAAGTGAACTGATATAGAAATAAACAACCAAATATCACATGTTCTCACTTATAAGTGGGAGCTAAACATTGGATACGCATGGACATAAAGGTGAAAACAACAGTTACTGGGAAATCAAAAAGGGAGGATGAGAGGAAGGAAAGGACTGAAAAACTTCCTACTGGGTACTGTGTTCCTTATTTATGTGATGGAATCAATAGAAACCCAAACCTCAGCATCACTCAATATACCCTTATAACCTTGTAACCTGCACAGGTACACCCTAAATAATTCATTCATTCATACATACATATGTACATAAAAATGTAAAAATTACATTCTTAGCCAGGCTCTGTGATGGATGCCTGTAATCCCATCCACTCGAGAACTTGAAGCAGGAGGATCACTTGAGTCTAGGAGTTTGAAACCAGCCTGGGAACATAGGGAGATCACATTCCCCAAAAACAAATCAGTTTTCCATACTCCAATCCCAAAGATCTGGATTCAGTTCACCTGGGCTGAGACCCAATACACTATTTTTAATACCAGAGAATTCTGACACATGTGGCCCATAGACTTTCTTTAAGGATCAGTGAATAGTGATTCGGAGTATTATCTGAATTCACTTAGGGCTCATGCTGAATTCTCAGATCCGGTATCCTCCTAATCTCTATGACCTCTCTAGGAGCATGATAGAAGAGGGGCTTTTTGAGACACACACTGGAGCTTATTACCTTGAAAAAGTATTAACAACAAACCCCATAAATTTATGTTGAAAGACTACCCATAGTTACCCTTAAAGTCTTGAAATTGTATAAAGTCCTCTATTTTTCTCAAAGTCCTATTTCCTGGAAACCTTCTTCTCCCCATCCCTACATTTCTATAACTAAGTCCTTAATCCCCAATATCTCCTGATCCACCTATCTGCTAATGCAACAGTGACCATGCCAGTCACAAAGGCAAAATATGATGACTAGCAGTAAGATGACAATGTGGTAAGCTGGATGAAAAAAAACAGTCTCTTGTTAAGATCTTGAAGATTTTCTCCCCTTTCTTAATGTCTTTTCTTGATGATATTATTGTCAGGAAAGTACATCCCTTGGAGCCTTCCCAGATTTGTTCATTTCCCACAAATTTAGATGATGCCTACTGTAAAGCAGCACATTTATTATTTAAGCGCTATTAGCCCTAGCATTTGATCCACACAATGGAATACAGCAGGAGTGCACCCTTCTACCAGCTCAGAAATGCCTGCTTACCAATCTGTGTTAAAGTCCAGCCCAGCAAAACACTGCACATTGCCAGCAAAACTTACTTCTACATTCTTTTATGTTCTGTTTGCTACAAGCAACCATGAAGCTTGGTTTCAAGGATTAATTAGGGGAGAGGAAATTGAGCAATTTTACTATGGAGAAAAATTTTTCTGTATATCAATTGCACCTACCCCTTTTCTGATCTAACTTTTTGTTGAAAGGCACAATGGGAGACAAATGACGACAGTGTCTTATCATGGAGTCATGGGAGAATATAAGAAGAAAATGCAGTAAGTTGGATAAAAAAGAGAAGAAACGTGAAAATGTTTGTTAGCTCAGCCTGCCATAATAAAATACCATAGACTAAATACCAGAGCTTGAGCAATAGAAATCTCTTTTTTCCAGTTCTGAAGACTGAGAATTCTGAGACCAAGGTGCTGGCCAATTCATACAAGGGTCTTCTTTCTGTCTTGAAGACAGCTGCCTTCTTGCTGTATCCTTACATGGTACAGAGAGAGAGAGAGAGAGAGAGAGAGAGAGAGAGAGAGAGAGAGAGAGAGAGAAAGGGAATGAGGATAAGAGAGAACACTAGCTCTCTCATTTCCTTTTTCTTTTCTTTGGGAGACGGAGTCTTGCTCTGTTGCCCATGCTGGCATGCAATGGCAACATCTCAGCTCACTGCAACCTCTGCCTCCCAGGTTCATGCAGTTCTCCTGCCTCAGTCTCCTGAGAAGCTGTACTCTAAGTGCACACCACCACGCCTGGCTAAATTTTTGTATTTTATTAGAGACGGGGTTTCACTGTGTTGCCCAGGCTGCTCTCGAACTCCTGGGCTCAGGCAGTCCACCTGCCTCAGCCTCCCAAAGTTCTAGAATTATTAGCATGAGCCACTGTGCCCAGTCTTTTCCTTCTAATAAGACTACTAATCACATCATAAGGGCCCCAGCTTTATTACCTCATCAAAAGTAACTCCCAAAGACCTCATCTCAAAAATATCATCACATTAAGGTTTAGGGCTTTGACATATAGATTTCAGAGAGACACAACTCATTACATAGCCATGGGTTTCACAGGCCATTCTGCCACCTACCAGCCTGTGACCTTGACATGTTATCTAATTCTTCCAGACTTCTACAAACCTGGAGAAATGAACTTGAGACAAAGTGAAAGGGTTCTGGAAGTCTTGAGATGTAGAAACAGATATAACTACATCATAAATGTATGGAAAGATATTTTCTGACTGCCAAATATATGTGTGAATGTGGGGAGAATATTCAGGGGGTGGAGGCAATAAACTGACCTCTGGAGATGGGGAGGAGGGCAGGTGTCATAGCCCTACAAGGCAGTAGCAATAGATGCTGTAAATGGAAATGTAAGCATAGATAAGACAGTACATATGGAAGTACAAAGGAACATCTCAAGTTCCTGGGAGAATTGGTGAAACAGAAAAAGAGGAGTAGGAACCTTTGACTGCTGTTCATTGCCTGTTTTTCGTTTGTTTAAACTGAAGTCTTCCTCCCCCCGCCCCAAGTTGATTGCATTTGTACTTAGAGAAAAGATGATATAGCATAACATAGGATTTAAATTACTAGACTGACTTACTAGATTTTAAAAGGCAAGGTCCAGTCATTTTACAATGATTTGGATCAGAAAGAACCAGCCCATTTCAACATTTTCCCTTTCTTTACAGGTTAGAGGAAGATTTCAGAGGCTATGGTCTAACACAAACCTGAATAGTACTATGAACCTCCAAAATGAGCTGGCAGGAAGGGAGTTTGGAGCCCTATATGAGTCACTTTCCAGGGTAAAGCCCAGGGAAGAGTGAGATTCTGAGTTCTACACTCCAACACAGAGAAAGAACAATAGAACAGAACTGTCCACGTGGCATGTGGAGGCAGGTAGAGCTCAAGGGACTTCATCTACCTCCCTTCCATCCATTCAGAACTGGGGAACCATAAATGATTTTGCATGCAGAAAAGTGGTGAGAGATCTTGTCCCCACTGAGTTTCTGTGTGTCTAAAGTGGCTTGGGATGGCTACTCGGTGTTCTTTTCTTATCTAAAGAGCATAGCAGTACCTGAGAGGCAGACCTGAGAATATCCTGCAGTGAGGTTGATGAGACATGAACTCAGTTCTAGGAAAAGGTGTATGTATGTCTACATACATCTCTAGTATTTCATGTGGAGGGATGATGATTGTCTTAGTCCATTAGAGCTGCTATCACACGATATTATTAACTGAGTGATGATTTAATTCTCATAGTTCTGAAGGTTGGGAAGTCTAAAATCAAGTTGCTGGCAGATTCAGTGTCTGGTGCGAATCTGCTTTCTGATTCTTAGATGTTGCCTTCTCACTGTGACCTCACATGGTGAAAGGGGCAAGGGGGCTTCCTTGGGTCTCTTTTCTAAGGCCACTAATCACATTCATGAGGGCTTGCCTTTCATAACCTGATCATCTCCCCAAAGGCCTCACCTGCTAATACAATCACCTTGGGGATTAGGATTTCAATATATGAATTTCAAGAGGACACAAACATTTAGACCATAGCAATGACCAAGAACTGTGGCTTTACATGGCCATGCGCCAAGGCTAGGGGAACATCTAAGGCACTGGGAACCTGGGAAAAGATGGGAAGCCAGGATACTGGACTGCCCAACATCAGGTTCTACCACCCAGCGAAGCAGGAAATATATGTTTATTCATTCAAAAATAATTTTTTGCACACCTGAGTTTTGGAACTGATATTTCTATGCACTGCAGCTGAACAATTATTATCAATTTGACCCATTAGGAACAATAAAATCTGGGTCAGAACCCACCTACAGCTCAGAATTTGAGTTGGGGGTTGGGGAACATATAGTAGGCATCAAAGGAAAATGGGAAGAATCTAGGATATGTTAGGAAGGGAAATCCTCAAGCTTTAAATGTATTGCAGGGTGTGCAGCAAGGATGTGAAAACTAGAGTTGCCTTCACAATGAAGTGGCATACTGCATATAAGCTGACAGGAGCATTTCTGATGCCCTGCTCAGAAGAATAGACGAGTTGGATGATTTTCCTCTGGGAAATGGGATCTATTTTAAATGGGGATCTTAATGCTACAATTACAGCTCAGTTGTCTATGTACCAGCATTATGAGCCTTAAACAAGGGCACAATATGAATCAGGCCCCAGGAAACCTGTCTTCTACACCCTGATCCACCTTACAAAATAAAAGAGAAATAAGTAGTAAAAGGTGAACTTGAGTTAGAGTCAGTCTCAATTCTGAGTTTTAGGTATTTTATCATGACGAACAAGATTAAGAGTCCCATGGTGTTTTTTTGGGGGGGATGGAGGGAGGGTCTAGGGAGTCACTCGAATTTAGAATATAAGCCAGAATACAGGAGAATTAAATGATGCAAGAAAGACCAAAGTTAGTAGGATTAATAAGGGCAGTATAGGACTTTATGTGCCTAAGCTGAATACATACCTGGCTGACCACAAAAGTGACTGTTAACCTATTAAGCTCAACAAGAACTTGTAGGTCTCCTTCTTGTCTTAGGACTCCAGAAACCACAGTTAATGAGATTACTCAGCTCTTCTGGGAAGACAATGTATTCTAATGATGGCCCATTCCACATGTTGTCTTTTTTAGTGACACTCCTCTCTATCCACAGGTGAGATCTATGTAATTCTCCTTAGATCTGGGTGGGGCATTAAAATTATTCCATCCAATAGATTATGATAGAAATGTTGCTATATTGTCTTCCAAGGCTGAATCCTTGGGCTATAGCTTCCACCTGTCTCTCTTGATCGCATTCTTAGGATGTGTGCCTTGAGCAGCCAGCAACCATGCTGTGAAGAGGCACAAACGAGCCTAGACAGATAGATGAGGTGGATAGGCTTACATGGAGTGGAACTGAGGTCCCCAGCCAGCAGCCAGCATCCACCACCAGCCCAGTGAGTAAATGAAGCTTCAAATGATTCTACCACTCAGCCTTTGATCTGCTTCAACTGTTGCAATGCAGAACAGAGATAAACTATCCCACTAAATCCTGACCAAATTACAGATTCATGAACAAAACAAATTTGTCTTGTTTTGAGTTACTAAGCATCAGGACATATTTTTTACACTACTAAAGGTAACTGTGACTCAGCAACAGGCCTCACATGCCTGACATTACTCACACAAAATGATAAATTCATTTTGAGATCGTTAAAAAGTGACTCTAATTTTGCTTCATTGTTAACTTGGAATTATCTATGACCTCTCCAACTCTATGCCTTCTGGCCCAGTAAATCCCAAATAAATGAATATTATTATCTGAATTGAATATTAAAGTTAACTGAGAAGTCCCATGTAACAGCAAAAGTTCTAGACGCAGCCTGTTTCACAGATGAACATACAGATTTCCAGCAGGAAAGAAAATATAATGGCCAAATATATTTTTTTTCTTTTTTGTCAAGTTCTCATTCTGAAGTACAGTGGTGCTATCTCAGCTCACTGCAGCCTCTACATCCTGAGTTCAAGTAATTCTCCTGCCTCACCTTCCCAAGTAGCTGGGATTACAGGCATGTACCATCACCCCTGGCTAGCTAAGTATGCTTTAACAGTGAAAGTAAAAACTGTTAAGTTCTATCAAAAAACAGCTTACTTGAATGAAAAAAGCAGTAAATGCATAGTGAAAAAAACTGGGTTGAAATTTTCACACAGTCATTTTCTAGCTGAGCAAGTCACTTAATTTAGCCAGGCCTCAGTTTCCTCAAAAGCAAAACCCAGTGGTTTTTATCCTCAAAAGCAAAACCCAGTGGGGAATAATACCTCATTGGCACACTTCTTGTGAAGATTTAATTCAATGGATTAACAGACAGAAAAGTGCTCTAGATTGTTACACGAAAGAAAATAATGAATAAAAATTTTTTAAAATGATATTTTCAAAAAGGACCAGCTAAATCTTAAATGTTAAAACAGCCAGCTAAATCTTAACATTAATCAGAGGTCTACTCTTCACTTAGGAAAATTAAGGACTTATTTCATTAACCTGTATTTAGTGGTAGTACATGAAACTTACTTTCAATTTACTGATAACCATCTTACTAATTTCTATTTTGGGCAGCTGTGGTTTTAAATGTGCCTGGCTTCTTAGAGTTTCATCAGCTGATGCTTGGCTGTTATCCAAAACATAAGCTACAGGGAATGAGAGCTGGCAGCATTGGTATTATATTTTTGATGTTTGAAAATCCCAACCAGTTTAGAGGTTTTTTTAATAAAGCATTTTAATATCAATGAATTAACAGCTTAATGTCAGGAACAAGGTAAAACAAGAGAGAGAAACCTTGATATAAAACATTTTTCTAGGAAAAAAGATCCCCGTAACTGAAACCTTTTTACACTCTTGTTTAAAACCTAACATACCTGAATTAAATAAGGTGTCATGGTGGACAGAATGAGAAAGCTTATTCTGTGATGCTTTCTGGTACACTTTACATAAGAATCATCAAATGGCATTCACTTGCAGCTGCCCTCACCCTGGGCTTGATTTCCCAGAACTTCCATTATCATAGGCACAATTCCCTGACCCCTCAGAAATGCTGCAAAGGCCTTCCTGGTTGAAGACACTGAAGCCTCTTGCTGAAGAAGAAATCACACCACAGCTGTGCTCCCCTGGGGCTTGTGCTCTGTTGAGAACTAAAGCCCCACAGTTCTTACAAGGGGGGTCCAGGAACCATGCCTATGAGCTTTCCGAGACTGTTTGAGAAATCAGTTATCCTCACCGTAACGCATAGAAGTAGGAGTGAGATTTTAGCTGACTGCCGCCACTCCAAGCAGTCCTCTTTTATGACAAAGTGAGTGAAACATCACACGTTGGCATTTTAGAGGCTACATCTGGGTTTCACCAGTTAGATGTAAGGGTCCCGAGCCACCGTAAATATGTGCTTCGGGCAGCAGTTCAAATCCCACTTCGGTCACGTGTCACATGGATAAGCTCAGGAAAACTACTTAAGTTAAAATCTGCTGATAAAAGAAGTTCAGAATTTATTGAACCATTATGAAGATGAACTAGGATAATCCCCAGATAGTTTTAATACCTGGCCCATATAAGCCTTAAAAGGCAATCAGCAGCTAGTATAAAAAAAAAAAAAAAAAAAAAAAACCAGCCAGGCATGGTGGCTCACAGCTATAATCCCAGCACTTTGGGAGACCAAGACAGGCGATTGCTTAAGGTCAGGGGTTCGAGACCATGCTGGCCAACATGGTGAAACTTCATCTCTACAAAAAATAGCCAAGTATGGTGGCAGGTGCCTGTAATACCAGCTACTTGAGAGGTGGAGGGAGGAGAATCGCTTCAACCCAGGAGGCAGAGGTTGCAGTAAGCTGAGATCATTCAACTGCACTTTAGCTTGGATGACAGAGCGAGACTCTGCCTCAAATAATAATACTAATAATAACTACTGTTATTATTACAATATCATACATTTGTTTATTCATACAAACATTTTCTGTACAACAAATGTTTATTAAATGCTAATTATGTGCAAAGTGAGGACAAAGTAACTTCTAAGAAATTAATACAAAATAAATGACCAAAAATTTCTCTGCAGCTACCTCAATTTTACCAGGAGAAAAAGATACGGGACATTTGGGGTCTCAGTATGATTTCTGTAGCTTTGACTTTTCTACTTTCTCCTGTTATCTTGTGAACACGATGTCAAGCGAGATACAGTGTGTGAAAGAGAGCATCATGCCACAGCCTTGCTTGTGAAAAGAGTATTTGAAATATCAACCGTGCTGAAGGGAGGCTGAGAGCAGAGAGATTGACTGTCCAGTGGGTTGGTGGGGTCAACAGGAAGGTGCATCTCAGGAACCTAGAATTATGGTTCATCTATAAACCACCACCAGTTAGATTCCTATAATAATTCACAAAGCCATCTCAATGCAAAGAGCAAAGCTCTAAGTCTAACAGGACCTGAATAAAGTTAAGTGAAAAAGTACTGAAATGCTTGGTCATCAATGGAAGCAAAGAGTCAGGTTGCAGATGCAAATGTTGGCACTCCCCTTCACAGAACTAGCCAGTGTGCCTCTCTGGTCCACATCCCTATTGTAGAAGGAGACAGCAGGCTCTGATAGCTTGATGCCATTCAGCACATCAGTGCTCCAGCTCATGGCTCTAGTTGTCACTGAATCCTCAACAACAATCTTCTTTTTTGATATTGGCTTCGTAAAACATTGACGATATGATTTCTTAGTTTGATTTTACAACTTAATGCCCTAAAATTACAGGCCAAAAACCAGGACAGTGTTCCGTAACGGGGTGATTTTTGCCCTTGAGGGAACATGGTCAATGTCTGGTGACATTTTTGATTGTCACAACCGGGCGGTGCTACTGGCATTTAATGGACAGAGGCCAGGGATGATGCTAAAACTAAACCTGCTACAATGCTTCGGGCACCTTTCTCCCTTCCTCCCTCAAACACAAAAATTATCAGGCTCAAAATGTCAATAGTCCTGGAGTTGAGAGAGTGAGTTAAGAGAAAGTATTTGTTGTCTTTTTTTTTTACTTCTACATTTGATACTGCACTCATGTTTTAAGAAAACTGGCATCTCTTGAGCATTTCACATGAGTAACAGGGCTCTCAAGTGTATTCCTAATTCTCACAACACTCTTTGAGGTCTTTATCAATATCTCCATCTTACACACGGAAAAACTGAGGGTCACAAAGGTTGAACGACTTGCCTAAGGTCACAGAGAACCAAAAATCAAATCCAGATCTGTTTGAAGCACGAGGCATTTTCTGTGACTCCACAGTCATAACTTGAATTCAGAAAAAACATTCCAGCTAACTGAAATTAGGTGGAATTTTAAAACCTGGGAGTTAGCTGGGAATTTAAAAATCTGAGAAAAGTTTCACTGAAGTGGACTCTGGAGAATAGCATCATCTCCTTGCGCTTTGTGGAAAGTATTCCACTGAGCTCTACAGTGGGTAAAGGGTCATGCTGCTGCCTTCAATCATGATAAACACTTAGATCAAGATCAGGCTCACAGTGGATTTATATTGTACCATGCAATGATTTATGTTAATTATTCAATTCTGCGAATGAAATAGCCCATAGTTTTTACAAGGGAGGTCCAAGGAGCCATGCCCATGAGCTTTAAGAAACTGAGAAATCAATTATCTTACTCTGGTGGATAGAGACAAGAGAGGCATCGCAGATGACTGCACCCACCCCAAGCAAGTCCTCTTTGATGACAAAATGAGTGAAACATCCCACATGGGCATTTTAGAGCCTACATCTGGGTCTCACCAATTAATACATCCAGAGATGACCAGTTTCCTTTGACCAAACTTCTTAAAATGTAGCTTGTATCGGAATCATCTGAGAAGCTTACTAAAGATACAGATATTTTGATATTCTATCCCAGAGATTCTTATTCGACAGGAATTTGCAATATTCATAAGCATTTCATGTACTTTTGTTGCAATGGGTCTTAAAACAATCTATGCTGAAAGTTACCTAGAGTAAGTATCTATTTCCAACTTTTTGTTCCTCTCTAGGATTTCTCAATAGAACTACATATTTTTTATATGATGTGTTTTAATTATTTCTTAAAATAGACAAAAAGGATATAAAAATTTTATTAGCAGCCAATGTCTGAGATCAAAACACACCAGAGTCTTTTCTGGAAGGTCCATTCTCATTAACTCAATACTCACTGCACACCTATAAATCGGTGGCCCCCAGTTTACAGCTGAGGAAATAGATTAAGTCACTAAAGGCACACACAATTCCTAGTGGAGTGATTTAGCTCTACTAAAGTGAAATATTCCCTTTAAGCAATTTTATACTGGCTGAAAGATCAGGCAAATATGCAAATAGCTATAGATAGGAAAGATGAAGTGCTATAAAAGAAATACTTTCTTTGCTCTGGAAGTTCAGAGAAGCAAAAGAGAAGACACTATGAAGTGATCAGGTACGGGTGGTTTTGGGTTATGGTTGCTGATGTTCTTCTCTAATTTTTAAAAATTGTTAATTATTCATGGTATATCAGAGTTATATCTGTTTACAGAGAATATTACGTTTTGTTTTGTGCATACAATGTTTAATGATCAAATCAGGGTCATTAGGATACCATCACCTCAAGCATTTATTGTTTATTTGCAATAAGTATATAATAATTCCACTCTTTTAGTTTGAAATATACAATGAATTATTAACTGTAGTCATCCTATTGTGCTACCAAACACTAGATCTTATTCCTTCTATGTAACTGTGTTTTTGTACCCAATAGCCATCCCCTCTTCTTCACTGATTATTTTAATCCATGCAGTAACAACTATTTTGAGGGTCCATTCCTCCTATGAAAACACCCGGAGAAAAGAGAGAAGGTGGAAACTGACCACACTACTAACTGCATAGTCCTAGAGGGAAATATTTTTCAGCCTTTATAGGGAATCTGTTTTCTCTGCAAAAACTTTCTTAGGCTGAATTCGCCAATGCCTTTTCTGCAATACACCTAGGAATTGAATGCAATTCCCTAGTCTCTGGACTCATTTATTTTCTCCAGGCACTGCCTGGCAGCCATCTGTAACTGTAAATAATAGTTCCATTTGGGACAATTAAAATTGATTTTCTATTATGCTAAACTCACTTAATTGGTATTCCTTCCTTCTCCACATTGATGAGTTTTTTAAACATGGCATCGGGTGTCTGGACAGGGGAAAGACACCATCAGAGTCCAGATTGGTCGCCTCACGTATCTCTCCTCCTTGCCCCTTCTCCACTCTCCCAAGAACATCTTTCTTCTTCTCAAGGCACCTCCTGCTAGGTCCTCTCCCAAGTGTGCTCCAGGTTGTATAAAAACATTTTCCCCTCCATCAACGAAGGGCTTTTCAAGATAAATAACTTTATTTCATAGCTTGACATGAAGAAAGAACCCACAAGCACTTTTGCATCAATCTCTCAAATTCCCAAAAGTCTCTCTTCTGCTAAAAAAAAAAAAAAAAAAAAAAAAAGACAAACAAGATCCCTACATATCCATTTTCTTCCAAAAAGATTTTTGAATTATTTGTCTTTATCTGATACTCAAAAATAAAGAAAAAATATTTTACTATCGCATACACACACACACAGGCGCTCCTTCTCTTTGCTGTGTATGGGCTCTGCAGAAATGACATTTCATGCAGATAAACTTTGACTCTCACACTAGAAGGTAATTTACCAACCTCTTATCTATTACACTTCACTTATAAAATAAAAACTGAATTTTATCTTTTTTTCAAGCTTAAAAATTCTATCTCCTCATTCTGCTTAGCATGAGCCTCCAAAGAAGCAAAAGTAAAAAGGAAAATAAGCTTGCCACTGAAACTGCTACTCATAGACTTTCTCATGGTCACTGAACAGTCATTTTGTTTTCTTTTCCTTTCCTTTCCTTTCGTTTTGTTTTTATTTCCAGAGCGGGGTCTCTGTCACTCAGGCTGGAGTACAGTGGTGCAATCATATCTCACCGTAGTGTCCAGTTCCCTCCTTGGTTCAAGTGATCCTCCCACCTCAGACTTTCAAGTAGCTGGGACTATAAGAGTGTGCCACCATATCTGACTAATTTTTTATTGATTAAATTTTTTTAATGGAGACAGTAACTCACTATGTGGCTCAGGCTGCTTTCAAACTCCTGGCCTGAAAAGATCCTTCTACCTCAGCCTCCAAAAATGCTGAGGTTACAGGCATGAGCCACTGACTCTAGCACTGAATGGTCATTTTAAATTTTAGGCAGTAGCTCCTGAGGATAAATACTGGACATACACTGCTGATGTGACACCAAGACATCCTGTTCTTCATCTTCTTACACCTATTTAGACAAGCGCTAATGCCTTAATAGGCTGACTGAGAAATCTCCAGGATAGCTGTATTAACAGGTAGTTTACCACAGTTTTGAAACTAGATTGAGAAAGTCAAAATAAATTTTTGAAAAGGGGCTCCGAGGTGTTCAATCACTTTGGCATGAGATGGTGCACGTCTGGATACGATTATCTTCAGCAAAATGAAGCTGAAGAGATAAGAGGTAACACTCTGATGAATGCAAACACGGTCTGTAATGAGGGGTCCACTCAGTCTTAATGAGAAGCAGTCACTATGTCTGTGGTGCATTCACCACTGTGCAGCAGCCTATGTGACCAGGTAGCAAATGACTTCTGTTTACGTTTGAAGGGAAAAGGGAACAGGCTCAGGTGTGATTTTATCTTGGCATCACTGTTCAAGTACTGTAACGATTATGTGTTCCTTTTTCTAAGTTTCTATATAATGGGGACATTAATCCTTTCCCACAACCCCTATAATCAAGAGGCGGACATGAACCTAAGTCAAGTTCCTTAGGCTCACGTTTTCTGGAATTTGGAAGCTTAGTTGAATGCAATTAGGAGGTGGGTAATCAGATTCACTCTGCTGGTGACACCCCAAGTAATTGACTCTTCCTTTCTGCTTCCTAGATTCCAAGGCTTATCTCGGTTTCTTAATTCTCTAAAATATTCTAACCACGCTAAGGTCTTGTTGCCCAGTTGGATTCCATGTGCTAACTTAGGGATTGGCAAAGTTCTGAAAAGGACCTGGGAGTAAATATTTTAGACTTTTCCAGATGTGCATTCTCAGTCACAGCTATTCCACTCTGCCACTGCAGCACAAACACAGCCACAGAAAATATGTAAACAAATGGGCATGGCTGTGTTCCAATAAAACCTTATTTATGGACACTGGAATTTGAATTTCATGTAATCTTCATGTCATGACATATTATTCTTGTTTTGATTTGTTCAACTATTTGTAATTTTAAAAGCTATTCTTAGCATGTGGACTACACAAAGATAGACAGCAGGACAGATTTGATCTGACCTCAGAGCTATATTCTTGAGCTGACCCATCTCCTTCCAATAACTTCCTTTATTTTACCTAATCTTACCCAAGGCAATTTTTATTGGCTGCCACTGAAGAAAACTGACTATAATGTGTCTCGAATTTGTTTGTATCTAAACAAGATTGGCTACAAGGTTCCCCAACACTATTCATTTCTTATTTGTTCATTCATGCGTTCAATCTGTGTTGAGCACCTTTTATGCTCAGGGGACTGTAATGGGCACTGAGAATACAGCTATAATTTAGGCTAATACAGTCCTGCCTTCCTGAGGGAGCTTTCTCTGTAACAGGCACAGACAATCCTGATGACAGACAAAGGAGGGCATTTAAAGAATCATTTGTGGCTGTGTGGGATGTTCTCAGGGGAGCCTGAATTTTCAAGACATGCTCTATAAAAAAAGAAAAAAAATGACAAAGTCCAAGATGGTAATAATAGGGTGACCATGGCCAGGTGTGGTGGCTTATGCCTGTAATCCCAGCACTTTGGGAGGCTGAGGATCACGAGGTCAAGGGTTAGAGACCATACTGGCCAACATGGTGAAACTCTGTCTCTACAAAAAATACAAAAATTATCTGGGCATGCCCATAATCCCAGCTACTTGGAAGGCTGAGGTAGGAGAATCACTTGAACCTGGGAGGCAGAGGTTGCAGTGAGCCCAGATTGCACCACTGTGCTGCAGCCTAGCAACAGAGTGAGTGAGACTGTCTAAA
>NW_016107617.1:923106-935466 GCF_001604975.1 Cebus imitator
ACCCTAAGGCTATCATTTTCTAGGCTTGATTCACTTCGGTTTTCTAGAGGAATTTAGTGAAAGTCCATTATTGAAGTGGCTTATCAGATTGTATCTTACTTAGTTTCTCCTTATCTGCAGGGGATACATACATACATACAAACAATATATCTTATTAGTTCCTCCTTATCTTCAGAGGATATATTCCAAGACCCCAGTAGACACCTAAAATCCCAGGTAGTACCCAGCCTATGTTGCCCAGTTGGATTTAATGTGCTAATTTAGAGATTGGCAGATGTCTACTATGTTTTTCCAAACTCAATGTGAATACTTATAGATAATAAATAATCATAAAATAGAACAATTATGACAAAATACTGTAACAAAAATTACATAAATATGGTCTCTCTTTTGTTCTCTTTCTCTCAAAATATCTTATTAGACTGTACTTACCCTCTTCTCCCTGTGATTTGTTGATCCGAAAACTGTGATAAGTTACTAAGTGGTGAATGGGTGGGTAGCATATACAGCATGGTACAATGGACAAAGGAATGATTCACATCCTGTGTGGGATGAAGCAATACAGCCCAAAATTTTGCCATAATATTCAGAGCATGTGCAACTTAAAACTTACTATTTCTGAAAATTTCCATGGGTTACTGAAAGTATGAAAAGTGAAAGCACAGATAAGGAGAAACAATTGTCATAAGGAGCAGAGAGTTCCAAACTTCTGGTCTTGGCTTGCCAATGCAGATGAACTTAGGAACACTTATTTCATCAAATGGAGATGGTGCTGGACTTATAGCAAGAGCTCAAGAAATGCATGGTAAATAATAATATTTTGAGCTAACTCTAATATAACACTGATATATTCCTAAAGTTTTTTTGAATGCAGAGCCTCTTATTTCATTTTATCTCCTTTAATTCTCTTGCATGAAATGCCATAAGAGCCATTTTTCAAAAAAAAAATTTTTCAATATACTAAAATGAAAGCAAACTAGCTAAACAAAGATGACTGAAGATACGCTTGGAAATATATTCCAGCCTCGCCATGACATTGCTCATTAATGGAATTGCAGAGTTGTAAGAAAATCATTCATGAGTATTTAGCAGATCATGTAACCAATTAACCTCTTTTTATCATTATGACATATATATTCATGTGTGTGCATGTGTATATAATTATACACTAACATTATTTACTGTATGTGTTTATTGACCAAAAATTCTTTGTGTTTTTAAATATAAAGTAAAATATCACTTGAAGGAGCATTAAGAAACTTAACTTTAAGCCACAGATGGGTGCCTTCTCTCAAAAATCTCAACTATTATTTACCACTCCCTGGCTTAATCTTTATTTTCTATTTTTTCTCACATGGCTAATTATAAATCTGATTTTTACTTCCAATGGTATTTTATTACTAAAACCTACCCCACGTATTCTGGTTTTGATAGGCTCACTTCCGCTATCACCCTCATCATTTCTATTCACAGAATCAACCAGCACTAAAGAATTGACAAGTATCTGAAGAAAACTATCTAGATCAGAGCTTTTCGCACATGGACATTCAACATGTGACTTTAGTTTTTAATCCTCCAGGTAAAATAAACAATATTATAGATAATGTTTTTTCTGCTCTCAGAAGCTATGCATTTATTATTGGAGTAAGCATAGGGGAAGAGGAATGATTGCCCAAAGAAAAAATTCAAGGTGTGGTTATATGAAGAATGGAAATAACTGGTGAGCAAGCAAAAGCTCACCAGAGCTTGCATATATTCTCAGACCACATTAAGGCATAAAAATATCTAAGCATTATATATTTTTGAAATAAAACTGAGCCCCACATTTCACAGTACAAATTATTTAAAAGAGAAAACACACTGAATTATAAAAATAAGCAGTATTTTTAAAAGCACAACAACTAAAATAATCTAGCACTTCCTCAATGATAGCTACCAATTAATAATCAACTCAGGTCTATTCACTCTGTCTTGAGTATCAAAAGTTAGTAGAACTATACCTGTTCTAAAACTGGACTATGCATCAAGAAAGGATTTGGCCTTCGCTTTTATCTGCTGATAGGTTAATTGGTTTTAATTAACTTGCATACCTTATCAGAACCAAAATAGTTTCTTTAGTCTGACAAATCTTTGGAGCATAGCAAATATTTTTTTAGAAGCAACTTTTTCAATTAGATACAAAATGCTGTAGCTTCTTTCCTTCTTAGGACTCAGTTTGACTCCCATATGTTCACACTTCTCTATGTGGAAACAATTCTAGAAGTATCCAAAATATATAATTGATATTTACTTGTCCCAGTAGCTGTGTCCTGACCAGACACTCTGCTATGAGCCCACTGCTGTGGTTCCTCTTTCCAAGTTGTCTAGACTGGATTTTTCCCTGCCTCATTCTCAGCCTGGTTCTCTAGGCTCAAAGGGGAAAATTTCATTTAATCCCCTTTTCTGAAATTAACCAGAGTCAATTTCTGCAGCTTACAATAAAATATCCCTATCTGACAAATCATTTATCCAACTAATGTTTTTTAAATGCCTACAATCTGTCAGGCACTTGTGATTCACTATTGGGTAAGCAATAGGTCTCTGGTTGTAGGTGCTCACATAGAAGACATAATTATAAAAATGGTGATATAAAGGCTATCTGCTAAAACATAGTAGGTGTGGGAGCTATGGTATGTTTCTTTAAATATGGCATGATGGTTTGAATGTTTCCCCCAAAAGTTCATACTAGAAGCTTAATCCCTCATCTGTCACTAATGGATTAGTGTTGGCTCTGCCCTCACGAATAGATTAGCAGACTAATGAGGGTTCTGCCCTCATTCGTATTGTTATCACAGGAGAGGGTTTATTAGTGGGGGATAGATTTGTTGTAAAAGTAAACTGTATCTGGCTCTCCTGTTCCTGCCTTTTTGCCATACAATGCACTCTGACGTGCTATGACACAACATAAAGGCCCTTATGAGGTGCAGGCACCAAGTTCTTGAACTTCTCAGCCTCCAGAATTGTGAGCCAAATAAACTCTTTTTTTCCTTTGTAAATTATCCAGTCTGTAATTTCTTATAGCAACAGAAGACAAATTAAGACAGGTAAGTCTACCAAGAAGTGGGATTGTTGGTAAAACAAATACCTAGAAATGTGGAAATGGCTTTGGAACTGCGTAATGGGCAGAAGCTGGAAGAAATTGGAGGAGTAGGCTAGAAAAAGTCTTTACTATCATGAATGGAGCGTGAGAGTGAATCTGGTAAAACCATGGAATAAGAGAAGACTAAGGAAAGTCTGGACCTTCTTAGGGATTACTTAAGTGGTTATGACTAGAATGTTAATAGAAATATGCACAGAAAAGGCTACTCTGATAAGGTCTTAGATGAAAATGAGAAAGACAGTGCTGAAAACTGAAATTAAGATCCACTCCCAACCTTGTTATTAGGTAACAAAGAACTTGGATGAACTCTGCCTGTGCCTGAGAGTTTTTTAGAAAGCAGAATTCAAGAGTGATAAATTAGGATACCTGGTCAAAGGAATAACTAAGCTACAAATCACTCAGGCTGCTGAATGTCTATTTTTAACCACTTACAATAAAATATAAAGGAAAGAGTTGATTTAAAGGCAAAATTTCTAATTAAAAAGGAAGTAGAGTGCAAAGATTTGGAAAACTAGCAACCTGATGATGTGGTAGAAAATGAAAGAACATGGGACCAATTGAGAAGGAGATTAGTATGTATAAAAGAAAGCCAGAGGCTATCAATCAGGACATTGGGAGAAAAACTTGGAAGGCATTTTAGAGATCTTTGAGGCTGCCTTTCCCATCATACACCCAGAGCTCTAACAGGGCAGAATGGTTAGGGTGATGGGCAGCTGCAAAGGGCCACCTCAGGTCTCTGCTCTCTGCATTCCAGCACATGCTGGCCTCTCCATCTGTGGCTCAAATGGCCCCAGTACTTCAGAAAGTATAAACTGTAGAAGGTATAAGTCATAGAAGGCTTAAGTCATATACCCTGGCAGTGTTCATGTGGCTGTAATTCTGCAGGCATGCAGAAAGCAACAGCTGTGAAATCATGGCTTCCTCCACCTGGATTTCAAAGGATACCACAAAATCCTGGAGCTTAGATATAGAACACATAGCGGTTATTAAAGAAGTAGAATCACTGCAGAAAGACTATAGTCAGCCAAAGCTGAGCTAAAAGTTGGGATTGGAGTCTAAGCTGCCACAAAAAGCCCCGTCTAGGGGAATGCCTGCTAAAGCCGCAGGGTCAGGGTCACCCTCAAGACTCAAGAACTGTAGAGCTACCAGTGTATAACACTAACCTGTGATAACTACAGGCAATGGACTCAGTCTGTGAGAACTGCTACATAGGAGGAGCCCTCTAAAGTCACTGGGGTAGATGTCAGAAGCTTTGTGGAAGAGGGGGTCCTAATCCCCACTGTGTCCTGGAGGCAGCACAGAGTGAAAAATCATTCTGAAGCTTCAGTGAATAATATCGTTTCTACTGTAGCCCTGTTGGCTTACTTAGAACCACTTATCCCATTTTTCTTGCTTCCTTTCCTCCTTTTGGAATGGGCATGTTTATCTTATGTCTGTCCCACCATTATATTTTGAAAGTAGATAACTTTGTTTTGATTTTACATATTCACAGCTGGAAGAAATTTGCCATGGGCTGAATTATGCCATGAGTCGCCATATCTTATTTAAATGAGACTCTGGACTTTGACTTGATGCTGGAATGAGTTAAGACTATGGTGCTATTAGGATGGAATTAATGTATTTTGCATGTAAGAAGGACATGAATTTTGGGGGCCAGAGACAGAATTCTATGGTTTAAATGTGTATTCCAAAGTTTATGTGTTGAAAGTTGAATCCCTCTATTTTCATGAATGAACTAATAAATTAATGAGGCTCTGCCCTCATGAATGGATTAATGTTGCTATCATGGGAGTGAATTCATTTGTGTGGGAGTGGCTTTATTATAAAAAGCAAACCCTTTGTGGTTCTTTTGCTCTTGACTTCTCATCATGTGGTGTTCTCTGCCATGTTATGGCAAGAAAGAAGGCCCTTACCAGATGCAGACACCATGCTATTGAGCCTCCCAGTCTCCAGAACTGTGAGCTAAATAACATTCTTTTCTTTATAAACTACTCAGTCTGTGGTGTTCTTTTATACTAAGGGAAAATAAACTAAGGTATATGCTGATAGAGGAATTACTCTAAGATGGGAGAGTGTAATCTTATAGCTCAAATATATCTAAAGATAAGGAAGCATTTTATTGGAGAGCTGAGGCATGAATATTCTACTCAGAGGGAAGAACAAGTACAAAGAGCAGGAAAAAGCTTGGTAATTTCAAAGAAAGTGGTTTAGCCATCTGATCTATTAATGTGCTCTGGTCTCTCCTTATTCTCATTCTTTTCAGTTACTTGTGGTAATAAAATCCATATGAGGTAATCCTACTCCAAAAATGATATCATCTTTCTCCAAAAGTATTTTACCACAAAATTTTTATTGATTCTCAAATTTGTTTTTGTACATTTGAGGTTTTCCACCCAAGATAATTTTAAGTTTTTTCAGAGTTGCAAACATGTCAGATAATTTGTTTATATTCTCATATATTAGGTACAAGGGTAGTTAGCCTATAAAAGTGCATCCATTTATATTCTCAGTGTCTATCCATGGAGAACAGTTTATTGTTAGTCTGGTACCATGTGAGGCAATAATGCTATAACAATGTTGCAGCATTTTGCTCTATGAGTTGCCTTATCTCTGAATTCATTAATTAAAGCAATTATGATGAAGATTCTTTATCTATCTCATCTGGCCTCAAAAAGCTGACAGTTCAATTGGAGTCATTGGCTAAGTCCCTAAAGTTATAAGCTTTTATAATTAGCAATTGACTTCAGAGGATTTAACAAACAATGACAAGCGTGCCAACATTTACAATCCCTTCTAACATACAGAAGTGATCATCTATAATACACCACATTAGCATCCTCTACATAGAGTGCATGTACAAAGTGGGAGATCCACTCTGTAGTGAATGATTAAAAGATAATGTTTTCAGTAGAATCAATTTGAAAAGAAGGAGTAATCACTAGAGAAGTACCAAATGGTAGGTATGTAATTTGCCTGGAATAATTCTGGAAGTCAAAAGAACTAAAAAATATATTGCATTTGATATGATATGTAGGGAGGTCTCAGGCAAATCCTGAGAAATTTTGTGTGTGTATGGGTGTGTGTATATGTATTTTTTCCTCCTGGTGGAAAGACCACTGTCATCTAGAAAAGAGCCATTCCCTTGATTTGTTCCCATGATACTGAGAATCTGGACAGGAGAGATATGACAGAAGAAAATAAAGAAGAGAAACATTGTCCGGTCTCTCTTTTCTCAAGAATTATTAATTTTCAATACATTTTGAAATTTTTTAGAACATGTGATTTTGCCAGAAATACTGATATGGGAAATTTGCTTGCTTCTGGGGAAGCAATCACATCATCCTACATGGTATTCTTCTGCCCGGCTTTCTAGACACTACTTGTGATAGTAAGAAGACACAATATAATGACAGGAACATTCATAGCCCATAGAGCAAATTATGTGTATAGGTTATTACTAAGTATATTATACAGGCAAAGAAGTGGGACAGAAATTTAAACTGAGAATCCTAAGTCACATTTTAACACTCAATGGAAATCATCTAGGCTCTTGACCTCTCAGTTTCTTCATCTGTAAAGTGGAATTTATCACACTTCAGGGTTGCCTTAGAATTAAAATGATGTTGATGAATATGTGAACAACAGCAACAACATAAACTGCCATCTATTACCACTAACATCCTCATCCATTCAGGAAACAGTTGCTATTTATTGAGCAGTAGAGAAGTATTTTAGTGTACGCTGGTTAAACACCAGCCTACCATCAATTTTCTCTGAGTTTCTCAGGACACAGAACATTCTGTGAAACTAAAAAATAGTGACTCTATTAAGTAGGGCAATCATACATCTGTGCATGTGTGTGCATGTGCACGCGCGCACGCGCACACACACACACACACACACACACACGAGAATTAATATTTGCCCAGATTTTTCATCTTTGAATCACGCTTTTTTGTTCTTTGTTTGCCAGCTTTGCCAGTTGGTTTGGTTCTTAGACCTAAAAGAAACCAAAAGTTTCTGATACCTAAATGTCTCATTTTAATGTTAGGGAACTGAGACCCAGGGAGAGAAAACAGACTTGTTTTGTGTCTTGTGTACTCTCAACTGGTATTGAAAGTCAACTAGAAGAAGGTGTTCAATTCTAAGTGGGATATTTTTAGGAGTAATATCTTCAAACAGGAATATATCCAAAGATAAATAATGAGGGGACTGGATATAATTCCTTTTAAGAGTTGTTGTTGTTATATGACTTATTGAATGTTTATTATGGCAGTCATTGAGATGAGGGTTTTTATACATTTCACCCTCTACTCTCTGCAAGAGTGCAATGTTAGCTCTACACTTAGGATTATATAGATAAAGATAGTGAGGTTTAGCAAGATGACATAGCTAAGTGAAATTCACATGCAGCAGGCAGGAGGGCCAGAATTTCAGTCCAGTTTTGTTTGACCCCAAAGCCAACTTTTATACAAAGTAAAAAAGAAACACAATGTAAGGCTGCATCATCCATGAAATGAGGCAATAAGTTCTTGGTTAGGATAGAAATCTCAACTGGAGGTTTTATATGAGGTCCCTTATTCCTTTATACTGTATGACCAGCGGACAGCAGAACCTGGATTTTCTGACATTCAGTTCCAAACTGTTTCCAACTGTTTATTTCCATTACATTGCACAGTGCCTTGAACATAGTACCATGTGTCAATCTGTAATTGCAAAAGATGTTCAAATGGCTTGAATATGAAATATATCCTTCCTCCAAAGAAAATGGTTATGAACAACCTGTAGGAATCATGGTAAATCATGCAGCAAAGAAATAAATACCATAATAGGTAGCTTAGTGTAGTAGATAAGAAGTCAAGTCCTGTGTTAGAATTCTAGATGAGTCAGCAGCAATCCGTGTGACCTTAAGATACATTGCTTAACCTCTCCAAACCTCAACTGTCCTTCTATAATATAAGCGGATAAAACTAGTGCCAAACTCAGATGGTTATTGTGCATTAAATGACATGATCAAAGCATAGGGTCTGACTCAAGTAGTCATTAAATGGCAGCCTTAATCATGCCATGCCTACATGATACTGGCAAAATCAATTCTTAAAAAGTCGAAGCTATAAGTTTTCCTCAAGAATTTCAAAGCACCTGCTTTTATGATCTTAATAAGAATATCCAAATTTCATTTTAGTGCCATGTTCAAAAGAGCAAGTTTTGATAAATTATTTGAATCATTTTTATAAAAGGCAAAAACTTAAGCCTCTGAAATGGGGATAATGATAGTATCTACTATCTAGGCTTGTTTTGGAATCAAAAGAGGTAATGCATGGAACATGCTTAGACAGTATCTGGCATCATATTTTAGGTACTTAACAATAATAATAAAGTCAACACTCTATATAGTCAATAAAGGTTAGCTGTTACATTAGTTATCTTTTTATTTCATTGATACTATGAAACAAAAACCTAAAATACTCAGTGTCTTGCATGGATGAACATTTCTTCTCACCCTCACAGATCTGCAGTTTGACTGATTTGGTTGAGGCAGCTTGCTCAGCGGGACAACTCCTTCATGAAGTGCGATGGGTGGATTTAGAAGTAGGGTGCAGGTTGGGCTTGAGTCTGTACTAGGTATTTCTCATCCTCCTTGTATCCCCCATACATGTCTGTGGCATGGCGAATGTCAAGAGTGTAGGCTTCAACCTAACTATGCCTCTGCTCTAGTCATGATTGATAAGCGTCCACTGATCAAAGCAAATCGTATGGTTCAACTCATGTCAGCAGGAAGTGAAGTACATCTGCCAAAGGGGCTGAGAGATGTGAGTTAAGGTTTGACAAACAGTCCAATCAATCACTGTTGGATTCCAAGTATCCATGATCCAGATAAACAAATTTAATCAGTATCATCCAATATCAAATGAATTGCCTCTAGACCTCTGGACAAACAAACCAGGAATGGAGATAGCTAGATAAGGTCAGGTTCAATTCCCCTTCAAGATCTTCTCCTGCACACCAAATTGAAAGAAACTGGCCTTCTGGCAGAAAAGCTGAATTTGGAATTCCAAGTAAAGAAAGCTACAGCTTAGGGCAGTGCATCTTGAAGCAAATAACAACTCTGAATTCTGATCATCATTGATGGGATGACATTTCTAATGCAACTCAAACAAAAATGATTTCCTTCCAAATTTGATGATGACTGACATATAAATAGAATGCATTTGATTCAATAGGCTATTTTATATACAGTGGACCAAAAGGAAGCAAAAACAAAACAGACAAGAGCTTTTATGAGTTTCATAGTGAATTCAAGAAGATACCTTAACCTGGTATGCCAAAACAAATTTGTAAAAATAGCTTATAAGTAATAATGGGAGAGTTAAAGATGAAAGGATGCTATGGTGGAGGGGAATTAGAAAGAATGGTGTCTAGGCCAGCTCTACAGTGAAACTGTTCGATTTTGGCTGAATCGCTGCTATTTCCACTTCAACAGTTTTATCTTGGGAGTGTTCAAGAGTCGAACTTTAATTGCCAGCTCTGCCTTTATACTCTGTGTAATCTGGAATCATTTTCATCTTCTGTGACCCAGTTTCCTCATCTGAAAATAGGTACCTACTCATAGAGAATTTTGTGAGAATAAACATGTAAAGTATTTAAAATGGAGCCTACCAGAAAGTAATCTCCAAGTAAACATTAGCTTTTTGATGTCGGCAGCATTGTCATCATTAAGCATTATAAATGGATTTACTCCATCAGGGATCTCTAGAATACAGCATTTGATGGTTTTGTTACAGGTCTGCAAATTCATTGACCATCAAGAGGCAGTATCTGTGCCATCTCCCTTTAAAACTGGGTGGTCCTTTGAGAGTATCCAGAGGAACAGAACATTGTGGAAACTCCATGTGTCTCCCAAGGCTAGGTTAGAAAAGGTCTGCATCTTCTGCTGGTTTCTGCTGGGATACTCTCTGGGAGTGTGAAAGTGCCACGACAGAAGCCCAGGGATTTTGAGGCCACCATGCAGAAAGATTATCTATGGGAAGTAAGAGATGTCCAAGGCATCCCAAGTTCCTCCCACTCAGACACAGACATGGAGCAAAGAAGCCTTTGAGATCTCCCAGTCTCAGCCACCAGGTGACTGCAACTGCATGGCAAAATCTGAGTGAGGACTGCCTAGCAGTCAACTCCCAGATTTAGGGCAAATTCAGCAATTTTTGGTGTTTTCAGTCACTGTTTTCCCATTATTTGTTATATAGCGATAAATAACCATATTGCAGCAATTCCGCACAGGTGACTCTGCATCCGCCCCAGCGGAAGGAGGCAGCCAGAGACGACAGAGAGTGGAGGGCCCTGGCCTCACCCGCTTTAAGTCAAACAGAATGGCTCGCTTTTACAGATTGAAATTCTATGTACATTTTTGTATAGGCAAAAAACTTTTTATAGCTAAAAAGAAATGTTTGAAACCACTGAACTACATGATGTCTCAAATGCCTTCCAGAGCTACAGTTTCATAAAAGAAGTTATGTTAAAAATACTCTCTACTGCTAGCCATACGCACTGATCAAGTGCTTTATGTATACTGAATTGTTAAATCCTCATCGTGTGCCATCAACATAGTATCAACCAAATGTGAAACAAGAGAGTCAGGATTCAAACCTGGGCAGCCTGGCCTCAGAACCCACACTCCTAATTAGAACACAAGAGCTAAACTAAGTTATTTTGCTTAACAAGAAACAAGGTTCATGCTTTTCAAGGGTACTTGTGAATGAGGGCCAGGTCTACTTATAAGTTAAATGTGAGCTACATGGCACAAATGGCTTTTAAAATATTGCCCAACCCAAATTACTGTCCCCAAAGATACATCCTGTGGAGTAAACACATTGCAGGCTGTTGCCCCTTGGAAGAGGTCATTCATTAGGTTATTTTCATAAATTAATTACTTTAGTGGACAAACATCTGTAGGGACTTCAATTTAAAAAAAAAGGCAGAGAAGGTTTACTTGTGGGAAATGCTAGGAAAATATTTTCTCTGAGCAAGGCTATAGAACCCCAATAGGCTATTTTTGTATATACTTGAGAGGATACTTCTTTTGTGTAGAAGAACTAGATGATAAGGAAATCTGGGACTAATAGAATTAAAGAGTTCTTTGAACAAAATTTCCTTATGGATTCTTTTCAAAAGATTGGACTTCCTGGAAGAAGAATCAATAATACAAATATTATTGATGTTAGTAATATCTGTTGAGTTCCCACCATGTTTTATAATTTTAAATACATGATATTTAATCTTTACAGTCACCCCATGATATGGGCATTCGTATTTGCATTATGCACAAGAGAAAACTGAGGCTCTGAAAAGTTAAACCTTTGTCCAGGCTACAGAGCTAATAAATGGTGAAGACAGCACTTAAATTCAAGATTCAATGACTAATTTCCAATTTTGCTCTTTCCTTAGAGACACGAAGGGTGAGATTTTCTCTAGTTAATTATACAAATGAGGCCCATGTGTATGCCAAACACCAAACTCTCCTATCTCTTCTTATAAAAGTGCACAAAAGAATTACATGAAAAAGAACATTAAGACATTCTTTGCAAACTGGAAGTGCTAACATATAATCTGTAAGAAAACATGAATCTAAGAGAAAAAAAAAAATTGAGCCAAGCACGGAAGCCTCCCATGTTGGTAGAGACAGTAGTAAATCTAGAGAAATCTGGGATCAAAACCAACTGGGAAGAAAGAGGGATTCATGGAACATAATAGGTGGGTTTATACTCCATGAAAGAACTATATGTGGTTTCCAAAACACCATGGGAAATGTTGTCACTTTTACTTATGGCCTCATATGACAGCTTGGCTGTGATTTGATGTCTGGACAACTCTAAAGCATCTCAGTGCTTATTTATTGAGGTAACGTAAATTATAGATTTACACATGACTGAAAGTGGCTCAAATCCTACCCAGGGCTCTCAGACCTTCAAAACCTGGTCCTAATTATGATGGCCACTTCATGACCAAGAGAACCACTTCATGACCATGCTACACATGGCTACAAGTTCTAAAGAACCCGATGACCTTCTCTAGTGACTGGTAAATCTTAAGTGGACACAGCAAGGGCCAGAATGCTTATTCCTAGATTTTTCTGTAGTGTCTATGAGAACAGATGTATTAGTATTGACCATATTTTTGATCTTTAATTTTTATTTTTCAATATTTTAAAACTTACATAAAAGTTG